>NC_056750.1:742496987-742601987 GCF_019279795.1 Protopterus annectens | reverse complement strand
CTTATATGGGAATTTCTAAGAACCAGATTAATATAGCATATTCTAGGATTGATTCCTATTTCGAAGAATACCTGTTGGATGGTAGGATCGATAGGAATACATATGACTTTCTATATAGAAAAGATTCAGTGGTTCCTGTCTTCTTTGGCATTCCCAAAATACATATAAACATTAGTAAACCACACTTTAGACCAATTGTAGCTACTAGGGGGTCTAAAATTCATCCTTTAACAATGTTTATTGACTCATGTGTACAACAAATAGTCAACAAGATACCACACCTGTTAAAGGATTCTTAGGAATTTTTGATAAGTGTTAGACAGGAACTGTATACTAATGATATTATTTTTCTAACAATCTATGTGAAAGACCTGTTTACCAGTATCCCTAAGATTGAAGGTTTAGCCTTTTTTGAAGAGGTTCTTTTTCAACATTCAGGATTGGAGAAAGATATGGTTAACCTTATTTGTGAGCTTATGGATATAGTTTTAGAAAATAACTTTCTCTGGTTTGAAGGTGAATATCATCAACAAATCAAGGGTGTCCCTATGGGAGCTACATTTTCACCAGTATATGCTAATTTAGTTCTACTGGGTTTGGAAAATCAACATGTTATTAAGAGTTCATTTTGGAGATACATTAAATTGTATCTACGATACCTGGATGATATATTTATTTTGTGGGCAGGTTTAGAGGAAGATATTCCTAAATTTATAGAACATCTTAACTCTAGTACCAATTTTCTAGAATTTACATATCAGTATGATAGGAATATTATTAACTTTTTGGATACATCTACTTCTAAAGAAAAATAAAAATTTAAGTCACAGCTATACAGAAAAAAAGACTTTTTGTAATGCTTATTTACATTTTGAAAGTGAACATCCTTTGGGACAAAAGATAAGTATAGTCAAAGGACAGGCTATAAGGGTAGCGTGGATGACGTCGAACAAAGAAGATTTGGCTAGAGAATTTATTATTTCTAACATGTTTTCAGAGAGAGGTTATCCATTGCATATGTTGGATAGGGTTCTCCAAGAGGTTTATGATCAATGGGGGACCAAATACAAACCATTGCTCAGTTCCTGTCCTGACATAGTGACTGAAGTTAGTAGAAAAGCTCTTAATAGTACATCAAATAATTTCAGTAAGGCTTGTATTCTACAGTACAATATGAATACAAGTATGGTTCGTAAAGCTTTTGAAAGAAATTGGAACATATTTAGGACAAATGAGGAAATTTTTAACAAAGTAGGGAATAAACCTAGATTCATTAATAAAGTGGGAGACAATGTTAAACAATTATTGGAATTTAGACTAGATAACACTTCCATGGTTGCTCAAGAGACTAAGCAATGTGGTATGTGTACTTATTGTTCTTATATTAACAAAGAAACTAGTCTAGTTTTAGACAATAATATCAGGAGCAAAGTATTTTTTAGAAAGGGAAATTGTAATTCAAGGGGAGTAGTCTACTTGGCTTATTGCACCACTAGTGGACATTTCTATGTAGTAAAAACAGAGCATTTGTTGAAAAATAGAATAAACGAGCATTTAAATGATATAAAGAACCAAAAATCTACTAATGCTTTATATAGACATGCAGCTGTTTGTAAAAATTTTGATAAATTTGTTTTTGGCATAATAGATATTGTATATATTAACCCAAGGGGTGGTGACTGGAAGAATATACTAAAAAAGAAAGAGTGAGTGGCAACTTAGGTTGGCTGCGATGTTTACACCAGATCTAAATGACCATGTTTCATTGGCACCTATGTTATTAGAAAGAGCCAATATAATATAAATTTTTCTTTACAGTTTTTATTCTATACAGGTTTTATTGACTTTGTATGGTTTATTAGTTTTATATGGTTTACTTCTTGATGGGGATGAACATTATATATTAATTTGAGATAAATATAAGTTTTAGTTTAAAGCAATGGTATATTCAAAATCAATTTAGACAAATTTATTTATTTTTTACTATATGCATATATATATTTTTATTCACATACAGTTATTGTATCTATGTACAGGTTTACAGTAATGTAGTAGTCTAACATGATTTATATATCAATTTTCGTTGCATGAATTTAATTTACACATAACCAGGGGTTCAGTACTGTTTTCAGAGATATATATGAGTATGTATCTTTAAATTTAATAGGTTGATTAGTGATGTCATGATTTCAGTTAGTATTTAAGTATGTTTGGCTTTGTTGCTTTCTTCTTGTCCATGAAGTAGTTTGTTTAGTTTAATTTATTCTGCTCGGTTCTTTTGTATTATACAATTTTATATATATATATATATATATATATATATATACACATGCACCTGTATATGTGTGTGTGTATATGTGTATACATATAGTATATATATATATATATATATATGCACATGTATATATGTGTGAGTATATGTGTGTATATATATATATATATATATATATATATATATATATATATATATATATATATATATATATATATGTGTGTGTGTGTGTGTGTGTGTATTCACACCCATTTAGAAAATAATAATGGGCAAAGAAGAAGTAGCTTGAAGTTGTTTTTGCCTTCATAAAGATAACAGACGACATAATTGAAAAGGCTGCAGATATGTGACATAAAACGAATGCATGAGACTCAGCAAAAGAGGAATATCGGAGAACATTACTAGTGTAAATGAGAAACAAATCCAAGGGTGAACATATGCTGTTTATTCTACACTGGTAACATACACACACAAATATATATATATATATGACCAGTTGTGCTTTGAATATGTAATATATAATAATATACAAGCAAAACTTAGATCTATGGATTGGAAACTAAATATTTACCCCCAGTACTGCTCACTGTAGTACTATTGGAGAGGGGCAGCTCTTAAATGCTTTTTCCCAGTTGTCTCCCCAGGGGTAATGTAGAATTATCGACCCTGGGATGGGTTAGGCCAATCTATAACCAAATGAGATAGGTTATTTCAAGCACAAGAAAGGAAAGTAGCTAGTCTTACAAGGACCCAAACGAGCAGCTAGTCTAGTACTTACCTATGACCCTATACAAACTATACATCACATCCATGAATAGCAATCTGTAAAAAGTTGGTTTCAACAAAACACAGGTATCAAAAATGGACTCATCGAATAGTGCACAAAACATTAATGTGAGTATTCCTGGAGGGTGTAATCACCCCCACACCCCATCTAACTTTAATATACAAACTCCAAGACTGCACAGTATGGGAGAAAGGGGAAAACTTGCCTATCTCCATTATTCACCTCTCAAAAATACTGGTCTAACTCATTCTTTGCAAAATGCAATCCATTGGTTAACCTCACCCACAACAGAAGGTGTTTGTAAACTGTGACATTAGACCACCTGTGTCATTTCCAAAGACACAAAATCTCTAAAATCATATCAAAAAATTCTTGCATGTGTCTCATTTAATACAAGGAAACTGAGAACAGACTATTTCAAGAAAGGTTCATAGGTATTTACTAGGCTTTTTAAACCTAGCTATGCATCCCAAATCTCCAATTACTGGTACCCCTGATAAGTTTAAGCAGGGGCTTAGGAGATGAAACATTTACAAGCAGGAGCCTGGGAAATGAACAGTGCCAATGCCCATTAGAGAGATGGGTGCCAAGCCATGCGTCAACTTCCTGTTCCCCATCCAATTGTCCAATTTGCACTTTAATAGGGTTAGTGAGAAACTCTTATTCACATGGATGAGGAGCCTGTTCCAGAGAAGAGATGCATACCTGTCTCTCCAACAGGTCTTATTTGAATCACAGGCAAGTCTATTTTTAGAACTGGTAATTCTGGTAGTTTGTTTTGTGGATATGCAGAAGGTCCATCAAAGTGGGGTTTTACAATGCCCTGTATGCCAGGCATAGATGTCTCTCAACAGCCTGTAGGAGACAGAATACAAGTATAGGGCCTTGAGGTGGAGCATAGGATGTGGTGCATAGGACATTTTGCTTATGCTCTATCTTTTTTTTAGTGAGGAATCTTTGGGGACATTCCAATTGCTGGCCATGCCTGGTTAGATACATACCAAAAGGGGCATTGCGCTCAATGACAGGTCTGATGAATGATGAATACAGTGGAACAATGACTTCCTAGGACCTAGATGCCATACCTTTCTTTATAAGTTACATAACATAGAATGGTTTCTTCACTACTGTAGACACGTGATGGTCAAAGGCTAGATTATTATCAGTGTGTGTCCCCCAGTCCCTGACTACTGTGTCATCTCTAAGGGGTGTGTTGTCAATATGACATTTACCTGCATTGGATGATGTCTTATTTTTGCAAAGTATTTTTGAAATGTTCAGAATCTCTCTTTCTCAGGTGGGACACCTCTTGCAGAAGCTGGTATTCCCAAGCGACCATTGAAAAGTCTTTCTTGACTCCCTCACACAATATTGTATTTCTGTGATGTCAACTAGATACCTCAGTTAAAAGAGAATGAACTGATTTTTATTTAGACCTATTTCTAAGGTTTTCCATTCAGACTTCAGTCACTGTGAGGGAATACCTCAGGATTTTTGGTCACATGGCATCTATGAGTCCAATGATACCCCTGAAAAGACTGCACATGAGAAAGATACAGTAGTATTGGAAATCTCTATGGTTCCAGCATCACCACTCTTTTCAGATCCCAGTTTGGGTACGTCAGAAGAGAAATCACTTGGTAAAGAAAACAGATACCTTTATATCAAGGTCTTTCCCTTCTCCCTCCCTTCTTCAGAGTAGTCAACACCAAACTATCCATCTCCCAGTTTTCTTTTCTGAACCTAAAACTGAGGGAGAAAGAATACTCCATTACCTTGGTGTCAGCAGACAACTCTGATGCTATCTTTATAGAACAAAATTTTTCACATCTTTGGATCAATTGGTCTTTTCTTGTGAAGGTAAGAAGGGACAACCTGTGAAAAAAAGACTATTTCCAAATAGTTGTCTAAGGCTATTACCGTTTATTATACTCACCATGACAAATATATTCCAGGCAGGGTCAAATCAATCTCTTTAAGAAGCTTAGCTTCTGTGAAACCCCTGCACTGGCCCAGTACTCAAGGAGCCTCAATCCTCATCACTGGCAACAGTGGGGAATGTACACACTGGGAGGATGACAAGTACACACACAATAAAGTGCAATTTCCCTGAAGAGCATAAAGAGATCACAGTCAGTCTGGGGCTGGTTTCTCCCTCTTTCTCCAGATTTCCAATAAGACTCCCCACTGGCACAGCTATAGAGATGAGATCTCAGCAGAGTGGCCAAGCTAAGACCTCTATCATCTTCTCTGGCTGACCATTGCTGTGTGTCCCTGCCTAAGTAGCTGACACCCACACACTTTGAGGTTTGATTTATATACATACACACACACCTGGGATTGGATGGCTTAGGGTTACTAGCTATGCCCAGTTATGCCCAGACTTATAAGTAGTTCCGACTGCCACCAGCCACTTTATCAGCTACTTGTAGGCCTTTAGCAAAGGGTGTCCAATCTTACAGTGTAATGTTTCTATTAATCCAAATGGTAGTTTGACCAAGCGCCAGGCTATTAGGAGTGGCCTGTACAGTGTCACCAAACAGATGTGGAAGTACTCTTAAGAGCTTAAATGTCTCTAAACTTAGCAGCCACAATTGAAAGGTTTAAATATATTTAATACTTAAAAAAAGACAATAGTAAGTAATCAGTTACATCAGAGTTACAATAACAGGAAATATTTAAAACAACATTGCAGGACAGTCTCAAATAAATTAAGAAAACATATACTTCAATATATTCCTATCCGAATCTAAAAGAGCTATTATGCCCTAAAAGCTTACCTACAGAACAACAAGCAGGCAGAAGTGATGAGTGGATGTTCCTGTTAGGTCAAAGACAAAATAAAAAAATGGCTTCCTTTCTCTCTCTCTCTCAGGGAGTTCTTGAATTAATATCAAATAATACTGCTGGGTTAACTTGGATGACATCACATTTTGTCACCTGATTTTAGTTCCCAAGCTAAACCCCCATTTTCAGAAACTACCAACATTTTAGCATCTGCTTGTGAAAAATACATCTCTCTCAGATCTTTGCAACTGCCGGAAGACATAAAACAATAAAACACTTACAAAACAATGCAGAAGGCACCTTAGTTCTAAGCATCCAGTCTCCTTGCTGCATTGAAGCTAACTTTTATGGCACAATCATAAAACAATTTAATTTCAACTACTTTCTTGAAGTTTTGTAAGCTAACCGTCTATGTTCTAGTTCCCACTGTTAAAACATATACACTTACACATGTACAATAATTTATATATATTTCTACTCTAATCCAGCAGGCTGCACTGTGGTCACACATCCAGGTTCAGCACTGTACAAACCTTGTTCAACACATACTTCTGTAGCAGCAGTTTAATATACACATAACATACAGTTCTAATACATTTGTAAGAGAAGCATATGAATCATGTTTACAGTCACAAATGACACATGATTACTTACAAAAATCCAGATAGCTGTCCTGGCAGTATCTTCTTCAGTTACACTTCTATATACATCATATTAATATTCACAAATAACATAGAATTATTTACAAAATTCCAGGTAGCTGGGCTGATAGTATTTCCTTTTGACACAGCTTCTTCCATGGCTTTTTGGAAAAGGTTGGATTGTATAAGTTGCTTCTCAGTCTGTCTGTACTTTTACTAAGCACTATAAGCTTGTTTCTTTCTCTAGGTCCAGATTATGCTTTTCTAAGACCATTCTTCATCGGATCCTGGATGCTTCTTCTTCCACCTCCCAAATGTAATAGGCTAAGGGAACCTACCCATATAGCTAATACAGTGATCAATATAATGCACGCAGAATTGTGAATGTTAAAATTACCATAACAGCAAGATGTTTGAATGGTCAATGCTGCGGTGGCTGCTCCCTCTCTCCACCCCCCCTTGTTTTTAGGTGGGCTTTTTATGCCTGGGTGTAGACATTTATTTTTTTTTACTTTTCCTATCCTTGTCCTTTTGGGGTTCAACCTCACTCTCTCTACCGGCAGGAAAGCTCTGAAAGGCTTTGCACCCAAACTTGTCTTTTTTGTCAGCTCAGCTCAAGCTGCTTGACAGTTTTAGCACATGCAAGGTCCCCTGAAGTTTTGGAAGCTGGCTGGCTGTTGTATCCTCGGAAGGATACAATGCATATAGCTAAGGCTACCACAGTAGTGATCATTCAAACATCTACTATTATGGTAAGCTCAATTTACATAACTGTACTTCACTCTGCGAGTAACAATTCACTTTAAATGATTTTCTGAGTCATTCCGAGTTATCCACAGTCTTGGACATTTCTTGGGTTGATCATATGACTCAGTCACATTAGCATTAAGTTTCCACAATGAGTCCACTCCCCAATCTCTATGCAAAGGCCCTCCTTGAAGGGAAAATCATAATAGTGGAATGGTCTCCAAATCAGAAAGGGTTACTGCAATGTGGAAGCTTTCAGAGATGAGGCTTCTGGCATTGCAAGCCTTTAGAATCCCAGGGCATGTTTTTATTTTTACTTTCAAGGTAGAAGTTTCCCTGAGTTAGAAGGTAGAGCTATAGGGCAACCTTTAGCCTGACCTTTTTATGGGTTATTCTGAAAAATGTTACACTTACAACTGGGTTGTTAACTATTTTTAACAATATGGACATGGAAATGTTACTAGTATAACTACTAACTGCTTTGGTTGGGTGCAGTTTTTGAAATGATTTGTCTGCAAGGCATCTAAATGCAAAAATGAATTGACATTAATATCACAGGTATATATCATTTATTCACTGTTAATTTTTTGGATGACCCTGTCTTCTAACTAATGGCTCAATACAGACAATATACTGTAACCCATTCACTAAGAATTCTCTTACAGCAGGCAGCAGTTGCCATCCTAATCATATGTTAAACAAAACTCCTTACTTACAGTACATTTATGAGGACAAAAAGGATTTGTAGCACTTCTGTTTTTATTTGGAGGTTATAGGTTCATAAATTAGTACTAGGCTGCCTTTGTGGGTCTTTTTAAACCTAGCCAGTTACCCCATGTGAGAATCAAAACCTTCACCTTGTATCTGTAAGGTACACACCTTGACCATTATATATCTTCTTTTAGGGGTTATCACAATTCCATTATTCAGAAAGCACTAGCATGGACCAGGACTTAAATTAGGAGAGATGTTATTTATCAGTACGATAAAAGCAGAGGATAAAATAAAGCTCGACAAAGATGTGTAAGCCACACATGCTTCCAACAGTTTTAAAATGAAGGAAACAATCGGTTGATACTGGCTTCTCTTAAAGAATGATATGTGTTTTGTAACCTTGTCTTAAATTCTTGCAGTTATGGTTTCAGAAATGATAGAATTTGTGCTAACAACTGCCTTTCTATAAACTTCCAGCAAATAACTGCATTCTTCATATGTGTAACACTAATTACAGTTATTGTGCATACAATTATAAAATCCTTCAAAGTTGTAGCTGATTCAGTTTGCATTTGGTGCCATATCACATGCAGAGCAGCAAAAATAAATCTCAGTTTCCTGATCTGGTACTACTCGCGTATGGAGCAGGCAAGATCTATTTCAATTCTTTGTTCCTCAACTTAATGTTTAAAGAAAAAGGGAAATGACTTGTTGCAAATTATACCAGAAGCGAAGCACTAACCTAACAAAAGTAGTATCAGCATTAATTTCCACAATGGCATTAAAAGTATCTAACACAAATTAATGTCAGTACTAATCTGTATCTTCAGATCGCACCTCTAACACCTTTTACCCCAGGGCGGTTGGCCCCTTTGTCTCACCCAAGATATGCTTCTGAAATCATTACTCGAACAGAATCCATACGTAAATTACAGACATGTTAAAATGTTTAATTCTGAAATACATACATTCAGTTCTTTTCAGATAGTGTTCGTTTCCATGTATAACTACTGCACTTTTTGTTACAAGATTATAGCTGAAAATGGACATTTGCTGCCCAGTTCACAAACAATAAAACATGCATAGAAAATTATATCACCTCATAAGTGCAGAAAACTGACATCATGCATTATAAAGTTAGTACTTGAATGCAAAATATAACTGGAATCATTATGATTAATTACATCTCTCTTAGTTGAGATGAGAATAATCATAACTGAAGCATTAACACACATTGCTAATTGTACATCCATTCACTGAAAAAAATCATCAGACCCTATATAATTTTTTTATCTGTCGAAGTGTCCATCTCCCAATACCAGAGCAAGCTGCCAAACCTCCATTCATTATATACTAAATCTGAAGTCATAAAACATGCAAAAAAGGGAAAAAGAGTAAAAAAATATAAATATTTACTCTGACTAGGCATCCAAAAAAAAAAAAAAAACAAAGCCCAGCTTCTGAGACAATCCACTCCTGATAATTTTTTCAGCATTAAAAACTTCTGATCTCATGCATGGCCAGCCTTAGACAAAGGCCAACTAGATGGCCTCCTAGGGCACCGCTCTAGCAGGGGCACTTTTCCAGTCATGTATCGGATATTTTGAGGAATGACGGCAAGCCACACAAAAAGCATTATTTCTCCTGTGAAAACATGAGGGAATGGTATTAGAGCCCAAAGCTTTCATATCTTACCTTCCATTGGAAGCACAGATACAGCCAAAATCCCAACTCATACAACTCAATGAAAATATTGTATCAAAAATTATTGCCTGAAGATACAACGTTTATTTCAGTGAGTTCTGACATAAGTGGGTCAGAGGAAGGGGTGGTCAAACTGCACCACTTTATATAAACCAGAAGAAAAAGAAATTAAGGAAACAAATATTTAAAGTATTTCACCGAATTTAGCCATTTTAAGCAAAAAACAAACGTTTATATATTTTTGTTTACCTTGATTTAATACGTCAGAGTGGGGCATTTCACTTTTGGTCAAATGTTCATTCTCTTTGTATCAAAAACGACACTTTTTTATTTTTTTGTAGTGAGAGTTTTTCGTTCTTTTTGTCAAGAATGTATAGTAGAAAGCAAATTCCAGATATAATTTCAAGCTTTCAAGATATTAGCATTTGATAGGTTGGCAAGAGGTGGAATGTATCACCTGAATTACAGTTTATTTTCAAATATAAATTACAGTGACACCTGCACTGTCTATCTCATAGTTCAACTTCATTAATTTACTTCATCTTTCCAAAAGTGAACATTGCATGTGACCTCATATCTTTTGTTTGCTGTAGAACTTATTTCTGGTTTTGATGTAAAATAAACTATTCATTCTCTGCAAGAACAATTCAGTGGTGCAGTGTGGTGATAGAACTGTAGGAGTTCTTACTATTAAGATTGATAACAGGATAGTTTCCTTACAACTGAACTCTAGGACTCGGATTCATGATAATCACTGAATATACTGATAACATCTTTAAACTGGAAAAATACTCATCCCGTAAAATACTTCCACTTAAAAGGAAATGAAAACATTGCTGCCAGAACCATAAAATATAAAAAATACTAATCTACAACCAGAGAACATGTCAATCCACCAAATGCGTTTATTGCTTAAGTATACTAAACTTATGAAGAATAAATGCAAATTAACAACTGCATTATATAAACCAATAATTAAATATTTAGTGGGAAACAACATGGCACTGACCATAAAAAAGGGAATCCTCCATTTTAAAGATGTCTGCTCAAAATATCAAGTAATATAGCCTCATACCCATGTTCAAAAATATCCAGGACTGCATAAAGATACTCTTGAAAGGCTTTTATCTCAGTGTCTACTTCTTTCATGCATCAGTGGTGGCATTCTTTTACCTTACTTTCATGGCAAGGTTATGCCGTAATGAAATGTAGTCATTTGCCTAATATATGCAACATCAGGCCTATGAATAAATAACTGCACTATCTCACAATATCACAAAAGATTTTGAGATGTAGCTAAGGGGGAAATATCTGCTGTTTGTGCAAGCTCCTAATTACAAAATTCTCTTTAATATTTTCAGGTAACAGCAGCAGTACCAAAAGAAAAAGAAAATTACATGACCATCATAAATGACAAACTTTCATATGGTTGTGCCATCTTATGAACATGATCTGTTTCACCAGACCCTGACACACATTTTAATTGTTAAAAGTCAACTGAAATTCAAAACACCATACCTATAATGGTGAATATTTAGAACGCCAAACTGCCACAAGCACGGATTTCCCAAAATAAAAAACTATGTCTCTGTGGAAACAAGTCTAAACTGAAATAAAAGAAATTAAATATTTCCAACTCAACATCCAGAGAAATATGATAATTTCCCAAATGTAAGGTACATGCTGTTAATAAGCTGTACAATACAAACAGCATGCCTCCAAACCTAGTCAAATCACAAGAGAAGTTAACATTTATAGGTAACTTAAGCCTTGTGGATCAGAGCAGGTCGGTCTAATCATGCAAGGAATATACCGATAGAGTGCAAGTATTCAACCAGAGAGTATAGCTCCTTAAGTTGTAATAATTGCATAAATCAGTCATGCTGGGCAGTCATCCAGGGAAAGGCGGACATCCAGTACTCATTACTGTATGTAACTCCTCCACCCTGCTTCCAAATTAACACTTGCATGACAGATGTTAAATTGGCTATATGGCACTGTAATAAACATAGTATATGCCTGTGCCAGACCACAATAGAATTCTGAGGTCTTTGCAGAAATACAGTATTAAGTTCTGAAATATTCCAGAAGCATTTTGGAAATAGAAGAAAAAACCTGGAGCAGTTGTACCTCTGCAGGCAAACTTTCTCGGTTTCCACAAGACATAACAGTCTGTGAAATATCTTAGTACCTCCTTCCCTTCCATCGGAAAGTATTTCTCTAACCCACTTAAGCATGCAGGAAATCACATTTACTAAGGAAAAATAATCCAGGTATTTTTTTTTCGCTGTCATTTGGAACTGTATACTTCTGCCAGTCCCAGTGACTGCATCCAAATATTTTGGCTAAAATCAATCAAACACCCTTTTGAGATAGTCCCATTAATATTTGTACAAATACTTTTGATAGCTACTACCTCAAAATCACAAATGACGTAACAAACACTGGTAGATAATGCATTACTGGTTAGGAGACTGAAGAGAGACTACCGCAAACTGTATGCTTTTAATGACTTTTTAGTCATTAGACAAACACTAATGGCATTATTTTACATGTACATGATCATTTACAAAACTATGTATGCTGTACAACTGTCTATAGATGTTTTATAAGGAATGTTCTATTCATTAACCAGACCGTTTGAGATTCGGCAAGGTAGAGGATATCAGCATATAAGTTTCAGGGCTAGCATCAGAGAGATTCCGCTTAAACAGTTCCACACTCCCCAGTTTAAACTCTGACACCTGCAGGTTATCTTATGATGTGTCCACAACTACACCTCTTATGCTATGTTGTTGCCACACTCTATGCAGCTGTTGCAGGAGAGCTTTTCTACTAGGCATTTAAAGCTGCAATGTCTACCAGTGCTGTTGCCATCAAGTCATCAACCACTAATCAAAGTATATCCTCAAATAACTCAAGCAGAAAGTACAGGCAACATACCTTTCAACAGCGGATACATTTGTAGAGTGATGGCGTGTTCTACTTCTCATGAGATATCCCCCTTCTTCCACTCTGTTATTGTACATCTTTTACATTTTTTGTATGCTTCAGACTGCATGCCCAATATTTCATATCCTTGTGTATTTTCTCCATACAGTACAGATAACTATCACAAGCATGTCCCTCCCCTTTTGCAAATCGTTGTGTATGTACTTCCCACTACTCTGGGAGTGTTCAGAGCCATTTCTGGTGTAGGAACATTGGCATTTTTTCTCGGACACTGGTTTCAGTGCAGACTGGACTTGTTTTATACTTCTTGGAGCGGCATTGTGAAAATCGTGCTTGTGGCGTTTCATTGTTCTAAATATTCACCATTTTTTGTGCAACATTTAGAATTTCAGCCTTTTAAAAATTTGCTGGTGTCAGACATCCCTTTTATACTTATCCCGATCCACTCAGAGTGTGATTTCGAGGACATCACAGTAGTGCACTATTGGAGAATCCAGAAAAAAATGGATGGTGGAAGCTACTATGTGAATAACGGTAGTCATTTGATACTACAAAGTCCTGCTTTTGGGTATATTCTTCAACTCAGTTTCTTTTCATGATGTGCACATTTACAAATGCACATACTAAACTGAACAATGTGCTGCAGATTGCAAGTACGTTTCATACAGGCATTAACGGCATAAGCAGATGTCATTATACTAGTTATTTTATTTAGTCCACGATGATATTCTCCTTTTACACGCCCACACCAGCTTTCCAAACCGGGATGTCCTTGCTGTATATTTTCATAACTTGTCTTTAACTGTAACAGTAAGACTGCTCAAAACTGCAATAAAGGAATGATCAAGCTTATAGTCTGATGTGCATTTAAAATCTGTTTTCCACCCTTCTGTACCAGTGACACTGTGAACAAAAATTTTAACTAAGGAAAGAAATTCAGCCTTATTTTCTTTCAAGGAAGAAATAAGTTGTGTCCAAGGCTGAATGTTCAAAGATAAATAGTATTTCCCAATAAACTGAAAAGATAAATGCTCACAAGGGTACATTATACATACCTGTAAAAAGTGGTTGCCTTTTTAAACCTTCAAAAAATTATAGTAATTTCCTCTGCACCTTGCTGCTATCATACATATATACTAAGCTGCCACACCTCAGCCTCTCAAAAACAGGCATCTTCTTTGCACCCCTCTGATGTCAGACTGGGTTAAAAGTGAACTGACAAAATGCCACAGTAGTACATTTAAAGTTGATGCTCTCAGTAGCACTATCCCCAAAAGATAGGCCACCTGTATACATCTAACTTCTGTTTGTGAATAAAGTGAAAATACTGATCACTGTAATATAGTCAAACATACCTCAAGATAAGCTCTAACAAATTCCTGAGGTCTAATTGTGAGTAAAGAGTCCCCACATAAGCTATAGGAACTTTCTGCACATGTCTCTTAGCAGACTAGGTGCGATCTGGAGCAGAAATTTGAATATTAGCTGTCTCTACTATACTTGTGCCAAAATCCCTTTATACAGCTGGAAGTGCAAGTGTAGTCATACCTCCAGAACGTCTGAGGATTGAGAAGTTCTGTCATGTATTTTCTGCCTTATTTCTGAAAGGTAATTGTTAACTGTTTTTTTCACTGCTATCCAGAAGAGTTATGAATGTGCTCATCAATAAGGTACGAGCCCACAAGAAACAAAATGGTTGTTTACTTTGCATTACCACTGCACCTGGCAAGCCAAGCCTTGCATAAAACACAAATACAGACAGACACACGCCACTTACATGGCAGTATACAGCTCAGATGTATAATCAGATGAATTAATAAAATGCATAATTAATGGCCTGGAAGTGTCCAGAAATGTACGTATTTCAGTTACTGCTTTCAGCACCATACAATGTAACCCATTGCTAGCTCCTCTGTCCTTTCAACTTTTTAAAAACAAGGACAAAAAAACAAAACCAGGGACAGATTTTAAATATTGCTCGAATTGCTAGATGAACAGGTTTTGCATTAGCAAGCATTTTCTTAAGGAAAGTCTGAAAATCATGCTTATTATTAATGATTACAATACACAACAATTTTATGAGGAAAAGATGAAAATAAGAGGCAAAATGAGGAACAGTAGAGAGAAATGTCTACTATATTCATGCACACAGATGATTATGTGCACCTCAGATATCTGCTTGTGGTCATATAAGTGAATACATACATAATGGCCCAAAAATGTATTCTAGTCCATTTTCTGAAGTATACAGTGCACTTCCTCCCAACCTTTTAACTGAAGAAGCAGGCACACAGCTAAAAAGACAAATGGATGTCATAAGCCAAAAAAAAGAGGGACAGCCTTTTAAATATCACACTTACATGATGAAATAACATATTTATACAAATTTTCTACAGGATATGATGTCTGAAATTAAATGTTAGTTATTATTTAGTAATTGTGAATCCTTACTGATTTGACAGAAAAATATATATTAGAAACAGAGCAAACATATAAGGCAATCAGGGTCATACTGTGAAATGAAAGACAGTTGAGTGCTGTGCTAAAGAAAAAATAAGTTGACAAGTCCACTCCCCCTGGCACACATGATTTATATGAATTTCAGTTTGCCTCTCCACTTTCATAAATCCTTCAAAAGCATCAACATCATCATGTAAAATAACTAAGAGTTTGCCACACAGTCTGTAACTTCCTATCCAAACTTGGAAAGATGGCTCCTGAATACAATAGGACAGTTGGAATTATCTGACAAAGAACCGATTTTCCCTGTCCAATCATATTTAGGATACATACAGCCAAGCTGAATAGAAATTTTTAACATTTGGTTAAGGGGGAATATATACAAATATACTGAAGAAACTGGTACACTTGACAGGCAGGTGCTAATTGGAAGCTTTTGCTCCCCACCCCCCTGTGCAGCGAGTAGAACAGATAGCTCACAGCAAGTAGTTCCCCTCATTTGTTACAAAACCGAGTGCCTTCTATGTGGAGACTATATTTTCTTTCTTTTTTCACAAGTTTCCTACAGCAACACCAATTTTCTCATGCATTGGAAAAACCATGCAATAAGTGGGATGGTGATTCCAAACTGTCCCCTGGTATGCAAGCAGTATACGTCCATGAGAAAGAAGAAAGGCCTGTCAATTTAACTCCATTCTCAACTTGACTAGGAAACTCTGTGAATGGCAACAGCTGCTCATGTTGTCACTGTACGACTCCGATGCAACTCAACCACATCAGAATGAAAAAAGTGTGATGTTAGGATGCTGAGATTCACAAATGTTCCTAAATGCCCCTGTTCAACCACATTTTTCAAGCCATTTTATCGATTTGATTTCCAATGCATAACATTCACAGACTAATAACCTTCACCTGAATTTCTAAGTGTTCAGAGTTGATGCTTTTCTAGACAAACTCCTTCACATGGGAAGATGCAGTCATCACAGTCACTCCCTACAGTTTACATTGTATTCTTTAAAGTTACCAGTTATGGCCATTTGAGTAATAATAACCACCATAGCTTATTAAAAATGGAGTCTTAACTTATGAAAAATATCAATTTCTGTTAAAAAATGAAATGCAAGTGTATTCTTAATCAGGAAAAATAATCCACCATGTGAAGGATAAAGGAGCAGTCTTAAAATAAAATGTGTGGAGCTTTCATTCAGCAATGTACAGACTTTTATTTTCAAAATAAAGTGAAGAAATGAGCAATTTAAATAACAGTCTATGATTTCAATAAGAATTGCATGTTCAGAACACATATGTAAAAAAAATCAATAAAACTAATGCATATAAAACAGATACTATTTGAATGTCATTCATAGATTGTAAGAAAGAACACATTTCCATGTTTTTACATTTATTTCATAATACAATGGGTCTAAATCACATAGTCGAAGTTTAAGAACTTCAAACACGGAATGTTTGAACCATCCTGTTCAAAGTTAAAAAACTTCAACTATGGATAAGAAACAAAATAAACTGTTGTAAAGCAAGGGGGCAAGGCCCCCTGCACCCCCCACTACTTAAATATACCAACTCAGAGATCGCACCATATTTAACAAAACAGAAACCTCCCCTTACGGAGATTTCCATTGAAACGCTCAAACGTCTGCAAATTCGAACTTATGGTCTCGACCATATGAGGTAAGGACTTGCAGAACTTTGACTATCTGATAGGAACCATAATCTAACAGCCTATTGATGAAAAAGGGCAAGAACACAGAATATTTCCACCGTTACAAAGGTTCTACACACTTGCAGAACTGCCAGATACATTGGCAAATGAAAGTACACAGGATTCCTCATTACTGCTGAGAATTCAAACTGTATCCTAACACACATTAAATATTTGTTGTAGAGAAAATCTTTAAGTTCATAGCTGAAGATGATGGATTGATACTTTGCTTCATTTTGGCTTTAGGACATTGGGTTAAAATATTTGAGAATTTCTTTGATGGAGGCATCAGGTTCCAATATTGTGATGCAAATACTGCATTTTTTTTAATACAAACACTACCATTTCCCTACATAATACTATCTCCGAGATGTAATTTACCCATCTCATAATGGATAACCTGAGGGCCAGTAAACACTTGGGATTTTATACTTTATTTGCTACGCTACAAAGAAAAATAAAATGCGGCCTTAATTAGCCTTGCCAAGAAAATGCTTTGCTAAGGCATTATTTTTAAATCCATCAGATCCATTATTCTTTTTGTGAAGCCCTGGGCCCACATTCACAGAAAAAAAATATTATGCAGTTTCAAGAAGCTGAACATAAGCAGCTCCACAGGCCAGGACTTGCCTCCTGGACACGTATGCACAAACATGAGCAACTGATGAAACATGATGATTATAGTCTATCTTGCCATAGGTTCACTTTTACAAACAGAATGCCACATGTTATGTGAATCACGCATTTACCTACACAGCCAGTCAGTTACTTAGATACAGACTCGCATAAACCCTGTCAACTTTGCCTGTGTAGTGCTGAAGCAGTCACTGGCATTGTTCCAGAATACAGAAGTAATAACAGTTTTATTCTGAATATATATATAAAACCATATAAGCGCATACTTACTATTAAAGATTTAACACTTAAAATATATTTTTAGAAAGATGTCAAGTATTAATGTAATAAAGAATTGAAGATATTCAGGAAAAAAGAAGAGTGCTTATTATCTCTGTGTCTGCTAATTGATAGACACGTGCTTTCACAAATATACATTAAGCAGTCTCCTGTCTGCACCAATTAATATGCTATTTCACTTATTTCTCAATGAGTAGTTTAAGTACTGGAATTACAGATAGGTGTCACAATGGTATTCTATGGCAGAAACCAAACATAAGAAGCTACCCAAGGAAGCATAAGTTATAATAATAAATAGAATTGTGACTTTAAACCACACCCCTCATAAGATGTTTAAGCTGGTGGCTGTTTAAACCGTGTCCTCATTTGCCTCATAACTGTATGCTGTTTTTGAGACAGTGACAGTGCATGCAACACTATAAGAGAAATATGCACCCAGGCTACATGGATTTAGTACAAGTGGCCAAGTCGCAGGCATTGTAAGTCTACCTTCTCACAGCCCGGGACTCTGGCATGTCATAGCTCTCTCCACTGGCCACTCACACTTGAAACTCAAATACATGTTCTAGTGAGGCGCAGCAGGTGAGGGTCCCAAACATAGTAGTAAATTTGAGAAACATAATTCTGTTACTAACAGGCAGGGCACAGGTGGGAGTTCTGGACTGTAGTTACTGGTTTCAAGTGGTCATCAGGAGTGGTATTTATATTTATGGAGGGGGGCACTTCAAGTATTGTGAGATGATACCAAATGAACAGTTGTGGTAGACCCAAGATAAACAGGAAGTCATCTATAGTTCACCCAAAACACTTTAAACCTTTGAAATATACATTCTATCAAGGTTTAAATTTGTACTTATCCTCATATGAATGTTTGGATAACTAAGCTAGCTTCGACGCACCATGATAAAAAAAAAAATATATTTTGTGCAAGCTTTAAATAACAGGATGAACCACTTTCACCTTTATAACAAGGTCATCATGCTATATCTAATGTACAAAAAATTACAAATGTCCCGGTTATTAACACTTCACTGCACCAATTCAATGAGAATATCGACACATTTGGCTATTTGCGTGGATGCGATCACCATTTTCTTTTTTACACGGCAGTTAATGCAGCCTACATATCAGAGTGTAAGTGAAGCTTATTCCACTCTTGGAAGGCATTTATTAGCATGTTTGTCATTTTTGTGGCACTATTTATTTTTACATAAGGTTTCCCAGTTTGTAATTAACTTGCCCTGCTGTATGTTGCATAAAAAGAAGTTATGTCTTACCATAACGTTCCATCTGTGTTGTTGATGATCTTTCATTCATAACTGATGGGTTCAGTTCTGAGCCCTCGGAACCAAGTCGGCCTAATACCAAGCTTGCACCAGCCAAAAACTCTTGAGCTAAGCTTCTATCCATAGTGTCCTTCTCCCTGTTAACCTCGGATCAAGTTTGCCCATGTTATACAAGTAAAGCAAAGGCCATTTCTGCGCAAATGCCCTTAGACACCACTTGGACCCAAAGTATACCCAGGAGCCATTGACTGGGGAAGGAGGGTGAGAAGTGATTAATGGAAGAAGATCAACAACACAGATGGAATGTTATGGTAAGAGAATTTCTTTATCTGATCTTGTTAATCTTCTTTTTATTCATCACTGATGGGACAGAATCCCCAGCTACCTTGAGATCCTTGGGCAGCCCTTATGGAAGAACGCTCCTGAGTACAACTGAGTAAAAGGCAGCTCTCTCTCTGGAGACCACATCCAATGTGTAATGACTGATAAAAGTGTGGGGATTAGGCCAAGTGGCTCCGGCACAAATTTCATCCATAGAAGTCCTGGAATGGAAGGCTACAGATGTTCCCATAGATCTAGTGGAATGACTTTTAATATTCTATGGCATGGGTTCTTTTGCAAATGAATAGGCGAAACGTATGCAGTCCCTTAGCCATTTAGATAAAGTGACCTTGGAGAAAGAATTTCCCATTCTAGGCCCAGAAAAGGAAATGAAAAGTTGGTCAGTCTTACATGTTGTTTTGGTCCTGTCTAAATAAAATCTCATTTGCCTGTGTACATCCAAGGAATGTAGGCAGTATTCCCCTTTATTAGAAAAGATTGGGAAGAATACCGGTAGGTCAATACACTGACTGATGGAAAAGTCCGAAACTTTGGAGAGAAAAGATGTGTTTGCCCAGAGTGATGCACTGTCCTTGTGGAAGATTAGGTAGAGACATTTGGTGCACAATGCCTGCAACTCCGAAATTCATCTGGCTGTCATGATGCCTACCAATAAGAGAGATTTCCATGACACGAATTTGAGGTCACATTTCACTGCACGTTCAAAGGGGGGTTGAGTCAAAGACTGGAGAACTAACGTGAGGTTCCATTGGCTCTATAGGCTGTCTGACTGGAGGTCTAATGTGAGAAACTCCTTTGAGAAAGGTTTTACATAAATGCAGTTATATGAGAGGAGTACCATCCAGCCCATTATGGTAATTTGAAATTGCCACCAGATGTACTCATATGGTAGAGGCTGCGGCTCCATCTTCAAAAAACTTAGACAGATATTATAAGACTGCTGTGACTGGAGCCAAATATGGATCTAGCATCTTTTCCTTTGACCAGAGAGAGACCCTTTTCCATTTGTCCCGATATAGTCGTCTGGTAGATGGTTTATTAGAGCCCAGAATAATGTCACAAACAGGTGAGGTGAGATCATCTTGCCTGGCAACTAATGGAAGTGGAGAAACCAAGCTGTCAGCTTGAGACTGGACAGATTCAGGTGATTCAACCCTTGGGGGTGAGAAATCAGGTCTGAAAGAGGGTCCAGAATCCACGGTGGATATAACAGATGAGGCTGAAGGAAGGTGAACCAAACTTGTCGCGGCCAAAATGGGGCTATGAGGATCACTTTGCATTTCAACCAAATAGCTTTCTTTATGAACTGTAGAATCAGAGGAAAAGGGGGATAGGCATAAAGAAGTCCTGTGGGCCAATCATGAATCAGAGCATCCTTCTGAGACTACCTTTTTGGGAGAATAGGGTAAAATAGCTGCTGCATTTGCTGTTTGATGGGGAGATGAAGAGGTTGCAGCAACGCTGGCCCCAACGGCTGAAAATGTCTGCTGCTACTTTGGGATTGAGAGACCACTCATGAGGCATGAGAATACATCTGCTCAACTTGTCTGCAATCATGATGGAGCTTCTCTGGGATATGCATTGCTATCAGAAAGCGGTTGGAAAGTATCGCCTACTGCCAAATTCTCATGGCCTTTTGAGACAGGGGGTAGGACTTGATTGTTGATATACCAGACTACTAACATATTGTCTGACTGAACTGCAATTGTTCCAGAAGGAAGATCCAGCTGGAATGCTAGCAACGCTCTCAGATCTAGAATGCTGATATGCAGGTTGGCCTCTAATGTGGACCATGAGCCTTTGACTGATTTTCCATGGAAATGCCCCCCCACCCTATCAGGGAAGCATCCATGGCGTCAATGGCCTTGGGCTGAGGGGACTGGAATGGGCAGCTCCAAAGTTTTGTGTCTGGCTTCATCCACCAAAGAAGGTCCTGCTTGCAAGAGTTGGTTATCTGAATCTGAAAACAGACGGTGATGGTTTGGGAACCACTGAGAGAGAAGAAGCCATTGGAGAATTTACATGTGCAGTTTCACAAGAGGCACTATTGGTATGGAAGCTGCCATGGATCATAGGACCTGAAGAACCTCTCTCGCTGAGACATTGTTTTGACAGAGTATCACCCAGAGCTGAAGCCTCAATCTCTGGAGTCTGTGAGGTGAGGGTGACACCGGACAGGATTGGGTGTCAAAGACTGCTCTGATGAATTCTATCTGCTGGACCGGAATAAGGTTGGATTTCTCCCAGTGCACAGTTATCCTCAAAATTTCTGGCAGAGAAAGGGTGTATTGCAGGACTGTTACCTGAAGATCCTTGGTGGTGGCGGTAAGGAGCCAATCGTCCAAATATGGAAACACCCGGAATCCTTGCAGTCTCAAGTGAGCAGTAACCACTCCCATTCAGTTTGTGAACACACTGGGGGCTGTAGAGACCCCAAATGGCAGGGCACAAAAACAGGTAATGAGTGGCTCCTAGCCAGAAGCAAAGTAGACTCCTGGAGCATTTGTCCATTTTGAAGTGGTAATATGCGTCCTGGAAATCTATTGTGCAGATCCAATCACCTGCCTTAGAAAATGGAGAATAGACTGAACCGACACCATCCGGAATATGGTTTGGGCAACAGACTTGTTCAAACTGCTGAGATCCAGAATGGGTTTCCAGTCCCCTGTCTTTTTTGGCACCAAAAAGAATGTTGAGTAAAATCCGGATCCGCATTGGTCTGGTGGGACTATTTGGATGACTCTTTTTGATACAGCTTTTTTATTTCTGAAGCTGCTTCTTCCCTTTGACTGGGTGGAATGTCAGGAAGTTTCATTGGAAGTTCTGGATAAGTGATGAGGGGAAAGGTGTAACCTCTGGTAATGATATTCTGCACCCAACAATCAGTAGTAATAGAGTGCCAGACAGCTTGATGCAGAGAGATACAACCCCCAACTGCTTCCAGAGGAAAGCAATCAGGCCGCTCTTCAGGAGCGCTGCTAAGGCTGCCCAGAAAAGGAGTCTCTGGGGCTTTGATTACATGGACCCCCTCTGCCTAGATAGGGGCGTATTCCAGAATTGTTACCCCCTCTGCCCCTGGGGGTATCACCACTTGTGGCATAGAAAGGACCCTGAGACTTTTTGTTCCACATCTTCCCACTCCTCTGGTTCCAGGAAAAGGAACATTGAGGGTTGGAAAAACGTAGACCTATGGCAGGTAGGGTCTTACCATCCTGCTCACACCTGGCCAGAGTGTCCTTTACCTTGGAGCCAAACATGGAAGATGCTTCGATGGGAGCATTCAGAAAGGAAGACTAGAAGGGATCCGTGAGGTCACAAATGTGCATCCAGGCATGATGTCTCATAACTATGCCTGAACCCGAAGCTTTAGCTGCCCCTTCAGTTGCATGTGAAAGCAACCTCATGGATGAGTTGGAGATCGCATCTAGGGTTGCGAGCTGTGAGGCAACTTTGTTCCTTACCTGATTAGACACCTGCCCTGTGGGTTTTTCAGAGAATTTGGAGATCAAGACTGTTTGGAGCCTCGTAAAATCTGCCAAGTAGTTCAGGGACCATAAGGCAAAGGTCACTAATGCAAAGACTAGCTTCCCCAATCTGTCCACGGCCCGGGATTCTCTGTTGGGTGGGTGGACAGTGGGACTCTCTTCAGCTAGATCTTTTTTCGTGGCCGTCGCCACCACCATAGCATCAACTGGTAAACCTCTGGACCAGTGTGGGTTTTCCTCGGGTGAAGAAAGTATCTTGTCGGGTCTTCGAGGGATTGTCTCAATAAAATCAGGGTTCTTCCAGGTGCACTGCACCATGAGCTGAACTGCTCATCTGCAGGTGGGGTCACCCAAGAGGTAGATGGATGAGCATTTCAAGGATGTCTCTGAAGGAAACCCCATCAGAACGTGACTGTGGGGACGCTTTACCATCATCGAAATCTGTGTCATTTGTTAGAGACTCCACAGGTGACTCTACGTGCTTCCTCTTGCATGATTTCTTCCAATGGGGGCTCCTCAGTGGGGGCTTCTGAGGAGTACTCAGAAGAGTGGGTACCAAGTACAGGGGGTTCTTGTGGCTTCCCTGCATGGTGTCCTGGGGAGGTGGCCTGTGGCAGCTGTAGCTCAGGGGGAGAAATCTTGGGTTCCAATGTCGGCGGAATGCTTCCAGAAGCAAGTATCCTCTCCATCGCACGGAAAGCAGGTCTGCCTGAAGAGGGATGGGAACCCAGAACCGAGGAGGACAACCTCGGACCTGGGATCACAGCCTGCTCTGCCGAACCTGCTCCCAAAGATGGCGCCTCATGCAGGATCAGTGCAGACAAAGCTCCGGGCACCGAGGAGAGAACCAAAGAAACACTCAGAACTGTGCCATGAACCAAAGAGCCTGCAGCCCAATCACAGGGTTGAGGAAGGCAAGGTTCAGCAGGAACAGAGGATCAAAGGGACAGTCCCAGAGCCTCAGTGAGGTCCACTACTGGGCACCTAGACAGGGGGTTCCGAAAAGGACGTTGGAGCAGGAGGCTTTGGAATGTTCAAAGGAGGAGAATAGGATGGAGTCCGTGGTGAAGTCAACCCAAGTTCTGCGGGAGCATGAGTCCTGAAAGGCATGGGTATCCCCCTGGCTGTCAACAGCTGATCCACAAGGTGCACCCACATCAAGTTCTTAAAGGCTCCTGGTGGATCTAGTGGATACTCCCGACACAGAATCAGGTCAGTCTAGGAATGGGCTATACTCTTGACCTAGAAATGGGTCTATGGACGGGGAGCATCGGGTCTATGGTGTGGAATCTACCAGCACCGATGTCTCAAGTTTGGAATCAGGAAGCAGTGGGGTCAAATCTATTCTTGTTGGGGCCATAAAAGAGTTCGGTGCAGAAGGGGCACTCGGAGCTGATACTAGAAGGTTCAATCATCATTGCAGAGATGTGCGTCGAAGGCGTGCACTGTGTCGAAGCAACACCCAGTGCCATAGTCATAGTCAGCGAGGTGAGGTCTAGAGTCAGTGCTGGAGACAGTATATCGGTGCCAGCTTCGGCTCTGATACTAACATTCATAGAACCTGGAGCAGACGAGGTCAGTGCTGATGAGGCAGATTTATGCTCCAAAGATAGTTTTTGCACTTTAGGTTTCACAGACTTACTCTGGTCACCTGAGGGTGAAGAAGGAACCAAATGGGGCCTTTTCTTATCCTTCATAGGAGGGGTTGAGACCTCCGTCTCAGAAAGGGCCTTTGAAAAGGGCGACTTAAATAGGCCATTCAGTATTAACTTATTCTTCGCTCATTCAGAGTGTATTGGCTGAAACTTTGACAAATCACAGAGGGAGGTTGCACTGAAAGATCGGGCACTCCCAAGCAATAAACACAATCATCATGAGAGTCACTATTCGGAAGTTTACCATTACATGAAGTACAATGCTTGAAACTCAATGTACCCTTCTTATGAGACATGATTAAAAGCTAAACACAACAATCAAAGTCTTAAGAGAAAAATTAAAATTCTACTTTCTCTATGCCTAAACCTATCTAAATACACACATCTATCAAGAGAGTCAAAAACACACAACTAGACAGAAAAAGGGAATAAGAGAACTACCAGCGATGGTATTCAAGGAATACCACAAGCGTAAAAAGGGAAAGGCTGTACCACCAATGGTACTTAAAAGATTACCAAACGGGTAGAAGTGAAAAAAGGTCTAAATCTAACTGTAAATATAAAGAGTAATGAATATAAATCACAAACGACAAGAAAATAGACAAATTTTTCCACAAGCTATCAAAAAGTTTCCACTTAGCTGAGAGCTCAGTGAAACACGGCTTTATAGCTATGCAGCAAACGAGATCTGAGGTAACAGGGAAAAGGGCATTGTGGGTAGAAGCTTAGCTCGAGAGTTTTTGTCTGGTGCGAGCTTGGTATTAGGTTGACTCAGTTCCAAGGGCTCAGAACTGAACCCATGAGTGATGAATGGAAAGAAGATTAACATCATCAGATAGATACTTTCAAACAGAATCTGCCCAAACACTGCCTTACAAGCAGCGGTCACCTGTTTGTACTACAAGGGAAATAATTTAGTGTTATTGCCTGAAGACATTCGGAATAGTAGTTCCTCAAAACTTTCTGAATCCTATAAATCTTGCAGACCTATATAGTTTTCTTTTAGTGGACAGTTGAGCATTTTTATGGTGTTTCAGGCGACGCATACAAAGGCTGAAAAATGAGCTTGTATTCCATATTGTATTGGATCAGAAAGTCTTAAAGCATTGCACTGATCTCCTTGCAGTAACAAAACATGTCTTTATGAATTAGGCAACATATATATTTTTATAATTATCCAAAGAACAAGTGGTCCCATCTTAGAGCTGTTATGGACACCAACATTAAACCATCATCAGGACGGACAAGAATCGTACTTCAGCCTGACTTGCTCTGCCCCATTGTCTAATTAGTGTTTTTTTCACTGAATTATGAATGCTCTGTCAGTATTTTAAGTGCTCCTGTTTCCTGTTCAAAGAATGTCACAAGCTACAGGAGGCAAGATCTGCCTTTTATATACGCAGTTTGTTCCATATCCAAAAGCAATATGTCCCCGGAGTCATTTTGAAAACATTTTATGACTGTCCCCATAGATAAACCATACCTTTAACATGAGGAAACAACAACCTGCTGTCATAAGTCAGAGATTTATCCACTTAAGATTTCTTTTAAAATGATAATGTGGCTTTACTAATATTTTTTCTTGACTTCTGTGTTGTGTACCACCAGATATTTTGCCTGTTCCCATGAAACTAGTTTTAGTATCTTCTCCTCCTCCTTGTGGCAGCTCTTGTTAGCATTAGACTTTTATGGTGTTGAGTTCACCAGCCTAGCCCCCAACCTTTCTCAGAAGGTGCACAAAGACACCTAAGACAAATTTAGAATGTCCAATTCACCTGCAGCATGTCTTGAGAATGTGGGAGAAAACCGGAGCACCCAGAGGAAACCCACGTGAACACAGGGAAGACATGCAGACTCCACACAGAAGGCACTCCAGCTGAGAATCGAACCAGAAAACCTCTCACTGTGAGGCAATAATGCTAACCATTGCACCACCCTGAAACTAGTTTTAGTATGTGTGTACATGTGTGTGCGTAGATATATATATATATATATATATATATATATATATATATATATATATATAAAAATCTATATGTACACACATGTATATAAATAGATAAATAGGTATGTATGTGTATTTATTTATTTATATCTCTTTTACAACTTACTTCATAGTTTTACTCTACCAGTAAAAAATAAGATTTTAGAATTTCTACATTATGTTTTGTGTTGACTCATTCATGTACAAGCAGCATTTTGTTCATTAAAATGTGCTGCTCACAGCCAGCTATTGCTCCGTTGTTTTACGGCCCTGATTATCTCTGACATGAACATTATGTTCCTCAAATGCAACTGCAATTCATCTGAATGCCCTTTTTGGCTAAACAGCTTGATATGGTAAGCTTCTCATCAGCAACCAGACTACAAAGACAATAGAAGGGATTAGCTTTTCATTAACAGTTATTTTTCATTACATTCTATACAAACTCTGCTGGGTTGCTTAAAATGGAAATTACACAGTACTGAAGCACTTTCTACTAATATCCACCTTCCAACAACGTGTGCTTTGTATTTCTTATTTTAGTTTTATCTACAAGTTTACAGGTTCATAGGGGTTTACTAGGCTAACTACCACAAGGGTCTTTTTAAGCCCAGCCATGCATCATAAATTTCTGACAAGTTCTGGTATCTTTGATAACTGTAAGCAGGGGCTTGGGAATTTAAAGCCAGATTAGCTAGGTGGTATTTAAATGGGTCCCTATCAGTTAAGTGAAAAATCAGTTCAGCAAATGGCATTTTCATTGCACTTAAAAACATGCCGTTCATCGAAATGTTCATACTTAGATCACGATACACTGGGGATTGGGAAATTTGCCCTTTCCCCACTGTAGTGCAATTTTTGAGTTGGTATATATAATTAGCAGACATGAGCAGAATTCGATGCATTTCCGATGAAATGCCGTTCACTAAAGTGTCACTTCGATGAAGTGATATAGACCCATTTAAACTGCAGGGGAAAACTGACCAGGGCATCAGGGAACTTCACCTACTCGTTTCAGCAGGTAACGCAGGATTCTTTTACATCCACCTGAGCTAACACCGACTCAAACAAGTATGACCACAGTTTAATGTCTTATCTGAAGGATGAATTGCTGGGCTTTTACACTGAAATTCTAATATAACCACATCAATGTAAGACTTGCAGCAGAGATAAACTTTCATGGTCCTGATATTACTTTCATCCAATGATGTACAGTTTCTTATTCAGTTTTCAAGTTAAGAAAAATTAAAAAAAAAAAAAAAAAAAAGTTTCCTTTGTACTTGGTTATTGTATCTTCCCAAAGCACAACAGTAGACCTTTTATTCAATTACGCTAAAAGCAGCACTGTAACGGCTTCAACAGAATTGATAACAGCATAATATACTCCCAGCATCTTCATAATCCTACATGTTTCAAGTAAAATCGTCTCTCTACGCAGATCATGGCATACACAATATATTCCACTATAGTTGCTTATGCAAATAACTAAATTGACTTATTAGCATCACTGCTTTCATCAGCTTGAATAATTCCACAGCAGACATCACAAAAAATTCATATTTTCTTTTGAAATAAATCTACTTTCTCTGCACTCTCTTCACCAAATATTCATCTGGATAGCTAAGTGAATTACATAAAAATACTATAAAATTATTAAATTAATTTCTCTTTCTTTGCAGCAGAGTTCTGGCAATATGCACAAGGAAAGAGAAAAAAGTACTTTCTGCTTATGCAAATTTAAAATGGCATTTTTTTTTACTTAAATTATTTTACAAAACAAACACCTGACATAAATAAATAAAATAATCTACTAAAACACCTTTCCCATTTTATTCAGATCATTTTCTGAGATATTTTAAAGATTTTATTAATTTCTTGACTAAAATAAATGTAACCTTTATTTGCAATCAACAACAGCGAGTTCTGTCTTCTCAGAAGAATTCCAGTATTCATTCAACAATAATAAATTGGTTATTTCTTTACTTTTTCATTAACAGGAGTAAGCGAAATGGTTTGTCGACCCATTCATTCACTTCCTGTGCTGTTGGGCACATTTTTGTCTAATTGTATTTGATACATTAGAACAAAGGAGTTCAGACTATGTACAGTAATTGTACATAAGACATCATCAGGTCTCCAAACATAACCACATTTTTACATACTCTAATTATGTATGTTAAAATCACATAGCAAGCGAGCGATGATTGAAGATATTTGATCATACATCTTTGTAGTATATGGAGATATACCTGCTCTGTAGTAATGATAGAGCAACAAAAACATATAGGAGAAGGAAATATTTTGCAGCTTGCAAATCCATAAACTTTTCACTGCCACACAAGCAACATCAATAATGAAAGTGTTCTAATGGTAAACAGATATTTTTAAAGCGGTTAGACATGTCACTCTTGCATACTTTTTTGTTGCAGCAAAATTGGATTAACACCTTTAGAGATACTTTATCGTCACACTGGTACTCCTCAGTGGGTGGCACAAGGTCACTGTCAATGCTCTTTTGTTATACTAGAGCTCAACAGTGCTGAAAGGTAGTAAAATAGATTTGTCTTATTCAATCTCCTATGTATCTTGGTTTGTGTCGTTCACGCTGTATACGTTTGTCAAGGAAACGCCTTACAGTCACTACTCACAAGTTTGGTCTAGCAAGATTGTAGTGTTTGAGGGGCAATGCAAGGAGAATGGCACTATGGTGTTTTGAGATGATAAATGTTAAAGGTAATTAAGTTTAGTCTTGATTTATGAAATGTGTTTTGTTAGTTTGAATATTGCGATTTATACTACAGAGCAATCAGGATGTTTATTAAAGATGTATGGGGGCTTTTTTTCTTTATATAATGATGCCGAGCAATGAGTTGGCTTACTCAACTGAGATCTGCAGACTTTTGATGATCAATATAGTTTTAGCAATATTTGAATCTCGCATCTTGTATTATATGGTTATGTTTACATGATTTTGGGTTTGTATATAAATACGATAAGAGCACTAATTTAATTTAGTGGATGGAGACCTGCAATGCTGTTAAGAATTTTTTTACAGCTTTAGGGAGTATTTTAACTCTGTGTTGCATACTACATTGATATGCCTGTATTTTTTATTTTTTTTTATTTCATTATTTGTGTCATTTAACAATTAGAATATCCGATTTAGTAATAATGGCTTTAACACACTCCGTTTACTCAATGAGACCTATTAGTTTTTAATTGGTCTCAATGTGATTGGATGCTTACTATTTTAAAAACAGAGACATTAGTTTGCTGTGATTATGTCTGATGAAGCGTACTAGCACTACACAAAAGCACTTAGCTATTTTTGAGTTTGGTTTTAATAAAAGTGTTTATTTTTATGTGGTGCTGGTCCTTTGCCTTGCCTGTTTATATTCGCTGTTTTACTTAACTGAAGTGGGAACTGGACTTTATCCGGTGCAATGGTTTTGCATTTGTTGTTGAGTGCTGAAAGGGGTTTAACAAAATGTTAAGTACCTTTCTTATGTCAGACCCATGGTGCGCCATGCACTACAAACAATTAAAGTACATTAAATAACAAAGCTTTAGTAAGTGAAAAAGTGGATAAGTGTTGTTTGAATATGTAGATATGAAAGGAGTAAATACAAATGTACACAGTAATAAAGTTGCCTCCATCATTAGAGAATGATGCTCTATTAACTTTTAATTAAACTTAACAAAATTTGTGTTTTAATTTTCCCATGACTTTTCTCACAGTCCCTAATTATAGATTACATTTCATTTTAATACTTCATTATATTTTTCGCTTTCAAACTGGTTACACAACATACATTATAGTTTTGACCTTCCATTAATTTATGTACCTACAGAAATACACCTTTATTTAGAATTTTAAATTATAACATCGAATTTATGGTGGAATTCACAGGCATGCTTTCTATAATTTGTAACAGTGATTGATGTTGCCCCATTACTTACCATTAATGAATTTAACCAATGAAACTACATTGCAATGATAGGGCAACTTCCCATCACATGATTTGGATTATAAACCAATAGACATGCTCTTTTCTCAAAGACATGAGGTACGGATACCTTCACATCTGCTGTTTTTTGGTTTGTATCATGCGAGACTGACTGAAACCATGGTGCTAAACTATATAGTTCAGTCCTTACTTGTATTTCTTGATCATGAAGGTCTGACTACAACTAACCAGTTTTCAGGAGAAGTTCAGGTAAAATACACTTCATACAGTCATCAGAAAATATACAGCAAATTCAATAAAGCATAGCACAGACAATCTACAATTGCAAAAACCAAATAAAAGGTAACCATAAACAATTTGCATGCAGTCTGTATCACAAAAGCTGGGCAACAATAAGTAAATGGCAGCTAAATTATGCACAACCTTATACTATATGTACTTGAGCTAGCCATAGTATAAACAAATGACATTAATTAAAAAAAAATGTGCAGTATGACAAGTTTGCTTGCACTTCCATGGTGGGGACCAACTTCTACTCTTCTTTGTTTTATCGTTCACACTTTATGCTTACTGCACATCACAAAAAAGTGATCACTGAAACAACAAGAAAAGCTGTATTGCTGTTTTCTTCGGCATGTTAGAAGATAAGACCATAAATTAATCACTAATTTGGCTCAAGACCACACTCAAATGAAGACAATAAAACAGACATTATGACCAAGTTTATTTTACATAAACACATTCATTAAATAACTCAGTCAATACATATTTTGAATACATGTCTTCACAAAAAGTATTAATTGCACATCTGAGATCATAGCATGCTGGACAGCCATTTGACAGGTAACGTTACATACCAGCCACTCAAGTCTGTTTTTCCAGCCCCCAAGCCAAGTGTCAGCTGACATAAGAAACTTTCCAACACAGCATTGTGTACTACTCAATGAGCCAATAAGAGCATATCAAAGTGGCCCCTAAATAGGAAGGGAGAATGAAAAGGTGGGGGGCATCATTGAAATAATAAGGGCAGGGAGGGAATTGCTCAAACAGCTGTTGCACTAGACTACAACTACAGCTGTTGCACTAGACTAGATTATAACTACAGCTGTTGTACTAGACTAGATTATAACTACAGCTGTTGTACTAGATTAAAAACTTTCCCTTCTCTGCCTTAAATACCAACTGGACTATCAGTTAGTGCAGCAGTTTAATGCCAAGATTTACTCTGACAAGTATACAGAGCTCCAAAAACAAAAGGTTCTGCCACCAATTCTACTTAAAAATACTTGAAACTTGAAAACCTTAATAAACTGTACGATAAGATAAAATAAAATAAACACACTGGCTCATAAACCGGATAAGAGCTTGAGGTATACCTTTTTGAAATCCTAAATGTTTGCCAGTGAAACCTCCTCTTAAATACCTTCATTTCCTAGTGTTCACTCACTTAGATGCATTTAGTAACCATAAGCAGCATACACACCCTTTTAATTACGTCATTTTGAGTGCAGAAGAGCTTTTCCTTTTATTGCAGGTTTTAAAAGGACAAATGCATTCAGACCTGGTGACTGATCTGACTGCAAATTCATTATCCACTTCATCTCTTCAATTTCTGTTCGGGTTACTAAATCCCCACCTCCTGGTGTTTCATGAAGCCTAGTTAGTGCCATGAACTTGAAAGAATGATGGTCATTTATACTAATATGCATATAAAGTGCATTGCTGTGGTAACTTTTTTTCTTAAGTCAGATAAGTGCTTTAGGATACGTTCCTTGAGCATTTGATTAGTTTTCCCTATTTCCCTACCTCTCCAAAAAGGCCTTATTGAGTGGACAACCTGGTGTCAAAGTCATGGCCTCAAGCTAAATGCCAAAAAATGCAGAGTCATCCCATTTAGGAAAAACAAAACACCCACAAATTACCACATAGGTGGCAGCCCCCTTAATACAAAAGAGGTAATAAGAGATCTGGGGACCCTGGTAGATAGTAATCTCTCCTTTGACAATCATATTGCCAAAGTAGTTAGAAAATCCTTCTAAGTGGACCATCTAATTACTAAAGGGTTCGCATCTAGAAATAAAGAGGTTATAGTGCCCCTCTGCACATCACTCATCAGACCCATCATAGAGTACAATGCCCCATTTGGGATGTACCTCACAAGACACTTCCAACAGCTGGAATGACCACAAAAGTACCTCACCAAGAGGATTACTGGCCTCAAACATATATTCTATGCAGCCCAACCGAAAAAACTCCGGCTGTACTCGGTGACATACCACTTACTCAGAGGTGATCTCTGCCTAACTTACAAAGCCATGTCCAACTCAGAATTAATGGACATGCTCCACCTAAAGAAATCCAAGTCACTACGAGCTAAACCATGCCACAGCAATAAATAGAACATGCTGGAGGGATAGATTCCTTTCAGAGAGACTCCCCATGCTTTGGGACAAAATTCCTAACTACATTAGGCAGAGCCCCTCACTAACCGTCTTCAAGAGAAACCTTGACGAGTGGATGGGTAACAGAAAATACACCCCTGGGATCACTTCATTGGCTCTGCTTGACAAAGGCTCAGTTAATTAATCAATGGGGCGGCGAAAGCCGACACACTCTGGCTAGGCTTATAAATGCCCTCAGGCAGATAGGTTCATAGGTACGTACTAGGCTATGTAGTATGCCTTGCAATGACTGCAGGTTGTCACATAGATAATGTTCTTACTCCGACAGATTGCAAATCCTTCAAACTTATAGTTCCTCTTATTTAGGGGATGTGTAAAAGTATCTGAGATGTTTATATGACAGCATGCCTTGCAACTTCCAAATCTGAATGTACCAACTCTCCTGTTCATCTGAAAACTCCTGTCTTCAGAAATAGCTTCAGTTTCTCTGTTTTCTCTGTTCTTAAAAGAAAAGCTGGGTTGATCAACAATTTCCCTAATTTTGTTGTCAGATGTTAGCACTAGCCAAAATTTTCTGATGGTATTATGAATAGCAAAATTGTCAGTACTATATGTCAACTGGCATCTCAGATTGGACTTTACCTCCTTTTGCTTGATCTTAACAGTTTCACCTTGGTCGGAAAAAAAGGGTCTTCACCTCTGAGAGCGTAGTTCCAAGGTACTTGCTTCATTGGTCTGTGTCTCTGACTTTGTATCCTCTCTTATTAAAGTCATTGATAAGTTTAATTTGCTCCTCTTTATAATCCTCATCCTTCGTGAGAGCTTGGACACTCAAGTTAATTGGTTAGTCACTATGTTGTCAAGAACATGCCTAGGATGCATGCTAGTATTGTGTAGTAAATGATTGCGCCATACAGGTTTCCTATACATTCTAGTATTGATGCTTCCTGTGGAATCTAACATTAACTTAACATCCAAGAATTTTATCTCTGTACTAGATGATGTCACTTCAAACTTCAAAAATGAAATTGTGTTAGTCAAAAATTGTACAAAATGTTCCAAGGAGGTTAAATCACCATACAATATGAGAAAGACATCATCCACAAATCGATTATAGAAAACTATGTTTCTATTCCATTTTTTGTTAATATCCACTTTCCATAGCTCTTCCTATCTTGCCAGGACCAGATTGGCATAACTAATTGCACATGGAGTTCCCAGCGCTACCCTCGACTTCTGCCAGTATTAAGTACTACCATACAGAAACACATTGTTATACAACACCAATTCCAAGAGACTACATAGTAAATAGATATCATTGGTTGCTTTGTGCTTCACACTAAAGTCTCTGATCGCTTCGATCCCCAAATCATTGGGTATGGATGTGAACAAACTGTTCACGTCCATAGTTACCAATAATAAATTCTTACAAGTATTCATCTGCTGCATTTTCTTGTGAAGTCTACTTAAGAACTCAGCCGAGTGCTTGATCACTGTAGTCTCCACGTCCCCTTTATGGTTCACTTTTTGAGATTGGTAATATTGGCTATGGTGTTTACCTCAAAAGTCACAAGGTACAGGCTTTGATTCACACCTTTGAAAGGGAAATTGGTTAGGCTTAAAAAGGTCCACAAGGGTAGCTAGCCTAGTACTTAACTATGAAATGATGAGCTTAGAAGCAGGTTTGGGTAGATGAAGCTGCCTACAAGCTCATCCCCTTCTTCCAACAGTGGTTATAGGGACATACGCATCTGCCTGCAAATTACATATTTGAGCACTAGAGCTTTAATTAATGTCAAGAAAGTAAGAGAACATGAGAAACTGAGAGATGAGAGGATGTGATTATAAAACATTGAAGTAATATACATTACTAGATGCATTTGAAACCAAACAAAAATAAAATGTTTTCATTGCACTATGTTAGAATAAACTCTGCCAAAATAGTGCAACACATTAGCATGTGCTGACTTTTCTGAATTACTTCTTTCTTGGTGATTTTGGGACTTTTTTCTTCAACAGTTCTACATGTTAAATCTGGAATTCTCACAAATTTTTTTAACTCTGAAGTGTGTTTAATGTGAAGCAATTTAAATCAAAAATTTGAGGTGGAATATACTGCTGAATTTGAGGCAAAATAGCTTGGTAACCTTTTAGAAAGTAAGGAACATGTGCGCCCTCCACAGGTGCACTGTAGGCAAACAGTTGTGCCAGTCAGTGATTTTATATTATGTATATGCAATGGTGACGTTTGCTTAAATGGTTCTATACAAATATGGATATTTTCTTCTAAGATCAGAATAATTTTGAAGATGGAGCATATATAAGGATGATTAAAGCGCTGCATGCACTTAGTAGGTTGAATGACTGCATGAAAAAATGTTTGGCAATAAGAAGTTGACTTAAAACAGTAACTTGCACTGAGACTTTGAAAGTGTATAATAGCTAAGTGAGTGTAGATGACAATTCTTTAAAATAATTCATGTTTACAAATAGAAACATTAACTTCACATTCAGATACCTTTTAAACAAATGAGCCTGATTTCAGTAAGCCATAGATTTCATCAGTAATTTAGCAGTGTATGTTTCTTTTATTCTACACCATTCTTTTGTAATATACAAATCTGAACTAAGGAATCGTACTCTTGACGCACAGCTGCTGACAAAGAAAATGCAGCCTACGTTGTTCACTGCAACTTGACATGTATTAAAAGCGTGTGTGTGTGTGTGTGTGTGTGTGTGTGTATATTTATAAACTAAATGTAAAGAAACTAAAATAAACTTTTTTTTTCCAGAGGGATTATCCTCTATAGTTGCAGTGTCAGAGATTTACAACCACACTACTGCTAATTTAATACACTAACACTGACAACTCATCTCACACTAATGTAAATACTGTCATATATGGAGAGTTCTCATAAATACAGGACTTCTACAAACTAACCTCAAATTTGAAAAGGGGCACTATATGGCCAGGTTGTTTTATACACCTGAATTTTTTTTTTTTTTAATAATGGACTGAGCATTCTTTTTAAAATGTGTATAAAGCTAGGAAGTGGAAGATTGTATACTAACTTGGTTCAGGAATGATCTCATAACTAGGACCTTAAAGAGTATCACCAGACATAACATACAAGACAAAAGGTGATTATCAGCAGAAGCCTCACAAAGTTGCACACTTGTACACCTTGTTTTTAAATCCATCTATCAATATAAGCTTGTTACCTTTTGATATCCCACCTTTAAACTTCACAATAACTTTTTTAAATAATAATATACCCAATGCTCAATGTTGCCATTTTATTGTTATTCATTACTGATAGGTAATACTGCAGCATCGTCAGTTCAGTATTTTGGTACATAAAAAAAAATAACTTATTATCCACAGTTACTCATAAACCCTTTTGGTCATTGTAGTTGTTACATTTCTGTACTGTTATTGCATCTAAAGCTACTTCTCTATAGGAACTCAACAATACTAGATTACCTGATACATAATTATTACTTGATTTGCTGCTTTGTGGGTATTGCACTAGACAGTACTGCATTATCTATCTGATCTACAATTATTACATCTCTGACTGCTCTAATGGTAGTGAACTAGACAGCCCTGTATTACTTATGTAATACACAATTACTAAATTGCTGATTGCTCTACAGGTAGTGCACGCTAGGCAGTACAGGATTACCTATCTGATATACAATTATTACACAGCCGACGGCTCTACGGGTAATGCACTAGACAGTACTGGATTATCTATCTGATATATATAGTACTGGATTACCTATCTGATATACAATTACTACCTCTCTGACTGCTCTGTGTTACTGTACTAGACAGTCTTGGATTGCTTATCTAATACACAATTACTACATGGCTGACTGCTCTATGGTACTGTACTACACAGTCTTGGATTACTTATGTAATACACAGTTACTGCTCTATGGTACTGTACTCGACAGTCTTAGATTACTAATCTAATATCCAATTATTACATGGCTGACTGCTCTGTGGTACTGTACTAGACAGTCTTGGATTACTTATCTAATAAACAATTATTACCTGGCTGACTGCTCTACAGGTAGTGCACTCGACAGTCTTGGATTACCTATGTGATATACAATTATTACATGGCTGACTGCCCTACGGTACTGTAATAGAGATTCTTGGATTACTTATGTAATTCACAATTATTACATGGCTGACTGCTCTATAGTACTGTACTAGACAGTCTTGGATTACTTATCTAATACACAATTATTACCTGGCTGACTGCTCTATGGTACTGTACTAGATAGTCTTGGATTACATATCTAATACACAAGCATTACCTGGCTGACTGCTCTGTGTTACTGTACTAGACAGTCTTGGATTACCTATCTAATTCACAAGCATTACCTGGTTGACTGATCTATGGTACTGTAATAGACAGCCCTGGATTACTTATCTAATACACAATTATTACATGGCTGACTGCTCTATGGTACTGTACTAGATAGTCTTGGATTACTTATCTAGTACACAATTATTACACGGCTGACTGCTCTATGGTACTGTACTAGACAGTTTTGGATTACTTATCTAATACACAATTATTACATGGCTGACTGCTCTATAGTACTGTACTAGACGGTCTTGGATTACCTATCTAATATATAGTACTGGATTACCCATCTGATATACAATTATTACATGGCTGACTGCTCTGCTGATACTCAGTGATACTATTTGCTTTAGTGTTACTGCACCAGGACAATCAATTTAATGTAACTGTACCTACTGCCTACAGTAACCAGAGTTGTTGGGTTAGGCTAGCTGCTGAAAATTGCTGCTACTAATTTAGTAAAAATCATATTAGTCCAATGGGTTAAACTATTTAAAATGTTCATTTTTTTAATGAATAACTTTGTGACTTTTACATTTTTTTTCCACGTGTGAATATTACAGAAGCCACATCTCATATTTCTACCTTTTTAGCCATATGCCATGTTATCACCCAATTTCTTATACCAAGAGTCAAGTTATTAAAGGTCTCCTGCTTTCTCATACCTTTTTGTCTACAATGGTCATTACGGAATCTGACAGCTTTGGCCTCCTTTTGTAGCTAGTCTGATTTTACTTGGTATTTTGAGACAGTGCAGCAATTGGCTCTTACTAACAGAATCACTTTCTACATGAAAATTTTTCAAAGTTAGACAGGTGTATGTAATTACTGAATTTGGAGGCTACCGTCTCATCTCAGAATACATTCAGTAAGCGCATGTGTGCACACTAAATCAGCTTACACTGACACTATTAAGAGAACACTGTCTCATATGCTAAGAACAAAGAAAATTTGATAGATCAGACCATAAATCAGAGTTCTTTTCCTTTAAAAATGGCAGTATTTCCCCTGCAAACACCTCTGTGTGTAGGAGCTTCTCAAAAGCAAACATTCTTGAATTATAGGGTAGCCTAAATAAATCCCACTTCAATCTTTCTTCTCTGATAGATCCTAGTCCTAAATTGACACTTGTGCCTCTGACTTCTACTCCCACTTAAATAGTTGTATTATTAAGGGGGTCCCAGTGCACACCAAATATATTGAAAAATGTAAAAGCAAGCCCCTATGGAGGAATAAACATGTAAATAAATTATATAAAGAGAGAAAGAAATTGCCTACTACCTTATACGAAATCTCATCTTACTTACCTTAAAAGTACAAGCAAGCAAGGAAGTAAACAGCTTAAGAGAACCGTTTTTATTTCATTTTATTTATTCCTTTTTGTCCAGGTTAGTCCAACTAGGCCTAGTGACCTCATTTTACTGGAAATGTGCATGGTATGAAATGTCATAGTTGGACAGAGGAAAATTCATTATTAGTGTCCATTTATATTACACTATACTGGAGATACTGCTAAAGCAATATTTCCATTTGCACATAGTTCAAAAACGAATTACAAACTGTTGCATGACATCAAGTGAAATTTCAGATATTGTTGAAATGAAAACAGTCATTGATATTCATATACTTAAAGATGTATATTGAGAGATATTCGACTTTATATTGCTCATGATACAATTAAGCATGTTTTCATATTTCTATAATTATATCCCAAATTTGCACCCAAATCAGAACTTCTTACCATCATGTAAAAGCTCATGACTGTTTAACAGAAGAGTTTTAACTATATATGTCTAGGTTGTACACCTTCCAAGACATGACAATTTCATTGTCAAAGTTTAGAAAAAAAATATATAAATCTAGGTCTGTGTGCATTATAATACATTACAGTATTTACGGAAAGATTATGACTATACTGACTTATCACTGTAAAGAATACTTCATACTGATAGCAATGCATTTTGAACAATTTTAAGAGATTTTTATTTACAAAATATTTGCAATCATTTATGACTAAGTTGATTTTTCAGAAAATACTCTGGAATGCAAGGGTGTATGTACGCTGCTACAGGTTTGCCATTCCACATGGCATAGTTCTTAAGTTATACTACTATGGAAACTTTGACCAAGAGCATCAGGGAACAACAAATGTATGAGCGCAGAAGACCCTAAAGCCACACTGCATGCGCTAGCAATCCAAACACCTACAGTGGGAACAGAACCCACAGACTTCTGGTCTTCCAGCATAAAAGGTGAGCATGCTACCTGCTTCAGCAGTGAGACTGACTCCAAGCAGAGTATGAGATAAAAATAGCCACTAAAATCAAAAATAACTAAGAATCTTTGGATCTATGTCAATTTAGTGAAAAAACACATTGTTGAAACCCATATGGCCATGACCATATATATGGTTGACAGTGCAATTAATCAAAAACGAAAAGCCCCACAATACCCGATGACAACATAAACAATGTTTTTGCAGAGGGGCAAGCTCCCCCACACCCCTAGCTAATTTAAATGCTAAGATTGCAGTACAGTAGGGAAAATGCCAAATTCCTCAATCTGTAATGTACCGCAATTTCATTCAGAATGGTTTGATGAACCAAAATGTGAGTTTCGACAACTGAGACAGATCCAAAATCTTTAACTACATAAGTTAAGAAGCAACACCCAACAATGTTTGGAGCTAGTCCATAATAATTCTGTCCATTCTGACCAGAAAACAGCTAACATATTCTAGCTAACAAATTTAGTGTAAACTTTATTTCATACAAAGTTGTCACTGTTCAACACATAGCGAAGTCACAGCCAACTTCATTTTATTACTATAGAAAATTCCTCATCAGCACTTTTGAAAGCTAAGATTACCTTATCTGCCCAGCTAACAGTAAAGTTGCCCATTTACCAGTGCCAATATCGCCTATATGAACCCGTACTTACCCCTGTAATCCAAGCCTTTTCACTGATGACATTGCTGAAGCCTGGAAACTACAGATCAATTAGTCTCAATAGCTTTGAAAGTAAATCTGAGGACTGTATTGTCTCAGATTTCATTAATCTAGACAATGAAAATTTGTCAACTGTGGACAATCTCTAGTCAGTTTTGTCAAAGGAAGGTTGTCTCTATTCAACTTCATTATATCTTTAAAAACTTCAATGAAATAGTGGATAGTTGCTATGCTGTTCATATAGCTTAACTGGACCTGTCCAAAGCCTTTAACACCATTCCCTATGCAGACAAACGTGAACATTTGAATATAAGACTTTGTGTTATGTGAAGGATAGTGAACTGCTTTTCTGACAGAACCCTTGTGGTTAGATTTTTCAGGTGCCACTTCTGAAAGCAATAATTGCTATCAGTGGGGAACACAGGTCTCACTGTTGGCCCCCCTCCTTTCTGGCAAATTCTTTTCAGACCTTCAGGCTACCACTCTTGGCCTACAGTTGTCTAACTTTGCAGAGGAATGTAAACTGGGACTTGTCATTTGCTCTTCCACTGTTTTGCAATTGTTCCAATATGCCTTAGACAATGTTAACAATTGGTCCAAGGATGAAGGCCTCAATTTAAATACGATAAAATGAAGTATATTTAAGTTTTGTAAACAAAACATGTTCCTATACCATATAAGTGACACACCTCTTCAATAAGACACTGTCAAGAGAGATCTAGGCATTTTTGCTGATAATTCCTTATCTTCTGACCATGTAGTTATCAAAGTCTTATATCTGGCTCATCAAATTTCCAGAGGCATCTCCTCTAAATGCAAATGTGTCATAATTCCCCTTCATATCTCATCAGCCCCAGTATTGAATATAATGCCCACTTTAGCAAATGTTTTCCAAACATGTGACTCAAACTGAAAGACCTGAGGTTCCTAGGTAAAGTGATCAATGGCCACAAAAATCGTAGTTCTCTGGACAGCCTGGCCACCCTGTCTCTATGCTCAGCTCCTTATAGATTACTTCATAAGTATCTGTGTCTAGCCTTTTGAGCCATGAAAGATCCACGCTTATTTTATCTCCTATTCCTAAACAGAACAAAAGGTTCCTCAAATACTTGATTAAAGGAGCTAAATCCTCATTAGCAAATAAATAAGGCATGTTCAGATAATGTATTTGTATCTTAGAAAGTCCCTCAGTACTGGAATAAATGCCACTACATGTCAACCAGATTAGCTCCATTACCACCATTAAAGTAAAAAGATAACTGGATATGCAGTCCCAAATTATCTCCAGGTCTGTCTTGTGTTGCCCTTCTGAAGGCTAGCCTTGTAATACTCTGCAAACTGATTGCCCCATGCATACCTTTGAAAATATAGTGATCATATATATCTCTCAGTCTCTAGACTGACAAAAAGGATCCCCTATTTGAAGATTACTCAGGACTACATCTTCATATCTCAAGTATAGACTTCAATCAGACCATTCTCTTCCAGTGCTAGATCCCAGAATTTGGGGATTTATCCCCTTTCATCATAACAATACATTTTATAACCCAAATTCCATGCTAAGCTGAAAATATGTCTGCAAAACCAAATTAAATGCAAATACCCTAAGCCAGGTCGTATAAAAATCTAATCATTCTTTTCATCTATAAGCATAAGACTTCATGCATCTTATCAACTGGACTTCATACCCCTAAGGTGCTCATTTAAATAATTAGGATTTAAACTTCTACATATTGTATTAAACATTTTTAAATATCGTATTAAATATTTTTTGTATATATTTTCATTTTTTCATATTCCAACTTTAACTTATGCTTAAACTACTTTTTTCTACAACTAGGTGAAGACTGAAATTGGTCTACTGCCAGCAGAGCCCTACCCTGATTTGGTCTACTGCCAGCAGAGCCCTACCCTGATGAACAAATTTAAGTAAACAAAAAAAATGGCTAGCACAGACTAATGGTGTCAGCTTCTAATTATCACCTTCCTGTAGTCAATGATTTCATTCCTTTAGCCAGTGCTTGCCTACTGTGTGAGAAATATCACAAACAGTGATCTGGGGCAAGTAGGATATTGGACTTGGCTCTTAAATGGTCTCTTGTACCACATACCTAGTAACTACTTAGGAACACTCTGAACCCTGTTTAATTACTTCACTATAAAGAAAGAACAAAATGTGAACTATAAACAAATTGCATTTATTTCACCCTGAGAAAAAGGCAACAGATCCATAAACACACACACACCCACACATTAGTTGATCTAAGGCAGCTACTTCCTACCAGTTAAAGCAGCATCTTAAGTACCATGGAACTTTCCATAAAATAAAGCTCACCTTGTCAAAGTTACTTTACCATAACTTAGTAATACTAAACCCCTCACACATATTACAATTATTTATATGAGATGCTGTTGACCAAAAGATCATAATCCATACTCCTGACACACTAACTACTACCAGCAGTACAGTTTGCAGGGCCACCTATCAAAGGCACACAGTCCCTAAATCACTATAAAAATATCACCTTGAATTTACCTGTCACATTCAGATATCATATAACAAGGTGATCTCAGTGCTAAAGCTGTCAAATCATCTATCTTATTCAAAAGCTCACAGGGATGTTGTGGTTACTATAATCATACATAAACAATGAGTATGCTCTCTCTAATATTACTCTGAACTGCACAGAAAACCCTAAAGACCTTCAGATAGCTGCTGTGAAGATATGCAGATCTTTTAATTTCTCTAACATATTATCTGATTATGTGTAAAAGCCAGAGATATACACTTTCTTCTCTTACTGACATAACTTAATAAAAATATTGTCCACCACCTCCAGTCAATCTAGATAGCAGAACTACTACGTAAACCTCACTTAGGTCAAATGCCCAACATGCACTATTCTTTCTAACTATTCCTCTCACTGGGATATGATTATGGAGAAGGTCTTTGTTATGGTAGCCCCAGCAACTTAGAATAGTCTAACTTACTTGCAACATCAGGAATTATCACAGCTTTTAAGAATTTAGACAAATGCTGAAAGAATGTTCAGAAGTATTCTATAAGTGAAACTACTTCCTAGGCAATGACTAAATCAGACACTATTTAAAATAAAATGCTCTACAATCTCAGTGATACATAATTATATTAGCTATCTATATTCATCTGTATTGCAACAACATTGTTCCTCAACTTGAGGTTTGTCTGCAAAAAGTGATTTCATTTCAGACTTGCAGTATGAAAGTGTCTGCATTCATAACAGATAGCTTTATGAATATTTTTCCCATTCTTTCAATGGTCATTCCTCATTGGCTTCCTGATATTTAATGCCTGGGTAGTGTAGATACAAGGCACTGGTTTGAGAATGGGACAGATCCCTGTCCATTTTAGAGTGATGTATGACCAACCTTTGGTTAGCTGAGCTTGTAAATGATGACACTGAATAACGGTTGAATTCTCATTACATTAGGAACATATCTTTCTAAACAAGTGGTGTACTCAAAAAAGCTAAAATCAAAGTCATAGAATTGTATCTTCTCATTTTGAAAGAAGCTTTTGACATCACAATACAACACAGCTAATTCTCCTATCCAAAATGACAATGTTGTTTGGTATCTTACAGCCTGGTCAGGTGTTCCCTCTCATTCAACCATGATGCAGTTACAGTACTCAGAAAATCATTGCAAATGACACCAAAAGGCAGATTAAGGTAAAAAAAAAAAAATCATCATACCCTTCTACGCTACCCAAATTAGACCTATTATACAATACGATTGTCCTTTTGAAATGTCAATATCTAAGCATATTAGGCACCTGTAAAGGCACCAGAGATGCTTAACCAAGGTTATTGCTGGCCTAAAGACCCTGAGGTACAAAGAAAGGCTCGAAGTGCAGTTCGTTTACTGTGTCTTGCATTTTCTTATGGGGAGATCTGGGTCTTGCATTTTCTTATGGGGAGGTCTGAGTCTTGAATTTTGGGTCATTAAGGACCTCATCCTTTTTGATCCTCTGCACCTCATCAAATAACTGCTAACATCGGAACAAAAGACCTAAATCCCCACCAACAAATTCACCACAATGGATGGACAAATGTTTTACTCAATGCTTACCTCATCTCTGGAGAAACTTCCCCCTACAAGATGACCTCCTTGTATCCTTGAACTATTGCTTGAAAGATCAGATGGGTCCCCATAAATCTGAACTTGGAATGACCTGTTATGCCCTTTGAGTACAGCATAAGCCACATCAGAACATTGGGTGTTGATAAAGTGAACATGTTTGACTCATCTGCCTTGCAACTCCTGTGAACCTATGCAATGACAGTTTCTAATGGCAGTATCAAAACCTTCAAGTCTACCAGAGCTGGAAGAATAAGTTGTACCACTGTTTTCATCCACGTGTGCCAGGGAATGTGAATTTGCTCCTGCAAGTTTTGTTTTGCTATTGTTTGTACCTGCTACCCCACATACAACCACTGCAGAGTTCCACTTTCTTACCAGTCCCTGACCCATCTAGCAGATATCAATGTATCCTTAATGAGAAATCAGACAAACTTTCAGCAGTAAGGCTTACTGACTTTTTCCTGGGGGTGGGCTGGACACATCTGTGGCTACTCAGCCCTCGAAATCAAGGAATCATTCAGTCATCGACAGGATATTGGTAACTATTACTTTGGAGCAGTCTATCATAATTCCTAACACAAGGTTCAACATGCTATAACATCATGTTGCATGCAGTGCAGATCCACATATTATGCAAGACTTATCCTGGCACTCTCCTCACTTAACAGAATGTACTTTACAAGGTCCTTCTTTTGTATCAGAGACTGCACTAACAGCAGGTAACTAACCCATGTGTGGACTTACCAACTGTCTGGAAAGATGAGGGATAATATTTTGATGGTATCATATTCTAGAATCTTAATGACTTTTCTTACTGCTTTTGCCATTTAACTACCAGTCTATTACCACTTATGAGACAAAGGTATGACCATGGTATCTAACCTGCTGTTATTTTTTTAACCAAAAGCAGTGCACTGCACTTCTTTCATTTCTCTGTTCTGAATTTACGTAGACTTCTTCAAACCAACTGCATCTCTGGGAAGTCATTTCTTATCCAGTCTAGATCATCTTCTGTATTATTTCTTGGTTTTATCTGAGTTGCATATTTCCTTCAGTCTGCTAGAATCGTCATTGAAATGAGCAGTGAAGTAGAACTTTCCCTGAACTGAATATCTGCAGCTCCTTCAGCAGCAATACAAGTTTCATTTCTTATTACCCTATGTACCGTTACCATGAAAATCTTAACACTAGAGATCCACAATAAACACTATCTACACACAGCTGTAGCTCATATTAAGATTTAAAAATATCTTACTACAAATTCAGGTAGCCCACACCACCAGTCACTCGCTATTTTGTACTTCTGTGCATCAGCCCTACATTTAAGTCACACTATCAATCTTCTTACCCCAACGCTTTTCATCACTTTTTCATCCACTGAGATCAAACTTTCTGCATTTTTCTGGTTTCTACTTTAGGGAAGACACATCTCATGTGCATTCTTCCTATGGTCAGATAATACCACAAGCTTCCATGACTGCTTAAAATGCATAGCTGTGGTCTTTAAAAGGGTTATACATAGTGATTTTAGAATTCTGAGTTGAGTTTCATTCCATTCACATTGCATTCTCCACCTTTAAAAGTTCATTCAGAACCATTTGCCGACTGGACATATAACATGTTTGTTATATAGACCAGCTAACAACATAATTCTGTTTCTGCTACAGCTGTGCATCCAAATCCTGAATTGCATGGTGGGGACAGCTCAACTGAACCAACATCACATAGCAACATCTCATAGGATGTTACATTTATGTTCACCTATCCATAGGTTCATAGGTAGGTACTAGGCCATCGGCCCAAGGGCCTATGCAAGTCTAGCCAAATCCAAAACCACTATGTGATTTAGATATCACATCCTGCATTAGGACCATATCTTTCCAGTCCAGGTCCATTCCTTGTGCAGCTTGTACTGCAATTCCAGTGATCTTCCACACTCTCTTAGACGTGGTACAAAATGTGGACCTGGTCTCCTTGTCCTCTCCTCCTACTACTGCTGCAAAACTAACACCAGACAAGACCACTAGAAAGCATCTCCTTCTTGGCAGGAGTGGTCTATATCACAAGACAAAGTAATTATTTCAGTTTCAGCTGTCTCCAGATCATTGTTCCTAAACCAATGTAGTGCATCTCTCTCTTTCTTTCTCTTACACACACAGACTTTCTTATAGCTGAATTTTTAACCTCCGTTTTGCCTTTTTTGCATTTTTACTCCATTTACTTTTGCATTTGCTTTTAGTTTACTTTATTTATGAGGAATGTGTCCTATGCTCAGAAGTTTCTGTTATACAAGACATTTTTAAGTATATAGACCAAAGGAAATAACTAATAAAAACTCACTTTTTTAATTTCCCTGGCCTAGTTTGCTTAGTCACCTAATACAACTATTTTCTTTATGAAAAGAGAAATTATCTTGTTGAAAAATAAGAAATACTTCTTGTCTTTTCAAAACAAACTCTTTAAATCCAGCAATTACTTTCCATGATCATTAACTCTTTTCTCTCTTGTCCTCCATTAAAACTGTGGTTCTACTAACAATGTCCATCTTATTTAAAATATGGGAATAATATTCTAGCCTAAACAATTAACACCTTAGAAAATACAACCAGGAAAGCAATTTTAACTAAATGAATGCATTGTTACTATCTGATGAGAAAGAAAAGAAAGATGATTTAAAGGACAAAACAAAATATGAAGTCAACAATAAATCCCTAAAGCTGATTCTTCGTCTTTAGCAACTTAGAACATCTCCTGCAATGGTATGCCTTCCTTTAATTAAATTGTTGTGTTAGACTTCAGAAAACTGTGCTCATCTTAGTTGTCAAATTGTAAAAGTCATAGTCTAAACAGTAATTAACATTTTTTGTTAGAAACAGTCCAATCATTGTTACTTTATATGAAAACCACACTCCAAACAGTTTAAGTCTCAGATGAAATATTTTAAAAAACATCCATTACAATGCATGCAAAGAATAGCATTTTTTTCATTCATACTCTGTCATCTATATTTTCCTTTCTCAGGGTCATGTGGAACCAGACCATTTCTGTAATGGAGATCATTTCTGTAACAGAGACCTGGTTTAAAGCAGCAGAAAGCACCCCTGTGCTACCAGGCTATAACTCATTCCACACCTTTCAGCCCCAGAACATGGACCGAAGCTACAAAGGCGGTGATGTCTCGATATTCTTAAAGGATATACACTCCTCCAGACTAGTAGCCCAACATAATGCATCCGAGATACTCCAGGTACAACTAACATTGGATAAGACTTTGATTCAGGTCAAAGCCTGCTATAGGTCCCCAACCATGTCCCAAGACTCTCACTCCACATTCCTAAGCACCCTGAAAACTATTAAGATCCAACCCAACACTCTCATATTAGGTGATTTCACCTACCCTCCCTTCCATCAGATGGGAAACCTACTCATGCACCAGTGCACTGGCCCAATGCTTCCTGGAATTCATCAGTTCCAATGCCTTAGACCAGCTCATTCTTACCCCCACTATAGAAAGAAACATCCTTGACCTGGTTATTACTAACATGGGCAACCGTTGCTCTACACCAATACTCAATTCCTCCCTGGTTAGATCCGACTACAATCTAATCACCATGGAAATCAACATCTCACCCACACCACCTGCAAAGGTATCCTCCATGAAAAACTTCTCCAAAGCTGACTTTGGGATCCTAAAGACAGAGGTGGCTAACGTCATGACACCCATGCCAATGTAAAATAGATGCATGACTGCCGAATCATACACCGATGCACTGTACGAATACATACATGAATCCATGGAACTAGCCATACCCAACAGAACCAAGATGCTCTCCCCCAAAAAAAGGAGATTAGTCTGGTTGTCTTCTGCCATTAACAAACTCTACAACAGAAGGAAGAAACTGTTGCAGAAAAAGGTCAAGTCCCAAGACTGGAAAAATTCCTTTATTAGCCTCAACAAAAAGTTGAGATTCCTCATCACAACCTCCAAAGCCAGCTATGAAGGCAGAATTGTGGCAGACACTAAAAACCACCACAAAGCATTCTATAGTTATAGCAATAATCTCCATGGCAATACCCAGATTTGCTCTGAGTTACTGCACAATGGTACCTCCTATACTGAGCCAACAGATATTGCCAACATACTGGCCAACAGATTCAGTGCCAACTTTACCCCCTCCAAAAGGATCAATCTCAATACCAGAAGAATGCCAGGCACTCGACATTACTGCAGCACAGGTTAAAGCTGTATTGTCTAAGGCCAAGAATACAGCTTCCATGGGACCCGACACTATGTCTAGCTGTGTTATACACGAATTACACAGTGAACTGGCACCACATCTGTGTGCTCAGCCTCACCTCAGGCTTTGTCCCTGCCGAATGGGGTACTGCTACAGTCATCCCTCTCATTAAAGGAGGAGCGACTACAGACCCTGGAAATTATCACCCCATTAGCCTGATGAATCTGATATATAAGGCTATGGAGCGCATCATCATGGACCTAATTAACAAGGATATAGGGAATCTCCAAACTCTAGATCCCATGCAATTTGGTTTTGTGAAAGGTAGATCATGCCTGCTCAACCTGGTTGACTTTTCTGAGTCAGTCACCAGAGCGGTGGATGAAGGTATGGCCAGTTCATGCAGCCTACCTCTATCTGGTGAAAGCCTTTGATACCATTTCTCACTCAGGAATTATTGATAAATTCAGCAAACTAGGCATCAACTCCTATATCATTAGATGGGTTGCAAATTGACTCACAGAAACTACAGTGTGAAAGTAGCGGACTCCAAGTCAGACTGCCAACCAGTCACGAGTGGAGTCCCACAGGGATTGGTCCTGGGTCCTCTCCTATTTGGCATCTACTTCTCAGAGGTCCAGGCCAACACGGCGGGACTCTGGCTGATCAAATTCACAGGTAACTGCAACCTGGGAGCCATTATTAACTCCCCAAGTGATGCAAACATCCTGCAGAAAGGCCTCACTGAGACCAATGACTGGTGCCGAAACCATGGCCTTAAGCTTAATGCCAAAAAATGCATCATCATCCCCTTTGGGAAAAACACAGCTCCCAGTAATTACCACATCAATGGGAGCCCACTGAACATTGAAGACGTTATAAGAGATCTGGGGACGCAGGTTGACAGCAACCTCTCCTTTGATCACCACATTGTCACTGTGGTCAGAAAGTCCTACTATGTGGCACATCTCATTACCAAGGGTTTTGCATCCAGAAAGAAAGAGGTCATAATTTCTCTCTACTCTTCTATATATTATACATGTGTGTGAGTAGATAGGTGAATGGCATATCACAGGAAAAAAAAAACAGACTACTCTTAACAGTGAATGCATATATCAATCCACAGATAATTGACTGCAAAACAAAAGAAATGTTTCAGTGGTGCAACAGGTAGAACACACACTTCTGGTGCAGAAGGCTGTGAATTCTATTTTCACACCAGGTAGATTGATTAATGACATGTCAGTGCAACTTAGTGGGGTTGCTGCTTTCCTGTATGTGCCATCCTCCTGATGATATATTCAATGAGGTCCATTCTGCTTGAGTTGGCTGTAGTAGCTCAAGTGGTTATAAAAGATCTTACAGAACCTATCAAAAGGACTAAGTTAAGTTCCTCAATGCCCTGTCCAAATTTCACCTAATAGTATAAAAACTCTTTGGGTATCCCCTGAAGAGAGGCTACTAGCCAAATGTGACTAACCCAGCCAACAAAGGATGAAAAATAAAAACACATTGCTCAGCCATATAAGAACAAAAAGACAAAACCGTACCAAGTACTTTTGCACGGGGGCCAATCGCATTGCACTCCCACTGGGGGGATTATGATTCTCCCACTACATTGTATATAAAGGCTCTAAGATCATTAATATCAGTATGAAAAGGGCACATCAACTATCCCTGCTGTACTACAATCCTAAACAATGCCTGCCATTTTAACATAGTTCATAACACATTAACACATGTGCCTTATCTCATATAACACCTTTTCAGCTTCTCCTTTCAACAACAGAGCACACACTCCACCTTTCTGATGTCACCCTTGTTAGTACATCCTTATATAGCTGTTACTATTTTCTAACAACATTCCCCGCCCACTGCTAATGCAAACATGCCAATGTTTTCACAAACTAATATGCATTCCCTGCACAGATGAGTACAGGGAATACATATTAGTTTTCACAAACTAATATGCATTCCCTGTACTCATCTGTGCTAGAAGTGCTCACATAAGCTTTCAAATCGATATTCCTTGACTACCGTATATGCGCAGTCACTCAAACAGGTATCGTCTCATTTGTACATCCTGCTAAAATGGTTGACCAAATGTGAGTCAGACTTGAGGATTGCATGCATGCATACAGACACACACAAACACAAACAATCACACACACACACACACCACACCAAAGAGTAAAAGGATCATAGAGACAAATCAATTAGTAAATAGAAAAAAACTAACCAAGATAGAGTTTTCATTGTGATATCTTACACCTCCTGTAATATAGGCCCATAGGATATATGCAAATGGCCCCTTCAGGACATCAAGTGTTCCAGCTATATGGATTCTGAATGTTTATGACCTTTTACTTTTTCTTTTTATGTCTTTATGGATAAATTCAGGCCAATAAAGTTGGAAAGGGAAAACTCCAGCTTACCTTGTTTTTTCTTACAGTTTTTATGCACGCACACACACATTTATATTAGGTTACAGTCTATTTCAGCTAAACTTCAATTTATCCAAATGGAAAAATAGTGGTTCATTTAATCTAAACCACAAATGACTAAATCACATTTGATCAAAAAATGTGTTAGGAATAGGAATTATAATGCTAGTTAGTGTTGCTCTCTATTTGCTCTTTGCTAATACCCACTTGTTAAGTTGTACCTCCACGTCTAGACATCCGTGTATTCCATGGATCAGTATTCCCTTTTCTATGTGGTTGTGAGACTGTGGAGTTGAGTACATTTAAGTTAGGGGATATGGGGGGGGCAAGACTACTGAACAAAACACTGGTCTTCACTGTCGTACGATACTAATTTAATACTCTGGAAGTTATGTGAACCATCTTATGCTTAAGGCTTGTCACAGGTATCAGTTTTAAAGCCAGGAGAAAATCTGCTAACAGGCATAAGCTGGCAATATGTTTAATTGGTGGATAATATCTTTGTAAAGGGAACCAAAATGTTACTTTTAGAAAAGAATGAAAAAAATATATCTGAAACCTTACATATTTTTGCCTTTAGAATAATTAAATTATCTTTATTAGTGGTTTGAATGTTGCTTTTTTCTTCTTCTTACTATAACTTGCTAGAAATCGTGTTTGACTATTATTTCCATCAATGCTTGGCAAAGGGTTGAAAGTTTGTATGGAGCCTTATATTAATTTTCTAATATCTAATATGTGATTATATATGCGTGGAAATGTAACTTTTGTAAATGTATTACAATTGATAATGACTTTACACACTCAGCCACTAACAAGGTATACTCATACAAGTTGTATGCTGATTGTGATTCCAGAAATGTAATATATTTGGCATGTTGTGTAAAATGTACAGCATTTTACATTGGAAAATCTAATCATAAAGTTGAAAGAACATAGCTGGGATCACATATCAGAAATTAGAAGAAACATTAATATAAATTCCCTATATAAACATATAAATGAGACTAATGACATGTACCCATTTAATTTCATGGTACTTCATGTGTTTTCTAAGTAGGAGAGGGGCTGATTTGATTACTAAAACAGAAAAAAACTGAATACAAATGGATAAATATACCAATATACCTATCTGAGATGGAATGGCATATCTAGCCTAAAGACAATTTAAAAAAACTGAAGTATACATTAATATACATTTATCTGGTTACAAAATAACAATGTAACATTGTATATATGATTTTAAAGGGAATTCACAAACATGCTTATACATACCATATATGTATTTAAACTATGTTATACCTGTTTTAATTTGATATTTTTAAAATGAATTTTTGTCCTGACTGATTTTACTTTTTAGACACATGGTCTTTGTCACATGACTACTGGCTTATAAAGACCCATTGTTTATATATTATACTATCACCTGATGAAGTGTTAAAAGAGAGAGAGCTACCTTTTGGTGTCTATTAAAATTTAAATTCTTCCTGGTGACTAGAAATGGTTCCTGTAGTTTGGGTTCTAGATTTATCTACCTGCTTGTCTTTATTCATTAAGCCTTCTGTGCTGATGTACTTTATTAGTAAAATGTGCTTGAGTCCCCTAAAACTAAATATTTATACTTCACTATGTTGGCAATCCACAGCAGAGTGTTAATCTTTATTAGTATGCCATTTCAATCACATATTCAATGCGAGTATGTTGTGTCTTTTGGCTTTTCCCGGTTAGGGGTCGCCACAGCGGAACTCCGGTCCGCTAATGATTGGCAGTGGATTTTTACATGCTGAGTTGCCAGCCCTGACGCACAACCTTCAACGAAGGTACGCCCATTCACGCATGTCTCCACACAGAAGAACGCTCTAGCTGAGAATCTAACAGTATAACGGTCACTTATTACACAAGTCTAAGATACATTTCCATATTTACAACCAAGTAGCATTTGGTGATGCAGATGTGTTTCCCATAAATGTTATTACAACAAAATATTTTGTATGACCTGCCACTTGTTCATCTGCAAAACATTCCATCACTTTAAAAAAAAGTTTTGCAAGTTGTTAATTTTAATCTATTAGAAGCCACATTAGTAAATGATTTAAGTCCAGCAGATGTTTCTCTAAAGATATTGCTATCCAAGTAAAAAGACCTGCTTCTTTGAAACAAGCTTTATTTATTATTTCAACAATTTCATTTTGGAGAATTAATTTTAAGTTTACAGTAGCCCAGCTTCAAAAATAGGAATGTTAATTCTTATTAGCAGCTGTGATTTAAGATTTTAAAGACGACTGGCTATTAGCAGTCATTGACACCTTCCATCTGTAATAAATTCAGAATAAAACATATATAAAATAATTTTGTGTGGGCTTATTTTCAAAGACAACAATATATCAATGTAGCACTGAAGATCTAAAAAGTGACTTTTGATAAATTTTGAGCTTAGAACAAAGTATTGTCCTGGTATGAGAATAATTAATGCATGTCATTCTGTACATAAATGACAGCTAAAAGATTAGAAAATATATAAATAGATCAATGGAGAGCAAAGTATTTCCATAACAAAGGGAAAAATATTTCATGCAAATATTTATCCAGGCATATTTTAGTATCAACTTTCTGAATATTTTAATGTATTTTCTGAAGGCAGATAATTATTAACTAACAATTAGTAAAAACTGCACTATTATATTAAAAGCTTTATTCTGAAGTGGATTTACTGCTGGATTTGTTTTTTTTTCTTTGCTGATACAATGTACTATTTAATGGCCGAGAGCAATACTTTGAGGTCTGAAATAGCTTTATATAATATTGATGGTAATGAAGCTTTGTAATCTGAAAACTTTTTAAAGCCTGACCTTAAAAGTTTGGGAAGCTGACATTTATTTCCAAACAGACATTTTCAACATCACATATGTTCACATTTCCACTAAATGCTATGGGTAACAACAGTGCAATGCCACATAATATTACAATGAAGTCAGTTGTATTTGCTGAGACAAACATACCAATGGCCAAGGATGGTAACTGATCACTTCATGTTAGATTTTGGCATTAAACCCAAGGACAATCAAATGCCCATTTGTAAGAATCAAAAAACAGAAAATAGAAGAGGCCGACATTTACTTCAGGTATTTTTGATTAGTATTGCCATCTTGACAGTTTTCAACTATCATGGAACATCTTTTGAATTTACAACAGTTAGAAGATTGCAATCCCAGAGTGAAAGACTTACATTTCATTGATTTATGCTTCCAAACTTGATGCTGAAAAATTATAAGAAATTCTGAATCTTAATGTATCACATCACACAATTATATTGGTATCCCTGCTGGCAAAGCCTCATAAGCATAACAAGTTCTTAAAATATAAATTGACAGATATATATATATATATATATACACACACACACACACAAACATACACAGACATACCTGTAGATGGACATTGGAATTATGTATTTGCTTTTTATTTGGAAGTTCTAGATGCAATATACAGGTTATGATTGATTTTTAACATTTTCGTTGCAGAGTTGATCTTCCAGACCATTTTTTATGAAAACCATCCTCACTTCTGTAATTATTATTGAGAAAATATTTCCAAAATAATTAGTAGATGTTTTCCTAAGTGGAGCACATGGATACTATCACAAAATAATTTAGATATTTATGTACAAGCAGCACTGCTGATTTTAGTTTCCACTGCAGGGACAACAAGAATGATAGTAGACAGAGCTTCACATAACAGGAATAATATTGTTAATAAATCTCCTTATAATGGTGGAGGTTTTATTGTTTGTGGAAGGACCACAGTACAGAAGCCACACATCAACAACTTACTCCAGTGATGCCGCAGGGTCCCACTTCCTCTCTTTCCAAATCCTTCATCTTTGTCACATCTGAAAACGGGCTTCCTGTATTAGCCCAAATACAAAATCAGTCCATCACCCCAAATGTGGCAGGTTTTACTTGACCCCCAACAAAATAAAAAAAAGAAATGAAGCCACCATAGATACCTGATGATGCTCTGCCTGCCTGTCCATGCTAAACTTTAATTTCTCCACATTTCACCACTTTTGCAACAGCATCTTTTAATAACTAGTTGAATTCCTTCCTTTTATGTTAAATATACTAGCTGTGCTATTCCTTTAACAGGTTCAAGGTCCCTGGCCATAGTCTGTCTTTATTATGACCATGAAATCTCTGAAAAGATTAATCTCCCACTATGAAAGCCATATAATGTGGCAAAATGTCCTTATTAACCTTGAAATCAAAGATAGATATATACACATCGATTCTGAAAAGTTTTTCCATTTAAAACTTTTTTTTTGTCACAAGGTAAATGGAACTATAGTGTGATAATAGGAACCATATTTTGCTAACTGTTTTTGGAGCTGCCTACTACATCTGCAAGACCAATACTGCAAATCCTGAACTGAAAGTTAAACTACAATGTTGACAATGTTAATGAATTATGATTCTTGCTATTACACTTGTAAACAATGTTTTTGGAAAAGCCTGTCCCTCAAGCAACCCCCCCACTATATGCAACTGTGCTCTGTACAACCCTTTTACTTAAACATACCAACTCCATGATAGGGTCAAAATATGGGGAACATGCATTGACACAGGAACTATGTCCCTCAAGCCCTTGTACATATACATACATGCTAACTCTAAAACAGTTGCAGCATGCTTCAAAATAAATTAAATGTTTCCCTCTACTCATTCTATTTACTTATACTAACTCCATGATGCTGTGAAGGAATATTCCAAAACACAGTAATGTTAAAATTAGGATACATTCTGCATGCCTACACTTATTTTTCCTAATATCACAGTTGCAACCCTTACACTTTCAACTGACTTCTATTTAAGGACTGAATGGAAGAAAGTATCTTCTGCCTTAAGAGGAACTGCTACAGAGCTTAAGAAAATGTACACAGATAAATGTGTGAGCAACTATCACTGTTCCAAGGAAATCATACAGTACCATGGCATAATCTGTCATACATTATTATAATTCTGTATTTCTGTCAATAAATGAAATCACCAAAAGTGACTAGACTAAAACTTTGATCTAATTTAGTAACTTTAAATAAAACCAATAAAATTTGCTGGTAATATACAACAGAAGAAATTGTGAGCCTTGTTTATCATACAGTAAGTGCAGATCTCAGTTTGAGGTAAATGAAAATCAGTGAAACATGTTCATAGACATACACTTTCATGAGAGTTTAATACAAGTAAAAATCAGAATGTTCTTAACTTCATTGCCAGCAGCATGCTGATTGCAAGAACTCTGCCAATATGATTGCTATAATATTTTCACCAGGGTTTTAAACCTTTAATTTTAATTTATGTTTAATTTTCCCTCCTGTGGGAGACGGCTTTCGTTTTCACGCATCACTACTGAAAAGACTAAATGTTGATGCTAAAGAATATCCGAATAACTTTTTAATCTGACATAGAACACTATCTAAAATGATGCATAAACTTAACTAAATCAGCTAAGTGATTCATCAAATGTGTGAAACATGTAGCAAGTGCTGTATTAGTTAATGAAGTTCACAGACTATTTAAGCTCTGAAGCCAATGCCTGTAAAAACAGTGATTCTGGAGAAAGCCTAGGGAATGATTAAACATTTGCATACACCAACTAGTTACAAATGCTATGCCTCCAGCCACAATTATCTGCCTTTATTAAGAGCCAAAATGTTGTCCCAACATTTGGCTACAATAGCTGACCCATGCCAATGTGTATAAAGGCAAATGAATAACTTATATCAACTTATGTCTTCATTTTAGGCTTTCTTTAATTTACAGCAATCCCCTTTCTTTTACTAAATATTTGCTGCTCATTTAAAACCATACTCCTCCCTCTCAACTTCCACCTCTTGTGTGGATTCACCTAAAAATCTCAGACTCTGCAAAAATTAAGCTCTATTTTCCTTCACTTCCTTAACTGCTTTACTTGACTGGGCTCTTGCCTCTACAATCCTCTGCATTACTGCTGACAGTTTTTTGCAGCAGTTTCCAGCTTCTTGCAGCCCAGCCCACTCCATTCTCCCTCACTGCACTCTAGCTCACCCCACTCCCCTACCCTTCCCCCATTCCCATCCACTCCAGAGTTCATTTCCTTTATACTTAACCCCTTGTTTGCACTCCTCCTCTGCCCCTTCATCTCTCCTCTCCAATAGCCTACATACAATCTAACATCAACTTCTCTCTACTCACCTAATGACTTGTACTCTAACATACCTATGACTCTTCTGATCCTCCCCTTTATTTCTAACCATTCCCTTATTACTCATCAACCCCTCCTTTCCTTATCTACATATACTTATTACCCCCGCTACCCAACTTGTTCCCACTGAGATAGTAACACATAATTGCCTGACCATTCCCACCATATTCCCCTTAACTACAAAACTAAAAACACACTTCCTCTAATACTGACTTCCAATCCATGCCTGTAATCTCATTTCTCTAAACATTACTTCTCACCACTATCATTCTGCATATTTCTTAACTATACCTCTAACCACCAACCTGACCTACTCCCATCCCACCCATCCCATTCTGTACCAGGCAAGCCTACAACTTGTTTCTATCCCTCCACTCTACCTCGACCCTAATCATCTTATATAACCTCTCCTCCTACAATATGCTATTAAAACCTTACTACCCATCACCACCCTCCATCTATCCTTTAGTTATGCCACATTTCTCGCACTAATTTTTGATAGCTTTGCCTAACCCTTCTATAACTCTTCATCTTCCTAAAATCAAAACTCCCCCAGCCCCTCAGTCTTCCCTAAAACTAAGGTGAAAAACAATTGTATTCCCCCTCACCTCTCAACACATTTCCTACTCAAATTATTCTGCTCCTATCTGGAAATTTCCATCCCAACCCTGGACCTAATAGCCGCTCTTCCTTTGATTCAAAGCCCAAATACCTCATCTCTCCTAATCCAACTATTCCCAGAACACACCTCTATCTGTTTTGCATGAACACCAGATGTGTTGTCAAATTCAGTGAATTCCATGCCTGGATGTCTCATCACTCTCCTGAAATCAAAACACTATGTGAAATGTGGCTGAAACCCCTCATTCCTGACAAAGACTTCCTACCCCCAAGATACATCGTATGACTTGATAGAACCCAGAAAAAAGGTGGAGGAGTTGCTATTATATTCTCTAACCATATCACAGTAACCCCCAAGTCATCCCCACCCCAGTGTCTCACCAGCCAAACTGCTAATTGCTAACAGTAAAGTCAATCCCACAATATAACCTCCATAGCTGCAATTTACATGCCCTCCAGTGACAATATCCCTGTACTAGAAAAGATTCTCTCGACTCAATCAACACTTACCTAAAAGAACCATCACCTTGGGTGATGCCAACATTAAATGCTTAACCCTCTCCTCAGATACTCCTGTATTAATTTTCATGGCTTCTCCCAATTAATCTCCACTCCTACTCACACTAACAAATCATCAAATTTTACCTCTCTTCTTGACAAGATTCTAGTCTCTTATCCCCATAAATATCACTTCCAACAAACACTGCCTGATGGTCTCAGTGACCACTGTCCAGTCTAAATCCACAAATTCTCTCCATTTTATACAAGACCACACAAGTTCATAGCTTGATGCAAACTGTTTAGCTTTTACTCTGACATGTTTAACCATCTTTCAGCTATCAACTGGTCTTTCTTTAGACACCTAACCCTTGATGATGCCATTCAAAAATTCAAATCCATATTTCATAACATTGTCAACTCCACTGCCATATTACATACTGCCAGAGTAAAATCTATTGTAGCCCCCTGGCATACAATCACCACCTGCTCCTTAATGTAAAAAGAGACAAAGCTTGGAGGATCTGGTCCAAAACAAAACTCCCCTCCCACCTCCAACTCTATAAAGAACTTCACAATCTTACTAAGAAATCAATCTATAATGACAAAAAAATGTATTATTTTTATTTTACATTTCTTGACTGGGCTAGTCCAACTGGCTATATATACATTTTCAGCAGAGGCCCAGGGAGAAAAGCTCCAGCAGAAGATATAAAATATACATTGCATTTATACATGAAAAGATACAGAGAATTAATTTGAATACAGCGATAGGCTAAACATATACACTGTAAAAGGTCTGACGTGTTAAATCAAACAGTTCATAAACTTTCGATCTTAGTACAACAATAAAGTATCTTTGAACCACGTGATATAGGAGAGAGTTAGTCAAGGTAAGTACAGGGACATAGCCAACGTGTTTTGAAGTACTGTTTAAGGTTAGTTTTGAATAGGGTTATTGAGGAAACCAAGGTAAGATAAGTAGGCAGCGAGTTCCAGGTTTTGCCAACAGTGTTAGAGAACAAGGAGTCACCATCTGTGTTGTTGGTTTTAACTATCTGTACTTGTAGCCTGTTGGATGAGCATAGAGTCTTAAGGTTGTTGTATGGGGTGATAAGGTTATTAAGTATGGGAGTGTTATTAGGTTGATAAAGAATTTTATGTGCAATTATAATTTGATTGTATTGTAGTTGGCTAGGCAATTCTAAACATCCTAATTGACTCAAGTTATGACAGTGGTGGGTTCTGTATACAGCGTCTATGGCAAACCTAGCAATGTTATTATAGGAGCTTGCCAGTTTAAGGTAATTTTTACTCAAATTTGTAAATATGGGGGAGGCATAAAGGAGGGTAGAGTGTAAATGGGTCTGGGCAATAACAGTCCTAGTTAGTGGGGAAAAAATAAAGCCATCTTGGGTGAATAAGTTTCTATAATTACCCTGCAACCTCACACTTTACTAACCCAAAGAAATTCTGGCATGCCATCAACCAAATTCTTTATCCAGGTAACCCATCAAACCCCCCCCCCCCAAACCATACCCCCATAACACTCCACTAGAAACGGCCACCAATTTCCACTCATATCATCGGCACTATAAGCAAAATAACCCTCAAACCAACTCCAAACCAAATGCTAATATCCACCCCTAGCCCTCCCACATCCTCCAAACCCTCTCTGGCCTTCTCTCTGAAAACTCAATCCACCAACTATATTAAATCCTTACTTATAAAGCTTAAATTCTCTTCCCCCTCCACTGTTAATCTACCAGCACTCTTTCTCCAGAAAGCTGCTAACTCTCTTGCCCCCCCCCCCCATTTCCTTTCTCATTAAAGGGTCCAAGTATCCAATATCTGCAAACATTTCTATACCTTACTCATCCACAAGGGAAGTAACTCCTTGGAGCTTGCTAACTTCTGGCCTAATGCAATCCTATACCCTTTTCTAAAATTCTTGAGACATTTGTACACACACAAATCTTTCACTTTCTCTCATAAGAGAACCTGCTTACTGCCACACATGGCTTTTGCCCTAAACATAGCACCACCACTGCCCACATTTCCTTCATAAACACCATATTCCAAGATATAGACCATAACAAACTTGTCTCATGCCTATTTCTTGACCTCTCAAAAGCGGGTGACACCATCTCCCACCTCTCCTCCTGCAAAAACTGTTATAACTAAACCTATCCACTTCCACTATCTCATGGCTTGCTAGTTACCTTAATGACTGACTTCACTCTGTTAAATGATTTTCTGCAACTTCTCCTGTTCTACCCGCCAAGATGGGTGTACCTCAAGGATCAATCCTAGGCCCATTACTGTTGAACATCTTTACCAAACTTCTGTTCCAGATCTGTAATTACGTTGCAGTATTTCTTATACTGTTGTGGCTTATTTCTTTCCTTTGCTAAAAGTAACGCTATCAGCCTTGATACTGGGCAGGCGGTAAATAAAAATATAGAGGCTTTAAACTTCTTCACCATTTCTATGGCTTGTGAAATTATGCCTCTGAAAAGCACTCGGGAAGAGGAAAGACCAATGTCACCGTTCTACCTTGGATGCGCACAATGTTGCTGAGTGATTTTCCTTGAAAACGCCCGATAATATACGGGTGAAAGTGCTTGGAGTAATTTTGTTTCAATAAAGACTGTTTGTTTCAAAGACCTTTCGGCCGTTGCCAGTAATTTCACCTTGGTTGGAACAAGTTGGATTAAGTAGCTGCTAATTACGGGTCCTGAACTGCTGGGCTGTGTTTTTTTCATTCTTAGTTACAGAATCAACTTTTCAGCTTCAGCCCAGGGAGAAAATTTCCTAAGTATACATATTAGAGAAAGATGTATACAGTGCAGAAAACTGCATAGCATTTTGCAATTGTATACATAATACTGTGAATAGTGTAGAAAAAAGCACCATTTTACAAGAGTATACTTAGTTTCTTGTATAACTGTAGACACTTTGTATATACCACAGATGTTTGAATACGGACAGATGATAACCACAGAAATATATTTCCACTTGTATCACTTGGGCACTATACCTGCCAAGCCAGATCAATAACTGTTTAAATGTCATTAAATTACAATAGTCAGTCACTTTCATGCCAAAACAGCTCAGTCTTTATAGCAACTTTAGTGATTATACTAACCTCAAATTTCAGACTGCTATCAGATAGTAAAATTGATAAACCCAGCAATGTATTTCAACTTACCTTATTCAAACACACTAGCCTGACAAGCCAGATCAATAACTTTTTAACTTTGATCAAATGAAATCAAGGGTCAGCCAGTTTGGCCTTACACTACCTCTTTGCCTTCATATTACAGGTAACACTTTACTGCGGTGTACACTTAAATGGTCTGATTATGATATATCATTGAACAAATGCATAAATAATGGCAATAGAAGTGTTGTTCAGGTCATTACTGCCAGACACATACACAGTACAATATACTGCATCCTCCTGCATGCGCATGTACACACACATCTGTGTGCATACATGCACACACATACACAGATGTGGACATGTTTTACCCACTAACTGTGCCTGTGCTCACCTAAGGTGTTGGACTGTGAAATGGATAAATCTTTAACCACATAGTTAATAGCCACATTACTTATTCTACCTTATTTTATCAGACACACAGACCACAAGCCTACTTCTACTGACAGATGTATTTGCTAAACAGTCACTTGAATGCATGCACCTCAGATGTCTGAGAAATGAATGAACAAATGCACAATGATGGCCAAATTAATTTCAGCTCATTGTCGTCATATGCTTACAATGCAAATTTCCTCTGCGCACACGTAAGTCAATCACAGAGTGAAACACACACACACTAATGAGGTCATTATTTGCATCCATGTTGATGGGTGGGTACACCTCAGATCATACCTCACAACCGTACCGAATTACTCGGTTTTTACAGAGTTTTGGGGTTCAAGTGAAGAGGTGCCACGATTCCTGAATTATTTTTTTGTGCTTTGTGAGGTGACATCATGTGCACGATGAAGTCAGCTCTGTCAGAGCTACTAGCCTGTCCAAACTGAGCTCAAGGAACATGCGCCATGCACGCATTTCTGGCTGGCTGGCCTGGCTTTCAAGTGCTCTGCAAGCAAGAATGGCAAATAAATGGGGACTACTGAATGGAAATGAAAATACAACCAGGGAAAGGACTACTGAATGGAAATACTCCCTAGACCTGCAACAGCCTTATTCTGAAATGCGAGGAGAAACGGACTTGCAGTAAGGAACAAAACCTTTATTGTATTTATCTAAAACGAAACCTTTAGTGTGTGTGTGTGGGGCCCCTGGTTGCTTCACATTACTTTGTTTGTAATTCAGTACTGAGTAAGGTAATTAATGCCTCTCATCCATCTAAATACATTACACAGCAACACATGCTATTTACTGTACCAAGAAAAAAAAATAAAGCTGTAGCACCTTTAAAAAGACATGAGTTACACACACATCAGGCTTAAAATAAGAGTGCAAACTGCAAGTACAAATGAAAGATACTTAAACTATTCCAAGAATGGAACTCTCCAAATTCATATTAATAACCTGCTGTAGAACTGGAGGTTTAAATGATATTCAAACACACAAAGACAGGAATCTGAAAAGTTTACATTGTGCTAATTAACACACACATCTTCCTTTTCTTACCGACAGCCCCAACATGTCCAACAGTAAAAGGAGAAAAAAAAAACGATCTATGAATAGATTTACAGGCAAAGAAAAATACAGTGGTGGGCTTCTTGTTCCAACAGCAGGCGTATGATACTTAAACACATTTGTATATACATTCTATCTACCTACTGTAGGTGTGTGTGTGTGTGTGTATATTTTATATATATATATATATATATATATATATATATATATATATGTATATATATGTTGTTGTCTTTCAGGTTTTCCTGGTTAGGGGTTGCCACAGTGGAACTCCGGTCCACTAATGATTGGCAGTAGATTTTAACGAACGCCGAGGCACGAGCTCAACATTCAACCTTCAACGAAGGCACGCCCATTTACACATGTCTTTCAAACACCCAGCCAACCGCAGGAGGACATGCAGACTCCACACAGAAGGCACTCCCCACACTCCAGCCAAGAATTGAATGGAAGAACCTCTTGCTGTGAGGCAACACCACCGCCACGGATATATATATATATATATATATATATATATATATATATATATATATATATAAATATATATATGTGTGTGTGTGTGTGTGTGTGCATGAAAATGCCCCCATCATTGCAGGATTGAATTAATTAAATAATGACAGGCATTTGAATTTCAGACTTCATATTCTTCAGAAAATAAATGGTAACAGAAAACCTTCTATTCTAGCAATTTTCTAAGTTTATAAGACCAGTATTTGAAATTTGTCCCTATTTTGGGGCTTTTTCCACCATTATTGTCTTTGTCCAGGTTTTTTGTGCTAAGAGTTGAGAGCTATGGTGAGAAGTGAGAACTGAATTCACTAAATGATAGCCATATAAGTTTCAGTCTTCCTATCTTTCAGGAAAGTGCTGATTTGACATAGTGGTATGTTGCTCTGACTGTAGTGCAGATGGTCCTGGGTTCAAAATTTGCCTGTGAAATGCATGGTTGTAACACACCATTTTATTCTAGCAACTCTCCAAAATTATACAAGCAATGTTTAAAATGTGTCCCTAGTTTTTGGACTTTTGTCCACCCCCCGCCAAAAAAAAAACTGAAATTGAAAATAAGTGCAGGAAGCTGTGCAAGATGTCTACAGCTTACACTACTGTCATTCTATTTATAGTGTGTGCGTGGAAGTAGACTTTTATGATGGAAATTTTCTGAATTGGGCAATTTTGTCATTACTGGTTCATGCAATTAGTTTCATTGCCTACAGTACAGCCTACTGGAAAAATATTCAAACAATAAATTTAAAATGCGCTCTAACAAGTGTTCTGTATTATACAAGGAATATAATTTAATAAAGTCAGGAAGATGTATCAAATTAAAGAACACATGTTTCTTGTGTGGGCAAGGGGCCAATGATTTGAAAACAGCCTAAAGGTCATCTTTATCCACCACTGGCCAGATGCATTTTCTTTGGATGTGCTGTGGGTTTCAATGCTGTTTCAATGAATGTGAGTTTCAAGAGCAAAGAAGTTTTAATGCTATTGCCAAGTCTATTTTCATTGTGAGACAGTATTGCTTTGTTTAGCAGATGTCTGTTAGTGTTTGTGCTGTAAAATGTAAAAATAAAATCCAAGTAATCATTGTTAGTGTTTATGGCAAATGGGGCAAAATAGCCAGGTAATGGGACATTGGAATGGCTGAAGCAAAGCACTGGAACAGAACAGGTAAGTCCAAGAACAACAATAGTTGAGTTAAAATACCTTTATAACCAAGACAACAAAGCTTTCAGGTTCAAAAACCCTTTTTCAATGTTTTACAACAGGTATAGTAGAACGCCCACTTTTATACACAATAAAATAGGTCATATGACCTGCAGCCACCATCACATGACCATAGAAATTTAAAAAAACATTTGAAAGTTTATCAAAAGTTACTATGTGCAACATAAGCTATAAGAAATTTAAGCTATAAAAAATTATAACTATGAAAAATATACATACATTTTACATAAATTTTATAAAAACAACATTTACTTTGGCTACTTATAACATAAAACAGAAATAATTGAATATAACGTTATACTAGATTATGCAGGAAGTTTATGCAAAAATAAGTGTAGAATATTTATAATATATATAGACCTTTACATAAATTCAAGATTACTTTAATCTTGTTTGTTGTATTCTCTGTAGTATAGGTTTTAGTGATACTGATGCATTTATGCCAGGGGGTACGTCAGCTGACAACCTGATTATCCATTCATATTCCCTTAAATCTAAAATTCTTTGGATATGCCACTTGTACAACTAATAATGTTGTATATATAGCAACATGCCAAATGTGTCCATGCTTTTATGTGGGTAAAACCACTAGAAAGTTTAAAGAACGAATAACGGAACATAAGTCAAGCATTAGGCATTAGGCACTCTAATGAGAATAATGCGTTATTTAAACATATTGCATCCAAGGGTATTTCGCATCATTTTAAGTTTCAGGTCATAGATTGCGTCAATGCATCACCCAGGGGAGGTGATTTATCCAATCTTTTAGATTTAAGGGAATATGAATGGATAATCAGGTTGTCAGCTGACGTACCCCCTGGCATAAATGCATCAGTATCACTAAAACCTATACTACAGAGAATACAACAAACAAGATTAAAGTAATCTTGAATTTATGTAAAGGTCTATATATATTATAAATATTCTACACTTATTTTTGCATAAACTTCCTGCATAATCTAGTATAACGTTATATTCAATTATTTCTGTTTTATGTTATAAGTAGCCAAAGTAAATGTTGTTTTTATAAAATTTATGTAAAATTTATGTATATTTTTCATAGTTATAATTTTTTATAGCTTAAATTTCTTATAGCTTATGTTGCACATAGTAACTTTTGATAAACTTTCAAATGTTTTTTTAAATTTCTATGGTCATGTGATGGTGGCTGCAGGTCATATGACCTATTTTATTGTGTATAAAAGTGGGCGTTCTACTATACCTGTTGTAAAACATTGAAAAAGGGTTTTTGAACCTGAAAGCTTTGTTGTCTTGGTTATAAAGGTATTTTAACTCAACTATTGTTGTTCTTGGACATTGGAATGGCTGCCATATTTTGGTTGTCTGTTCTTCGGTTTGTGTTTGAAAGTTGGTATACAACAATTCCATTGGAGTGGGTGGGATTACGTATTCATGTATGCAAATTATATGTTAATCAGCATACAGATTTGTACCTATTTTTCATGGGCCTTGTCCAGATTTTTGATGTTTCCAGGTTGAAAGGTATGCCCGAGATGCATGATTGAAATCAAATAAATAAATGCACAAATAATGCCAAAGAATTTTTTTCAGTTTGCTGGTTTCATGTGCATGCAAATAACCCACTGCATAACCCTGTGCCCACATGTGAATACAAACACATGTGAATGTGTTCAAATTAATGAATAAATACATAAATAACCATATTAAATTAGTTAAGCTTGCTCATGTCAGCCGAATACAACACATCACAGCCCTCACACATAGACATTCAGATCCGTACCGAAACGCACTCAGGGACAACAAATCACACCCAATTTTTGACTATGTATACATCAGATGGCTGGCTGTGATTAAACAAATAAATAATACAAAGATGTACATTAGCTTGTTGCTGTCAGAGATACACAGACAAGAACACTAAACACAGACATACTCAGTAGTGCCCATCAGTTACAAACACTTTAGCAACTATACACACCATGGATGCCCGATTGGGAAATGAATGAATGCGTACATAACTGGTAGCCAAAGGCAATATTAGCTCATTATCATCATCTGCATACAGTCCAACCCTATCACACAGATGTCCACAAAATGCAGCCACTGGAATGACCATGTGTACATCAGTTGTCTGATGATGATCAAATGAATGAATAAATACATAAATAATGGCCATAGTAATATAGTTCATCTTATTACTATCAGACAACATACACATTGCAGCATCCCTACAAATATACACGACTATACACATGTTCACAAACCCATGTAAATAAAACATACCATACATGATGGCTGGCATAGTGCAAAAAGAGTACTATTTAAAACAAATCCCATACTCGCAATGTCAGAATTGATCTGTAACAGTACCTTCATTGATGGCTCAAGTTGCCTCTGGCACTAATCACCCGATACCAACTAATTCAGTAGTTAATGCTGCTTCATGTAACAGCCAAAATAGTCTTCATTGTAACACTGTGTTCTGCAGAAATGTCAGTAGGATCTATGTAAGCACTTAGAGTAGGATGAAATTTATTTTACTCATATAGGTGTTGAAACTACTTAAATGTAAATGACACTGCAATTCTAAAGAAGTAGAGTGGAATCATGAATTGCTAAACTGATGGACTAGTTTATGCAGAGAGGCACTATGGATTAAAAGATGATGAGTAGAAAAAAATATAATTGGTGATTAACCATACCTTTTTTTGTAACACCCAGAATTGTTTAGTACCAATTTCAATAGTATGCTATTGAATTTACTTTATTCATACAATTGTTTATGCTCAGTGGTTGTTTTTGTGGTCTGTGTAATAATATACTACAAAAATTGTCTGTTTCTGAAAAAAAAACTTAATACAGAAATGTCAGTAGGACCTGTAAAAAGGCATCATCTCTTTATGCTGTGTGGGTGTGCGCACATAGATCTAGACAGTTTTCAAAATACTATCTGTATTTTATGTTTAAAGAGCTTCTCTCGAGACATCTCTAATGCCTCTGTCGCATATCAGAAGCCACCATCGTATGAGGTTCCTTTTCTGTGCTGATGGACACAGACATAACCTATATTTGCCTTAAGGCAAGGCCTTTATTTCAGGTGTTAAATACCTCTCATTCCATTAATCATATCAAAATTAGTTTAAGCTATGTTAGACAATCTAGGAATCTGAAGGCTATCACAGGCTCCAAGGTATTACACTAATGGATATTCACTATTCAACTGTGGAATGCATTTTACTTGGTTGGAGTAGCTGACTATGTTTAATCATATAAGAACATGTCTCAATTACACTGAAATATACATTTTACTGGTTTTACAAGCATTTTCTCTTTTCTTAATTTCTCCAAGTCTTTTGGGTTTCTAATACCATGATGGAACTGGACCCCATTCATAATTCAAAGTCTGATTAAAGTTTATGAAATTAGTATTGTTTCAGTGATGGCATTGGCAAATGCCAACTGGAGTTTTGTAATGAATGATGTCATTTGACTATCAAACTGATTTATACATGATTCTTGGGTTAGAAATGTATTAGCACTATGCCATTTGTATATCAAACTAATTTGTACAGATGCTTGTGATATGAAACTCTGAATGCCTATTTTATGGCTGCTTGAGAGTACATACACCTTCTTTAGTGACCACTGGTCACAGGCTACAGGAGTTCAATTAATATCCCACCACTGCCACCGATATGAGAGTATGTGATGATCCTGCCACTGCCAGCCAATATGTTATGTCCCTATGATGGGCCAGTAATTAAGGAGCCTGAACCCTCACCACCAACACTGGAGAGGGAAGTGCACTTGGAATACAAATGAATGAACTCAGTATTTCTGGATGCAGACCTCTGCATCAAATATTTCCCTTAAGAACACACAAAGAGCACACTTAGCCCAGGGTCTAAATGTTTCTATCCGTCTCCATCCAGGTCCCCAATAAGAGTCCCCACTGATACAGCTGTAGGGTTAGGTCCTCAGCGAAGTGTCCAAGCGAAGTCCAATTTATTTTTGGACAACATGGACATCTGACATCATTTTGTAGACGATTGCTGGTTGGTATGGAAAGGAGATACCTCATATTTATTGTAGTTTGTGGATTTAAACAAAAATTAATGGGGTATCCATTTCACTTTGAATTGGGATAGGAACAAGATTACATTCCTGGATGCATTAAGTAGATATTTGGACAACACATTAAAAACAGAAACATTCAGAAAATTTCCACAATTCAATACATTGCTCCATGCCACCAGTCACCATCCACCTCATTTTATTCGCAATATACCAAAATCACAATTTTTGTGAATTAAACGTATCTGCTCCACTAATCAAGCTTACAATTCAGGTACAAAAGATCTGTGTAACAGATTTCTCAGTAGGGGTTAACAGATGGGGACCATACACAGTGCTAGTATGCATGCCGCTAAGTCTGACCAGGAGGAATTATTACAATACAGACAAAAGCTTGATATATTGAACAAAAATACATCTCAGAAAATTTTTTTGGTTACCACCTACGGCTGTAACACAAACGCATTTTGGGATATCATCAATAACCACTGGAACATTTTACTAGCTAATGAACGCCTGGCTAACATTCTCCCCCCTAAGTGTCTATACTCTTATCATAGGGGAAGGACAATTAACTCATTCCTTACTCACTATAAAAAGAGTTCCACCACCGATTTTCACCAAACTACCTTATTTGGGGATAGGTTGACAGGTAGTGGTCCCTGTGGACATTGTAATGCTTGTGCACACATGTATAAAACTAAGGAGTTTACCAGTAGCAACACTTAAAAAATATATACTATTAACATTATGGGGAATTGCAGTAGCGATTGGGTTATTTACTTAGCTAGATGCTTTTCTTACGCTTTCTATGTCGGACAAACTTCGCATCTACCAAGATTTAGGATCAGTGAGCATCTAAGTGATATAAGGAATAAAAGGCTTACAAATACCCTCTATAAACATACTTTAACCCATCATACTGCTAAATTCCAATTCATTATTATAGATAAAATTCAGGGAAATAGAATGTGCAAGTCAGGGTGGCATAGCAAACTCAATGAAAAAGCGTCAGGCTGGATAGTAAAGTTAGGAGCTCTCTCTAAACCTGGCCTGAATGAACATAATTGATTTAGTATGCACCAATAAGGGGACAACAGCAATTTAGTATGTACTTTTTAAACATTGTGTGTGTTTTCAAGCAGCAACACTGAGGAAGGCTATCTAAAGCCAAAACCGTTTTTTTGTTATTGGGATAGCCACCTTTTCTATTCAATGAATGCTATTTGATCCACTTGCTTTGCGCTGGACTTTTGTGATTTATCCCAATAATTAAGGAGCCTGAATCCTCACCACTGACACTGGAGAGGGACGTGCACTTGGAATACAAATGGATGCACTCAGTATTTCCAGATGCAGACCTCTCTGCATCAAATATTTCCCTTAAGAGCACACAAGGAACACACTTAGCCCAGGGTCTGAATGTTTCTATCAGTCTCCCTCCAGGTCCCCAGTAAGAGTCCCCACTGATACAGCTGTAGGGTTAGGTCCTCAGCGAAGTGTCCAAGCCAAGTCCTCCAGCACCCACTGTGTAAACCCAGTGCTTTGTGCCCCTGCCCCAAATATCTGACACACACTATGAGATTTAATTTTCACACACACATTATATATATATATATATATATATATATATATATATACACATATGTATATACATACATGGGAAAGGCTGGCACAAATTACCTGCACTACCAGCTTTGTCCAGACTAGAAGGTAAATTCACTGCCACCAGTCAGTTGCTATAAGGCTTTTACAAAGGGTATCCAATTATACAGTGCAATACTGATATAATATAAATACAAAAACAAATGATAGTAGTTGACTAGTTGACCAAGACAGCTAGGCCTTCTAGAGTAGCCCACACAGTTTCAACAAATAAATACAAGCACACTCAAAAGCTAGATATTGTCTACAAGGACCAGCCACAATAAAAGTTTTAAATATATTTAATAATAAATAATAAAAGAACATAAATGTGACAAAGGGAGATACTGCCAGTACAGCTATCTGGAAGTTTGTAAATAATTAAATGCCATTGGTGAATATCAAAATGATTTATGCAAGATGCTTGTGTTACAATTGTATTAAGACTGTATGTCATTTGTATATCAAACCTGTTTATACAGACGTGTGTTGAAAAATGTTTTTGCAAAGTGTTTGAAATGTATCCACAGCATGCCCTACTGGAAAAGAACAGAAATGTACATGCACTATTGTAACTGTTTACATGTATATATCCAAAAACAAACAATGTTAGGGAAATAAACTGTTCCCCCTGGCCTAAATGAACATGTCTCAATACAATCTGCATGGAGAACTAGACCCCTAAATAAGAAATAACCTCTGTCTAGTCTTTGGTGTCTTAGAACAAATTATCTGTTGCATTTAGGTACAAATTTGATGTATTTGAGTGTTGACTATAATGTACAGTAAAGTTTGTTGTGATGTGAGTCTATACATTATTTAGTTACCATACATTAAGCCATACCCATTGTTTCCACTGATATTTTGTCTCTAGATACATGAGAGATATATACATATACACAGAGATAGTCCTTAGTCATTTCATTCACAGTTTTACATTATACACATTTTTAATATTGCTATTATTTTAACACTATAGACATTACAGTTTTTACATATATTAAGTTTTATATGTTTTGCATACGTTTGATGTGCACACATATGCACTTAAAGCATATTATTTCCAGGTTGACTTTAAGAAGTGCTGGTGATTATTAGTTCTAAGTACCTAGCAACCTGAAAATGCCTCTTTCATTGACTGGATGCACCACTGAATTTGAACTGTAAGTAGCTAGTGCTTTTACTCTGTTTTTTTATCTGAAGAAGCTATATGCGGAAGTGTTCAACTGTGTTTTATTCTTTACATTAAACTACGATTTGGATTTACCTCTGCCATGTATCACTGGTTGTATTTCTGATTTTTACTTCTTGTTTAAATGTATATATTTAAACAGTGGAAACTGTGATGCAGGAGGATAATCTCAGTCCATTAAAACTTCAGAAAAATAGTTGAAATTAAATTACTTTATGGCAGCTAGAGAGACGATAACTGTACTATGGAGTTTTCTATATTGTCTTTAAGATGAAATAATTACTAGTTTTGAAACATGAAGGAATGCAATTGTTTTACGACTTCCAGCATCTGCCAGTGACCTGAAATATATGTATTTTCACAGGTAGATGCTAAATACTGCCAAATTTCAGCAGTGGGGAGTTCACCTGGGATAGAGGCAGATGACAAGAAATTATGTAATTCTACAAACTATCCTAGCAGTAATATTTGAGATATTAATTTAAGAAGTCTCAGAGAGAAACATTCTGTATTCTGTCTTGGACATAACAACTAAATCATCCATTAACCACATCTGCCTTGCTGTAAAGCAAGTTAACTAGGTTATACTAATCTTAGATTCAGCCAGGGATATAATGAAATGTAGTTTAGATGTTTTATTGATTTGAAACTGTCCTGAAATGTTTTAAATATTTCCTTTGGTTTTGAACTCTGTCATTGTGAATATACATGAAGTATTTTCTTGCTATTTTATTATTAAATATATTTAAACCTTTCATTGTGGCTGATCTTTGTGAGATGTATTTAAGTTTTTAGAGTACTTGCATATTTGGTGACACACTGGGTCACTCCTAATAGCCTTGCTCTAGGTGAAACTACCATTTGCATTAATATCACACAGTAAGACTGGACACCCCTTTAATGGCCTTAAAGTAGTTAATAAGAGTTGACTGGTGGCAGTGATAACTACCTTATAGTCTGGGCAAAAGGAGCATATAGCTAGTAAACCTGTGGCAGCTTTTCCTAGGTGTGCATGTTTGGGTAAATCAAACCTCAAAGAGCGTGTGTGTGTCAGCTACTTGGGCAGGGACACGAAGCACTGGTTGGTCAGAGAGGGTTGCTGTAGGTCTTGGCTTGGCCACTCAGCTGAGATTTGAAATCTATAGCTGTGCCAGTGGGGAGTCTTATAGGGGATCGGGAGAAACCAGCCCTGGATTGATTATGATCTCTGTGTCCTCTTAAGGGAAATTTCACTTGATGCAGAGAAATGCATCTGGAAATACTGTGCGTGTAACATGTCATCCTCCCAGTGTACATCCCCCACTGTTGCCAGTGGTGAGGATTGAGGCTCCTTGATTACTGCTCAAGTGGTAGGTCATCACAATGAAAATATTCAATATATCTTTAAAGTAAATCACAGACTGCAAATCATAGAAAATATTGAAATTAACACTGATGGACAGACTCATACAAAAACGCTCTTTAAACTAAGCTTCACTATATTCCTGACAGAATCTAGGAGAATTTACTGTTCCCTAGTTGAGTTACTACTGCAAGGCAAGATGCTGGTCTCTCTAGTCAGGTTCCTCAAAATAAAATACTCGATATTCCGAGATTTCGATTTGTAATAACTAAAATATATTTTCCAAGAGGTTTGGCAGAATGACCTTATCTGGTCACCTGATTAAGTGTGCACAGTATTGCCCTTTGAAGCTGAGCCAGGAATTCAGCATAGATGGCTACAATACACATCATGTTTATGGCAGTGCCTGGAGCCTAGTCTCTTTTTACTGAGTTAATGAACAAAGGATTTTTCCCAGATCTAGCATCTCCGGTCCCATTCAGCACTGTGGGTGATGTTTTAATGGTGTAACAGCTCATTTATATTTCCCTTATTTTTCTTAAAGAAAGCTAGCTGTTTAACCATTGCTGTGCCAGTATTCTCTTCTAAAACATATACATTTACATTTATTTTCTTTTCAGCAGTGTGCACTGTTGATATTTTTTAACAAAAGCAAACCTCACAAATACATGTTCAGCACAAGTATCTGTTCAAATCAGTTTGATATACAAATGACATACAGTTCTAATACATGTGTAACACAAGCATCTTGTATAAATCAGTTTGATATTTAAAGGACATATTATTCTTTATAAAACTCCACCTGACTACGCTGGCACTTGCCCATATCATCACAGTTTGTCTTTTATGTTAGCCAGAAGTGATCTTTGTAGCACCCACTATGGGGACAGTAGTGATGACTCCTGCAATTTGTATGGAGTTACATGCATTGTTAACACATCTAAGTATGACTGTAAATTTCTTTTTACAAGACACATTGCTCCCACTACTACTGTAACTGTCCGGGTATCCTTTTTCCACATTGCCTTCATTTCTACCTACAAATCCTGGTATTTTATGGCTTTGTGTTTTTCTGTATGCAAGACAATGTTGTCAATGTCAATTGTCAATAGCAATTTCAATGATCAATATTACTTTTGTCCTCTATTCATGGACTACTACATCTGGTTTTCTTATATCTATTTGGAACGGTTGATGATGGATAATTCCAAGTGATATAAAGTTCATAACTTCAGTATAATGCTTTGTGACTCATGTTTCCAGTATTTTTTCAGCTACTTCAATATTCTAATGTTAGCACAATCCCCAATGCAACAGTCTGGCCACAATATTGTATACAGTTGTCCTGCTATTAGTATATCACAGCCAGCAACAAGATGTGCAACTGTTTCCAATTCTGTTTTACAAAACATACATTTTTCAGTTTCTCCAACATGTTCAATGGACTTTGCAAACTGAAGTGTTTGCAGTCTACTATCCTGGGCCACCAATATTAACCTTTTGTCTTTTAGTTTAAATTCACCGCTCCTTAATCATTCCTGCATTCATTCCTGACTGACATGAGGTTTTTCCAAGAGTTTTTTATACTTGCAACTACATTTCTTGCCTTCTCATATGATCTTTCACTTTATATTCTCTCTTTTGCTTGACACATTCAGTTGCTGCCTGATTTTTTTCCATTCCCACTTGACGCTAATTTGCTTCTGCTAAACTAAGCATGGAAGTTATCTTAGACTTATTCTCCTCATGTTTCAACACTTTCACTACTTTTGTTTTTTGTGAGGTCAGCAGATATGTATATAGTACCACGACTGCAGATTTATACATGTAATCAATTTTAAGACCCATACCTCCTTCAGAACAGTGAATATAATTTCTTGGTATGCACTGATTTTTGTAAATCATTTGATGAAGATGAACATGAAGCATCCTTCTTGTTTTCCTGCCCAACCTACCCAACACCTTTTGGGGCTAGTCACTCACTTGAAAACTGTAAGTTAGGACAGGAAGAACAAATTGGTATATAGCTTGGACTTCGTTCCTAGATGTCAATGCCGTTTTCTATATTCAAGTTTTCTACAATATTCCTTGCTGAGTTCTATTCGTATTTCTTCATGTTTTATTGTTGATCCTTCATCAGTTCCAAATAGTTATAAAAGAACTTGAGCAAGTGGGAGTATATATCACATTCTTGTCCCAAACTGATGTTTTCTTGGTGCTACAGCTTTCCTGCTTTAAAGGTTGCTTTTGCACATTTATCAAGACCAAATGACATTCTTATATCATCTGAAAAAGTTCTGACCACTAGCAGTTGTGCTTTCATTTCCTCACCTGATGAACTATACAGTTTTAAATCTACAAAGAGAGTATGACAAGTCTTTACACTTTGTTGCTTTCTGGGAGCCAAATTGTAGCAAAGACCTAATCTGTTAAGTAGACAGCTTAATGGGTTAAGGGCAAGACAAAACAGCAGCAGTGACAGTGTCAACCTGGAATATCTCCCTTTGAATTTTTATACCTGGAACAATAATTTGTCTCTTATTATGGCTTAACTGCAAAGTTGTTGCCACTGTTTTTTGGTCACTGTAATGCAATCAATCAGTTAGGGTATATCTTATATGTTTTTAAGCACTATTTTATCCATTAATGTGAGATACTATTTTTTTTGCAGTTTACACATGCCATACTTAGATTCTTCCCCTTTTTAAAGTTCTCCACTACGACTAACAATAAATGATCCTTTGTTCCATATGACTTTCTTTTATTATCCTTTTGTTCTATTGCCATTACTGCGTTTTCTTCTAAATGACTATAAACTGTCAGCATTAATTCCAGTGTATAGTTTATACATTGTCAGAAGGCAAGTTATCGGTCTGCTGTTTTTAGGATAGCTTGTAGGTTCATGCTTAAGTAGGAGCATTGTTTTTCCTGTTGTTAACCAGGCTGGTCTCTGTTTGGGGTGCATATAAATAATTCTTACTCATGGATAAATCTTCATTTAAATATGTTAATACTTTTAGCCAGAAGTTAGGTACTGCATCTGGGCCTGTGGTTTTCTAATTAGGAGCTTTTCTTAAGTTTATTTCAATCTCTCTGGCCATTACTTCATCCCATTTCATATCCAGTCCATTTGAATTTCTTATTCTTTGTTTTATTTCTTCTAACCATTAAGCATCTTTATGTTCCACAAGACCTTCATTGATATATTTTGGAGAAATATATATTTCTTTGACTTTTTGTTGGTGTTTCAATTCTTTTTGCCTTTTTGATATTCCATAAAACTTTTTTGGGTCATCAATGAATTGATTATTTTTTGTGAAACCTCTTAATTGCTTTACAGTCTCCTATATTCCATACTTCCATGATGGCATTTAATAACTCCCATTCCTCCCTCTATGGACAGTCCTAATTACTATGTTTATTTCATTTATCAAACTTCTAACTTTCTGGGTTTTATTGACATTCCATAGTCTATTTCCTTCATTGATCTTAATATGTCTGTACATCTCTATTAAAGCAACCAACTCTTCTCTTAGATCATTTTCTTCTAAACCGAGGGCAAATTCTTTGTTCTCTATTTCCTGCAGGCATTCTTCAGAAAGTTCCAGAGCATCTTCCTGTGCTATATCCTCTTCAGTTTCATCCTGTGTCATCCATTGCTCTTTCATAGGAGAACTCACTGGCCTATCACTCCATGACATTGACTGCATCGGAGTTACCACAGTTACCTGTCCCTTCCCTTGCTGTGGAACTCCAACTGAATGTTTGTACTAGTTTCCTATGAAAGGCTCCAAATTATCTTCATATGGTGACTGATCAGATGTTTCCTACTCCATTGGTTTCTCCTTAATTGGGGGATCCATTTCTCTATCTTGCTGTGATGTTATTTGAGTTAGATTTTCTGTACTAAATCCTTTCACTTCGCAGGTAATCGATAACCTCCATTTCTATTTCTTTAATTTACCAATCTCAAATCCTATTTTCTACTTTTCCTCTTTTTCTTATTTTTTGTACTGTAAAATCTTCAATGTCCAGTTGCCTTTGTCTGTATTCATCTTCAAATATCTTTGGTGCAGCTCTTTTTGCATTGATTAGCTTTGCTTTCTCCTTTACTTAAATATTACACTGTATTAAATCTCTCTTTCTTTCCCATGTCCATATTTCTTCAGATGTCTCCTGCTCTTCCTGTTTCTCCTTACTTTGGGGATTTGTTCCATCATGTTGTGATATAACTGGTGTTGGACTTGCTACACTAACTCCATTTTATGAGCTCTGTTTGATTGGTATGATACCTTTGAAGGTGAAGATGATTTGTTTCTGTGATCATGGATGTGGTCTATTTGTTTACATGCATTCCTAATATCGATGGCATAGAGAACATACATATGTACTTGAGCAGGCACTCATGTTTTGACACTAATTCTATTTATCTTATCTGTGCTTTACTGGAAGTTATTCTCAACAATAATGTCTTTTTGTTTACGGGTGATGCATATATACAATGTGCTGGTGTAGCTATCACCATGTGTGCAAATAGCTACTCCAATCTAGTTTTAACTGAACGGAAGTCAGAATTAGTTTTTAGTAGCAAAAATGTGTTTCTTGAAAAGGCTCTATACTATGGTCATTTTGTTGACGTGTTTTTTGTTTGGGCAGGCACCTTGGATTTGTTGTCCGATTTTATAGGCTATTTGAATGCTACTACTGCCTATATGAAGTTTACATATGAGTTTTCTGATTCTGATATTGCTGTCTTAGATGTCAGGGTGCTTAACTCAGCTGGTATTCTGAATACATCCCTATTTAAGAAATCTTGTAAGAACAACAATATTTTAACACACGTTAAATGGAATGTTAAAGTCCAGTTCTTTAGATCGGTATGTCTTCATACTAAAGATAGTGACATAGACGATTTAGTTTATTGACCAAAGAGTTTATGGAAAGGGCCTATAATCAAACAGGGGTATCCTTAGCACAGAACAATGCCATATCTCTTAGGAGCTCCAGAACCAGACCCTTTTTCACAAAAGATCAGAAGAAACTACGTGTACTGATATTCAAGCAGACAACACTCCGAGGATGTGCCTGACTTACTCCAATGATGTAGTTTGATTTGTAATAATAATAATAATGAGACATTGGCATGTCTTTGGAGTTGATCAGAAATGCAAGAATGCTCTAGGTGCGCAACCTTTCTTCTCTTTCAGGAATAGTAAAACTTTGAAGGACAGGCTGTTATAAGAAATTGACATCTGAATCTGTATGTTCTTATAATGCTAATAAGACTGGGACATTTCCATGTAAGGGGTGTAGCACTGACAACCAGTTTTTTCATCCTGATACTTCCTGCATGTTTTATTTTAATAGATATGCTGACTGTGGTTCCTCTTCTATACTTGGCTGTGTGTGATGTCTGCCAATCATTTTATGTTGGCAAGACTAATTGGTGCCTCAGAGATCATACTAGGAAACATCTTTACTCTATAAATAACCATGACAACAAAAATGCTTTATCTAAACATGTAACTCAGGAAGGGACTGAGCATTGTTTTAAGTTTATGGTGCTTGAACTTGATTATGTTAGCCATAGAGTGGGCGATATTAGAACTCGCACTGAGTGCACTGTGATTAAATGGATGATTATTTTACAGGCCACTAGGGGCAAAGGGTTGAATGATTATATACCTGTAAAACCTGTGCTCAAATCATGTGGTCTAAGTTAAGGCCTTAAATGCTCTATTTCATTGTTGCAGATCTGATGAAGCATCTAGTTTTGATGTGAAAGCACTCATTGTTTATCTTATATTTAGTTTTCTTTTTGTATTATACGTTTTTATGTGGTTTATGTTGTCTGCCTGACCGTTTATTTTATTTTATATAGGATAAATGGTTCATGAAGCCCAAAAGTGTTAAAAATTGTAGCAAAAAGTAGCAATGTGAACCAAACCACAGCAACAGCTTTAAGCATATGTAGCTATTTCAGCACAAAACAGTCCAAAGTGTTCAAGTAATCCAAGTTTATTGTGAGCAATTTCACAGTAATCACTACTGTTTCAGACAAAAAATACACTACAACCTTTCCCCTTTTAAAAAGCACACAACCAATCAAAGAACTCTATACCATCACATGGCAATATTTAAAGTGCTACAGTACTAAGAAATTCATATATAAAACAAAATATTGTGAATAAAATCCAAACATAACATCCACATGTATAAATAAGCTAAAAGTGTATATGTGTGTGTGTGTATATATATATATATATATATATATATATATATATATGTATATATATATATATATATATGTGTGTGTGTGTGTGTATATATATATATATATATATATATATATATATATATGTATATATATATATATATATGTGTGTGTGTGTGTGTGTATATATATATATATATATATATATATATATATATGTATATATATATATATATATATGTATATATATATATATATATATATATATTTATAGTAGACAGTCTCTCAATATTTATCTTTCCTTCTGGGTCTTGCTTTTAGTACAGGTTTAATAGTATTTTATCATTCAGTCCACTACCCTTGTTCGCCCTCATTCTAATGATCTATCTCATCTCACTTGTTCAGTTATATTCCTTACATCTCCCCCCTCTTACACTAGGTGTTATAGTGTCAATAGCTAAAAACTTAAAGCTATGACTTGTACCCTTTTATAGAGCATGTTTTGCCAGAGCATTGGTACTAGTTCCATTATTAATGTTATAAATATGTTCTCTTATTCTGTCTCAAAACCTTCTACCCATCTTACCTATATAGAAGGCCTGACAAACTACACAGCGGGCAAAAGAAACTACATGGTTAGTATTACAAGTGGCTGTTAGTCTAAAGTTAATGCCCTTCCTGTGTCAGGATACAAAAACATATTTGAAGCATCTTTCAACTCGCAATATTTGCATTTTTTACATGGATGGGTTCCAAAAACATCCTTTAATTCCATATATGAATCTTAAGCTCTAGGATAACAATCTTCTCTTTAATGACTTTTGATTCTTCAAAACAAAAGTCGGTTTATTGCTCACTACTGATTTACTTTGTTAGTCAATAAAATATTCCAATGTTTCATTAAAACACTCTTCACTCTAGCAATATTGTTGGAGTAAACCATTGGAACCTTCACAACAGATTTATCCATATGTGAGGTTTCTTTACCTTATGGGCCTGCTGAAAAATAAGGTTTTCCCTCTTTCTCTCTGATTCCGTGTACCCCATCCAATATTGCATCTGCTTCACTCGCATCATATCCATGAGACACAAACCTATCTTTTAAAAGATCCAATTCAATACTAAAACCTTTTCATTACTTGCATTTAGCCTGGATGCACGTAGTCTTTGACTTTTTAAAATGTTCTTAAAAATAGGAGGGGGATGCATACTACGTATATGTAAAAATGAATTTCTATAACATGGCTTCCTATAAATTTTAGTCCTTATTCTTCCTAAATCATCCTTTATTATGCTAACATCTAAGAAATCTATGTTACTGTAAGACTTATTCATTGTAAACTTTAAAAACGAGGTGGAGTTGTTCAAATAAGTATAATATGCTAAAAGTTCATTATTATCCCCTCTCCATATTAAAATGTTTCATAAATGTTGTAATTAATACAGTATGCAATATTTTTTTTTGTTTTCTGGTATTTCAGGCAGCACCCGCAAACTGTTAAGCATATGTTTCTACGTAACTGTTGGAATATATATATGAGCAATGTACAATGATTTAAACAACAAATCACCAGTTCTACATTGAGAGAGACTAAGACAACTACACCACAGGACATGAAAATATCTATTTGGATCAGTTAGAATGACAATCTGGAAAACTGCCTCCAAAGTTTGCAATATGATTTTTTTAGATAATTGAAGTGAACAGAAAACTCAATAGATGACGGGAGAGTAAAGCATGAGTTTTCTGGCTTAGAAGATTATGTGCGTTTCTCAGAATTTCTCAGACAGCTCTGCACAATCAGTTATTATAACAAGCTAATCTATAGAAACTGCATCTCAGTTTCGTAACGTGTCTATTTCTATAGGTAATCAATGTGAATAGAAAACAGCCATCAGATGAGAGAATAAATGTTACATGTTCTATGTTGGAAGATTGTGTATACTGCTCAGGATATCTTATGCTACATATTTTATGCAGTGCAACAACTAGGGGTAGTGAGCACATTCAACATTGGTGCATCACCCCTCTCATTGCTTTGTTTGAGTTCCCCAACATTGTGTTGACTCACATTTCATCATCATAACACAACTGGCTTATTACAGAATGGATGAATGCAATGATTCTCATAATGATATTACACTATGTTTGAAAAGTAAAGCTAGCAGGAGCTCTGCAAGCCAGCATACAAAAGCAATTAATTGTACGCATGAAGTAGCACTACCAAATATCCCTAAACAGTAGTAAACAATCTTAAGCACGGAGCTTGGCATTGCTGCTTAAATCATATTTAACAGTCAATACAGGTATCTATCCACGTCTGAATACAGCAACCATTTTGATTATCATAACATCTCAATGATGCTACTAGTACATCATGATGTGCACAGTATTTTTCATAGTAAGTATAATCATGAACATTTTCACAGCAACTTTTAATGGTATGAAAAATAAGTAGCGACTCTCCAGAAAAGTGGACGGACCTCAAAGGACAGCAGTGAAGCATTTAGGTTTCATCAAGGAAGATGAACCAAAGAAATTACAGTTACACTGCGGTATTCCATGTAAATGTATTCTGTAGTGCATTTAGGCAGGAAATTGGAAAGATTGCTTTAAGAATTTAATCTACAGGTCTGTCTGTTAGTAGTATAATTTTGAAAAGAATGAAATATGCCAGATCTTTAATAAAAATCAAGTCCCTAGTCTACTGTATTCAAAAGGCATAAAATGAATCCAGATTTAAAACCTCATGGCTTTACAACAAAGCATTTTTCAACAGAAGCCAGGAAAATGGAAATGACATCTAGCAGTCTACTTGCCTTTGAATGTCTAGCTGCTATAATCTCTCTCCTGAGACTAGAAATGAATTGCATTTCTTTCATTTTGCAGTGTACTGCAGTCTGCAATGCATATTTATGCTACCATCATCTTAGTATTTAGGTATTTAAATATGTTTACACAACACTGTCACTGCACTCCAGCACATATCTATGAACATGCATTAAACGACTGTCCAACTATTATAAAAAACTGCCATACATTTTTGTCAGTATTTTCAGTATCGAAATTTTTTTCATCATATTTATATGGAAGTACATGCTTTTAAAGTTCGGTTACTGCTCTTCTCAATATTACAGTGAATTCAAATGCAGGATTATCTCTTTAAAGTTCTGACAATGACAAATGAATTTTACATCCACACAGCTTAGATTACAAATGGATGGAGATTCATAACATCAGTTTAATATTTTGCACACTTAAGCACCGCTATTCAGAATACAAACAATATTTCTTCATTTATATGCATAAAGAGTAGGGAGTGACATTTTATGTACACAAAATATGCACAATGGTAGGACTGTGACTAAAATAATAATCTGGATTGTAAGTAGGCTATTCAGTGAAGAGATTAAAAGTGTCCTCAACCCCATTTTTCCCATGTTCTATATGGGGTTGGGATGCTGTGTGAACTTTTGCCATCTCTCTTTATACAATACCACACTCCTGCCTTCATTGATACTCATGCCGGATTGTTGCAGGTCTTATAGTTTCATAGTTTCATACTATAGTACTAGGCTATCTGCCCTAGGGCATTTATAAGCCTAGCCGAAGTGTATGTGGCTTTCGCCACCCCATGTAATGATACAAAAGTGTACAATTTAAATTAAATTTAGTTTACTGTGCCTCTATCTAGCAATGACACAGAGATGACCCCCGGGGTAAACCTACGATCACCCATTCATTCATCCAGATTTCTCTTGAAGAGAGTCAGTGAGGGGCTCTGCCTAACATGGACAGGTATCCTGTTCCAGAGTGCGGGAAGCCTCTGGGTTATTAATCTGTCCCTCCAGCATGTCCTATTCATATTTGTGCTGAGGTTTAGATCTTTAGCTCTCGTGGCTCTGATGGTTTTGGATTTTTTGAGGTGGAGCATGTCCATTAATTCTGAATTGGACATGGCCTTGTACGCGAGGCACAGATCACCTCTGAGCAGGTGGTATGCTACTGAATAGAGCTGGAGCTTTTTCAGTCTGGCAGCATATGACATATGCTGGAGACCCTTGATCCTCTTGGTAAGGTACTTTTGGGGTCTCTCCAGCTGCTGCAGGTGCCAGGTGAGGTACATACCAAATGGGGCATTGTACTCAATCATAGGCCTGATAAGGGAGGAATATAAGGGTACAATGACATCCTTTGATCTGGATGTGAATCCCTTCATGATACGGTGGGCAAGGTAGAAGGTCTTTCTAACCACTTTGGCAACGTGGGTGTCAAATGAGAGGTCACTGTCAACTTGGGTCCCCAGGTCTCTGATTACTTTTTCTGTAATTAATGGATTACCACCTATGTGGTAATTTGTGGGTACTTTGTTTTTTCCAAAGGGGATGACTATACGTTTTTTGGCATTTAGTTTAAAGCCATGACTCTGGCACCAGTCGTCTGTTTCTGTGAGGCCCTTCTGGAGGATGCACGTGTCACAGCTGGTGTGTCGACTATGGCGCATAGTTTGCAGTCATCTGCGAACTTTGGCAGCCACAACCCCCCTATGTTTGCCTGCACATCTGAGAAATAAGTGCGGAACAAGAGGGGTCCCAAGACAGAGCTCTGTGGGACTCCACTTGTGACTGGCTTAGAGTCTGACATAGCTCCAGCTATTCTGACTTTGTGGGTTCTGTCCTTTAGCCAGTTTGCAACCCCATCTTGTGACAAACGGGTTTACAATTAAGCTGTTGAGCTTGTCGATGCCTGAGTGGGGTATTGTGTCGAAGGTTTTGCCAGTTCCAGGTACGCTGTATGAACTGCTTTGCCTTCATCGATGGCTCTAGTGACAGTTTCAAAAAAGTCCACCAGGTTTAAAAGACAGGATCTGCCTTTTACAAAGCCGAACTGGGTAGGATCAATTGTCTGTAGGTCCCCGATGTCTTTGTTTATGAGTTCCATAATGATCCTTTCCATAGCTTTGCAGACCAGGCTGGTCAAGGTTATGGGGCAGTAGTTTCCAGGATCTGTAGAGGTGCCACCTTTGTGGAGTGGGACCACTGTAGCTGTACGCCAGTGTTCAGGGACATATCTTGTAGCAAGGCTAAGATTAAACAGCGTTCTTATGTGTGGGTTTAGCACCTCTAGGAGTTCACGTAGCACGCAACCCGGGACACCGTCAGGTCCCATAGATGCTGTATTTTTAGCTTTGCTGAGGGCAGCTCTCACCTGGACATCTGAGATTTCAGGGAGGTTGCATTCAGCTGAGATATTTATTTTGTCTTTTGGGGGAAGAGGGAGGGGAGAAATTTGCACTGAACCTGTCTGCCAGTATGTTGGCAATATCTGTGGGTTCAGTTTATTTTTTGCCATTATGCACTAACTCTGCGCATATCTGAGGGTTTCCGCCCAGGTTTCTAACATAACTGAAGAAGGCCTTGTGATTATCTTTAGTGTCCTTAGCAATTTTTCTCTTGAAGCTGGCCTTTGATGATTTTATTAGCGAACGTAGTTTTTTGCTAGTGCTGATCAGGGATGCCGTCCCTTTATGGGATTTTGCTCTGTCTTGCAGTAGCTTCCTTCTCTTGTTATAAAGTTTGTTTATGGCTGGGGTCCACCAGATAGGATGCCTGCCTTTGGTGGAAAGGGTCTTGGTTTTATTTGGGATTGTATAATCCATACATTCTTGGAGATGCCGGTAGAAAGCATTTGTGAAGGATTCAGCAGTGTGGGATGTGGTTTCCACTGGCCCAGGGGGCTTGAAGGATACCATTTCAGTCCTAAGGAGTGTAAAGTTGGCTTTTGAGAAGTTTCTCACTGTGGTCTTTTGTGCTGGGGGTGGAGGTGGGATATGAATATCTAGGGTTATTAGTTTATGGTCTGATCTCACTAGTGAGGGGTATACTTCCGGTGTTGAGCATTTTGTCCCCATGTTTGTGATGATCAGGTCAAGTATATCATTTCCCCTTGTGGGGGAGGTGACTAGTTGTTCCATCGCATTTGTGTTGATGAATTCCAGGAACCTTTGGGCTAGGGTGCTGGGGCTTGAGTAATGCACCCAGTCTATGTTTGGGTAGTTGAAGTCTCCCAATATGATGGTATTTGGTGAGACATTCATATCCTCCAGTGTCTTCAGGAAGGCTGAATGGAGTTCCTGAGATTGCGAGGGTGGTCTATAGCATGCTACAAGTTGTATGGCAGTTTTGCCTATGGTTAGTTGCACATGGATGGTGTCCGATGCTTCGTGCATTGCCACTAACCTGGAGGTGTGGGTGTCTTTAATGAATATGGACACTCCCCCTCCTTTTGTGGTTCGGCCCAGGTTTTGGGGCCGAAATGCATGATACGAAGTATAACCTGGTAGGGCTGGGGTGCTCTCAGGAGCCTTGAACCAGGTTTCAGTTACTGCACAGACATCGATGCTCTCCATACTGAGGAGTGCTTCGAGAGCCTGCATCTTGAGATTTAGACTTCTGGCGTTGAGCAGCATTACCCTTAGTTTTTTTCCTTTATTGTTTTCTAAGGTGGTGGGTTTGTCTTTTGAGCCTTGCCTAAAAAAGGCACTATGGGGGTGGCAAGAGCCTTAGCCAATATCCGGAAGCCCAGTGGTGACAGGTGCAAGCAGTCCCTTGCGAAGCAGTGTGGCTTGTCCAGCATGTCATCCCAAGCAGACAGACATTGGATCCCCCTAGAATGACACCAGTAATTGAGCCAATTATTAAAGCTGATCATCTTGTCTTTGTATTGTGGCATCATTCTTGGTGAGGGCAAGATGGTGCTCAGGGTCAGGATCATACCGGCCTGGGCTACATAATCAGAGAGCTCCTCTATGTCTCTTTTCATGTAGTCCAAGGAGGTACGTCTCAGGTCATTCACGCCGGCATGGACAATGACGGAGTCATATTTGTACTTGCTTTGGAGTGACCTGAGTGCTTGTGTTATGTGGCGGATCCTAGCTCCCGACAGGCAGCTCACCGTTACCCTCTCTTTGTGCAGCCTGGTAAGCAGGACGTCAGTGTGTCTGACTATAGAGTCACCTATTACTAGTGTATACACCACAGTCCAGAATACAGCAAAGCCTGTATACTGGTCTAAACTAGTCGAGAAAGGCGGGAAAACAAGGATATTTTTTTGTTTTTTAAGTTGAAAAGTACACAGAAATGCAGGAAAAACAGTAATAAATCACTTACACAGGCTAGCTCACTTTAGTGGGTAGCCTCAACAGTTAAATTTAACAACAAACTTTCAACCAAATGTAACTTTAAGTACAGATAATGTACAATGCAAAAAAACAGGTAATAAAGCAGTATAAACTTGTTCAAAGTAAGAAAAGGAAGGTCTCTCAGGTAAAAACAGCAAAAAAATACTTAGATCAGGAAAGTAGTCACTTTTCTCAGTTCTCTCTACTAGCACCAGACAATCCATCCACATCTTTGGCACATACCCTTGTTTCCTCTAACCTTCTTCCTGTCTGTCCCAAATCTTCTTTACCAGATTGTTTTCTGCCTTTCTGCACATGTGCCCAAATCACTATAATCTGTTCTCTTTGACCTTTTCTGTAATTGCAGCTACTCTGGCTTCTGCTCTTATGCTCTCATTTCTTCATCAGTCCCACAGTGTGCACCCTAGCACCCTTCTCTGGCACCTCATGTCCATCACCTCTAGCTTCCTCAAGTGCTCTGCCTTTACTGTCCAGGTTTCTGTAGCATACATAAGGACTGGTTGCGCAATTGTTTGAACCTTACTTTTCAGCTTCTTTGGCATTCTTCTATCATATACTACCCCTGACACTGTGTCAACTGACTGTAACCCCTCTGATTCAAGCGTTGACCTCTCATTCAGACTTTCCTTCTTCTCAACAACTCCTCCCAGATATCTGAAGCTGCTGACCTGTTCCATTCTCCTATCTCATTTCTCATCTTTGTCCGATTTCTCCCATTCACTGCCATTACAGCTGTCTTATCTTTCACAAGATTAAAAATACAGATACTGTGTGCACTTAAAATGTCACTCATTGTACATGAAATGGTTTCACTACATGAGATCAATATACAAAAAGACTTGCAAACTTTAAAGGGAAGTTTCTCCCTTCTACACTGCTGTGCAACCATGGAGTTAACAGAGTTAGGGCTTGGGGCATGCATGTGGGCTTGTTTGCCCCTACACAAATGCTTATTTTGATTTATGTGGTTCAGATGGATCTGTTTTATTTTTGATCAGTAATGGCATTTTTTTGAGATTTTCGGTTGACCATCGATATCAGAAGCAAATTTAATATACTTGGCCCCCGGGGTACCACATGTAAATGCAAAAAATGATGATAAGCCTGGTATCCAGTAAAATGCTTATTACGATAAATATTTATCTTACCAAAAAGCTGCCCGTCGTCATTATTGAATGAATGTCAGACAAGTAGTCCCACATAGTAACTACTAACTTAAAATTCTAAGCAAGGCATTCCATTATTAAAAAAATCCAAAATGATTCTAATCTTAAGCAGTCTAACTAATAACATGTTTTATCTAGCTATCTATATAGACATATACATGTGTACATACGCACATGCATAGTCATTATTATTGTGTGTGTGTGTGTATATATATATATATATATATATATATATATATATATATATATATATATATATTTTATTTGTTTTTTTTTACTTTAAGAGGCTCTTACTAATTTATTCCAATAAGAATTTGAGCAGGTACAATATGGTAGACTATATTAAATATTTCAGAGCTTAAAGTACCTAAGGTATGAACCACATTTCTGAGTCAGAGGAAGAAAAATGTGCACATCTGTGATTCAATAATGAAGTTCTATAATACTCAGGAAGTACTTTCAGTTACGAGCAATAGCTCAGCCTGTACCACACATTAAAATTCATTGACATTTACTTACATATTTGCAGTTAATCCTGAAATATTTATCGTCCCTGTACTCTCTCTATCAAACACTCAAGTGAAAGGCTGGGGAATTGATTCCAAGCCTGCTCTGAGTTTGTAATTTCATAATGCACCAATCCTTTCCATAAAAGAGCACACGTTACTGGTGTATACTGTTTGTTCCCTAACAATTACTAATCCTCACAACCTGAGCATTGATAAACCTCCAGTTTTATATTTACATGTATATGACAAAAATCCCTTGGTAAACATAAACAGATGGTTCATCATACATTTTGCAATGTTGTTATATATAAGCAATGATCCAGTCTTTCATTTACTATTTGTAATACTGAAATCAGTATCATTTGCAATAGCTGTAATTTTTTTTTTCAATTTGTGGTTGAGTGCTTTGCTCTCCTACAAGGGGCTGTGTGGGATATGTGCAGTGCACAGATTACAGAGAATACTTAGCTATTTTTAAAAGGAATTTATAAAGATAATCTCCATTGTTAATTTTTTCCAGAATGTCCATAATTGTGTATAGGAAGATGGACTGTTTCAAACTTTATTAACACCAAACAGCATATTCCATTGACATGCAATCATCATGCATAGTGTACCATATCTCATTAGTGGTTGACCATTCCATTTCCTGCTATATTCTCTATTCTGTGCCCCCAACCTTACATTCCCTTTGGGTTCACACACTCATTCGCCAGTATGATTTAACTCTTTAAATATTCTAAAACCTTTTCTTATTGCATTTCATTATTATTGAAAGGATTACATACCATTTCTGCAGCATTCCCAGGTTTTGATATCCCACTTTATATGCCTCACTGCCTGAATTGCCTTTTGTCAGTGTACTGCAGTTCCCTTCCTGCCTTTTGTCAGTGTACTGCAGTTCCCTTCCTGCCTTTCTAGTTCTCTCTCATTTTTTCCTGAGCATGCTACAGTTTTGATCCTTTCCCTCAATATCTTCCATTTCCTCCAGGGTACCATGTTCTCTCCTTTTGCACAAATTACTGCCTGTTCCTTTCTCCTGTTGACTTATCTATATTTCTTCCTAGGTCTCCCCAAGTAACATGTAGTTCCAGCAGTGGGCTTGTGCTTTTCTATATTTCTGAATTAACCCTGCCATTCCTTTAAACTTTTCCTAACCATCCATTTCTCTGCATTCCAAAACTTACTATTATGCAGTTCTACTTCTTGTCCAGATATCTTTAGTTTTCTTCCATCTTTACCCCAACCATTCTGTGCCAACAGTTTATTTTTTAGGTTCGCTTTAACATAATTCACACCTCCCATTTTGTTTAGAGCTGCTTCATCTTATTAATAATATTCTTCCCATCTCCTTATCCAATATTCCCTTTAAACTCCTTTTCTGTTTCTATCCAGTTTTCTTATCACCTCTCATTTTTGCTTATGCTCTCTCCTTCCCTCTTGAGTTTACTGGTCCAGTCTTCTATGACTTTTTGCATGTGTTTCTTTGGCTATTTATTTAACATTTGTTTACTGGGAAATTCTGACTTGGACAGAAGCATGTCTTTGGAATGTGGAAGGAAAATGGAGCACCCTCAGAAAACCCACGCGAACACAGGGAGGAGATGCAGACTCCACAGAGAAGACACCCCAGTCAAGAATTGAACCTGAGAACCTCTTGCTGTAAGGTGACAATGCTAACCGGTGCACCACTGTGCTTTGCATTTGTATATTGCAGTTGTATCCATACATTACTACATTTTATTTGTGTACTGCAGTCATACCTCTGAACTGTACAGATTCTTGCAGAATGTCGATTTTTGCCTCATATTTTTTGATCTGTTTATCATAAAATAATTTTCTGGCAAATCTTTAGCAAGTCGTCAAAGAGTGAAGTCAGAAAATAATGACAGACATTTGAGTTTCAGACATCTTACAATAAAGAAAATTCATGTTAATGCAAAACCTTCTATGCTATCAACTTTCTAAGTTTGCAAGGGCAATATTTAAAAATTGTCCCCCCCGTTATTTATGGCTTTGTCCAGATTTCTTGTTCTAAGTGGCTAAGAGATACGTTTACAGTTAAATCACTATATTCTATTTGTACTTTGCAGTTGTAGCCATACTTTACTATATTCTAGTTAGTTGTACATTATAGTTGTAAGCCTTGCATTACTATATACCATTGTACATTGTAGTTGCAGCCTTAAATCACTGTATTCTATTTGTATGTTGCGGAGTAGGTGGAGGATCATGGGTATCCTTCCTGTATCAATTCTACCAAGCAATGTGCAAGTACTCCATTTCTGGAGATTATCCCCTACATTTTACCCAAATTATTGTATATTTGTGTCTACTATTTATCGTACCATGTTCTCAATACAGAGAAATAGGCAGATGGGAAACTCCGCCTCTTATCTCACCAGTTCTACCTTTCCACGTCCCCCTCCCTAATACTACCACTCTGCTGTTGCACCAGAATTCTGCCACTTTCTTGAACTGACTTAATGTCTGTATTATAGTTTGCACTGCTGCAGCCACATCCTCTGACATTAAAATGCATATATCTGCATATAACACGAACTGAGATATTACCCCCTCCTTTACTTCAAAGTCTGATAAATTTTGTCTATTTTCACTGCTATCTCCACCATAATAAGTGGATTGGCATGGCAATAGCAGGGACTATGGCTTATTCCCTTCCTTGCTCCATCAGACACTCCTTCCACTTTAAGTATTTTAATTTCTGGGTCACAATACATGACCTGTATCTATTGTATGAATTTTCCCTTACCTGCCTTTGCTGCAGAGACTTCCATAGGAATTCCCATCTCAATATAATTAAACAAGCCCACCTTTTCCATCTTGCTTATGGTACCCCGGTGCACACATCTGATCAGGTCCCACCATTTTCCTTATGCCTTCCTTCCCCTTATGACATCATTTTGCCATGCTGGCATTAATTTAGCAATATTTCATTGCATTCTTCCTGCCAGTACTTTTGCCAAATTGTTAATAAGTACATTACTCAAAGATCATGTAGATATTAGATCATGTAGTTTTCCCACTTTCTCCCTTTCTCTTTGCCTTTTGGTATCATGGCTTTTCTGAACCTGATTATACTTTTTTCCTAATTTGCCTGAGTCCTGTATTTTCTTGCATTCTTCCTCGCGGACATTCCACATTTCTTCCCCTTCTCAACTGTAGAACTATAGAGGAAATCCATCTGGTCTTACAGCTTTCATCTCCTTCACTGTCTATATGGCGTTCCTTATCTCTTTTTGTCAGCTCTGCATTCAGTTTGTTGTAATTCATTTTTCAGTTTCTCTTTCTCTACATCCTTTCCAGAGTTACATTCTAGGACTTCTGTCCTTTCTAGTTTTTTCAAATCTCCCTGTAGCATTTCCCAAATCGTACAGTGATTAGCTCAACTTCTTCTAAACAGTCTCCATCTCCACACTTTATCCTCTCTGCCCCTCTCTGTCTAATGCTTCTTGTATTTCGTGGCTAGCTGTTTTCCTTGTGCCCCTATCCCAGTATCCACCAGCAGTCCCACCAATACCGCTGCTGAATTTCTTCCTCCATAATGTTACTGTCCAATTCTATTCTTATTTTCTCTCTGATTTGTAGTGCTGCCCTTCTACTTTCATTTTCTCCATCTTCCTTTTCTACCATGTTTCTCTCTCCAGATCAGTAATTACCCTTACTGCCTTCCCTCTGTAATAGTCAGTTTTACCCTGACAGTGACCATGATCCCATCACACCAGTGCTCTTCCATTTTGTCTCCGTCTCTCACACTGTCTTGTATGGACTCCTTTATTTAGGGTTGGCACCTTTTCAAATGCCCAAAGTGGGACATTTTTGGTACAAATGTCAGATTTTGCAGGGCAAAATATACCCACGGCCAGTACAAAGGACAGAAAGTCACTTTTTTGCCTAAATAACAGCTTATTCTTGTAGCATTCTAGTTGCTTATTCTGTTTCTTATAACATTTAGGTGTTTCAGATACAAAATAACTGTGTTATGCAAGAGTTACATAAAATACAGGAAATATTTTTGTCCTAAAATCTCAGGACATTTGCCACTTTTTCAATTTTTATGCAGGACACAACTGCCAAAAGAGGGACTGTCCCTCGCAAAGTGGGACAGGTGGTAACCCTACCTTTATTAGTCATTGCAGTATTTCCTTATCCTGTGTCTCCTACATAAATTTCTAGTCCAGCTTCAGTCCCTTCTTAATGTTTTCAGTTTCTACACATGTCCTTCAAGTTTCACTGCTACCTGATCTGATATGGTTGTCCTTCTGTATGTGGATCTCTTCCATTATTTCCATTTGGTTTTCCTTCTACAAGAACCTGTGTAACCTACTTGTCTGTACCAAAAGGTGTCTTGTTAAGTTGCATTTCCTCTCAGTTGGATACCTATGCCTCCAAGAGACCTACCACCATCTGTTTTTCAATCTTTGGACTAGTTGTTGTCTTATCTTTATTTTCCCTCCCTTGAACATTTTTACAGCTCTCAGAGATATTGTAGTCCTCCATTTTATTTACTTAATCAGTTCTTTTTTGTATCCACTTAACAGAAAACTTAGTGTGGAATCCTTCCTTATTCTTATTTGGTGCATTTAAGTTTACTATCCTCTAGTGATCACCTTTCACCATTTACTGCAAATGAGCCATCTACCTATCCCATTTATCACTAACTCCTTGTCTGATGCTCTCTGTGATATACGATTGCTACTTCTGTCTTTCCAGCCCCTGCTTTGTTGACTATTACTCAGTCTGGCTAAGTCATAGCACTGTTTCTTCTTGTATTTCTTGGCTGTTTCACTTGTGCCCCCCCCCCCTCACTATCAGTCAGTAGTTTCTCCAGTGCCTTTATTGAACATCTTGGTCCATAAAACTCTTACTGTAATTCCATTCTCATTATGGTTTCTCTCAGCTGTAGTTTTTCCCTACTACCCGTTTCCTCAGTCATCCTTTTGTGCCACCTCTATCTTTTCCCAATCTCTGATTTTCAGTTTTGTTTCAATTTCCTCATCCTCTAACACTTTGAGCATTTCCCTTTTACTGACTGGATATGATCAACTCTTAATTTTCTTCATAAATAATTGTATTTTCCTTGCTACTGTCTCCCTCCCCACTCTCCTAGTCACTAACATCCAGCATTGCCCTTCTTCTGGGTCTAACCTCTGAACTAAACATTATGGTCTTTGGTGGCACCACACACTTGGGACACCTCCTCCCTATGGTCTCTGGATTCCTGCCCTTTGGTTCTCTATGATATGATCGAAGACGCATTCTTTCGAATGTGTCTTGATCAAACTTGAAATCACAAAATGGCATATAAGCAAATTCTTTCCCTGGGAAAGAAATTTCTTGGCCGCCTTTGCTGTTTTCGTCACTGTAGTGCAATCTCGGAGTTGGTATATTTAAATAGGGGGGGGTACAGGGGGCACAGCACTCCCAAATCTGGGGGTATGAGGGACGAAACCCCCCACTTTATGTAATGTTTTAAAGTTTTTTTTTTTCTTTTTTGGAACAGCGATTTTTTTCCCTGGGGAAAAAAATTGCTGTTCTAAGTGATCGGGATTGTAAGCTTTCGCTTACATGGGGTCGATAAATCAGCGTTCGCTGATTTAATATAGACCCTGCCCTTTGGCTTTTTAAGATGCACGGGTATGCCTCGGACTCGCTCCTCTCAAAGGTACAGATTTTTACTTCATATTTTTGGTCTGGTACTCATAAAATTGTGGTTTTCTGGAAAATGACTGGCAAATTATTGAGGTCTGAAATCAGAAAATGGCACACATTTGAGTTTTAGACTTCCTATCTTTCAGAAAATTCATGCTAATGCATAAGCTGTCATTCTATCAATGTTCTAAGTTTGTAAGAGCAATATTTAAAACGTTTCTCTATTTTTAGTCCTTTGTCCCCCCCCCCCCCCATTTGTGCCTTTGCCCAGATTATTTGCTCTAATAGGTTGAGAGGCATGCTCAGACATGTGCTTTAAGACTTTCTTTTTTTTCCATTCCAGCATGTCTCATACTAAAACATTGAATGCTAATCTGCTACTAATGTTACAATCTTTTTTTTTTTTTTTTTTTTAATTACATCAGTAGCCTTCATTGTTCTCCCCTCCCATTGTTTCTCACTGGTTTGGTGGATCAACTTAATTTGTGTGAAAATCCAATACACACACAAATTTATTTGCAGTTCAGTCAGAACTATACTTGGCCTCCATATATTTAAGTTCTCTCGCAAATAATTTCTCACTAACTCATGGCCACACCCATATACCTTACCTGTATGATCTACATCAATACTTACTTCACATTCATAGTAACCACTCATCATACTATCTTGTCTGTATCTTTCAACACCTGCCCTTCCACATTCTTAGGAGGGACTTGTATCCTATTTTAATTTTTTTTTTTGTAGCATAAAAGACTACACTTCAAATACTTTTCTTTACTCATTCTGTATCTACCTATCCCAACAGTCACAGTTCTGGTGTTATATGTTCACCATTAAGGAATTATTTTGCTTTTTCTTATTAATGACTCACACAAACCTGCAGGTACAATCGCTTTTCAAATGCTGTGCAGTCAAAACATACTGACCCAGCAGAACTGCTCTAGGTAACTGTACCACTGCAACAGAGGAACTTTACTGAGCTTCAGGAGTTAATCTCCCAAACCAGCCAGGTACTTAATGTATGTTTCATCTTACCATTCCACGGTATTAAATGCGATCTCCGAGTTGGATCCTCTCATACCACCAGAACTGGCAGATGCCTCTCTCCTACCCGAGCTTTTCTCTTGTATCACTCATGTCTAAAACTAATCTTCTAGGCTACAATGTATCTCTGGATAAGTTTTCATGCCCTACCTATAATGTGACTACTCAGGAACACATTGTATTAATTCTATAGTCCTATCTATACGTTCTCTGTTTCACCTGCATACCTGAAACATATTTCTTAGCCCTAGCATATTTAGCTGGTCTCAGTACTGCTGCTACCAAGACTTTCACTCTAACTACATCTCTAAATAACTATTTTCCTTTACCCTATGAATCACACCTACATACTTAACCGCTGCAAGCTTCCTTGCCTCTGACTATGTTACCTTTCCCTTCTCCTTTGTTTTTCAATTTAGACAGCTATTGCTCAGGCTGCATTGCAATTATTGTTTTTTGTGAGCAGCTTTGACTGAGTGTAGCTCGTTCCATTCATCTTCACTACACTTGGGCTCACTCCACTCCCATACCCTACCCCATTCCCACCCCCCACTAATTACATTTATAGATGCAATTATTCCTCCCCTAATTGCTCCCTATCCAGTCCCATTCTATCTTTATCTACCAGCAGCTCTCCACCCCTTAAAACATGCTGCCATAGCAGATTAAACTTTATCAAAACACCTTACATTGCTCCACACAAAGCCTTGACTCTATTTTACTTCCTTCTACATAACTCCTCATTTGATTTCTCTCTCCCACCATCTCTATTTTATCTCGCTCTTCTTTTCTTACTCCTTCTCCTTACCATTTATGCTACAACACTGTGCACCACATACCTTTCACAGTCATCATATCCATGATTATAGCTCTTATATTTCTCACACACTCCACTTCACTCAGATACATACAAATTAATTTAACTGAAAAATCAACTTCTACTACCTTTAAGAAACAAGCAGATAGCTTTTGTAATATATCAGCCAGCCTAAATGAGCTATACATCTTTCACATTTGCAAACATAAAATGTACCATCCTCTAATAAACCTAATTTACTGCTTTACTCAAAAGCCAAGGACAGTATAAAACCCACTTACTTCAGTCAATACTTAGGTTCATAGGTAGATACTAGGCTATCTGCCTTAAGGCATTTATAAGCCTAGCCAGAGTGTATTTGGCTTCCACCTTCCTATTAGATTAGCCTACTGTGCCTCTGTAAAGTAGGTCACAGAAGATACCCTTTTAAGATTAGTTTACTGTGCCTCTGTCTAGCAGGGACACAAAAGAGATCCCAGAGGTGAATTTGCGATTTCCCATCCACGCGTCCAGATTTCGCTTGAAGAGGGTCAGCGAAGGGCTATGTCTAACATGAATTGGGATTCTATTCCAGAGTGAGGGGAGCCTCTGTGAAATGAATCTGTCCCTCCAGCATGTCCTATTTATTTTTGTGCTGAGGTTTAGGTCCCTGGAGCATGTAGCTCTAAGGGACTTGGATTTTCTTGAGGTGGAGCATGTCCATTAATTCTGGGTTTGACATGGCTTTGTACGTCAGGCATAGATCGCCCCTGAGTAGGCGGTAAGCAACTGAGTAGAACTGGAGTTTCTTTAGTCGAGCTGCATAGGACATCTGTTTGTAGTTCATGATCCTCTTGGTGAGGTACTTTTGGGGTTCTCTCCAGTTGCTGCAGGTGTCGGGTAAGGTACATCCCCAAAAGGGACATTGTATTCAATTATGGGCCTGATGAGTGACGAGTAGAGGGGCACAATGACCTCTCGATCTAGATGCGAACCCTTTCATGATAAGGTGGGCTATATAGAAGGTCTTTCTAACCACTTTGGCAATGTGATTATCAAAGGAGAGATTACTATCTACGTTGGTCCCCAAATCTCTAATTACTTCTTCCGTACTTAATGGATTACCACCTATGTGGTAATTTGTGGGCACCTTGTTTTCCCCAAAGGGGATGACTATGCACTTTTTAGCATTTAGCTTGAGGCCGTGGCTCTGGCACCAAGCATCCATCTCTGTGAGAACCTTTTGGAGGATGCTTGTGTCAGCTGTAGATTCGATTATGGCCCCCAGTTTGCAGTCATCTGCGAACTTTGTCAGCCATAATCCCCCGTGTTAGCCTGAACCTCAGAGAAGTATATACCGAGCAAGAGAGGTCCCAGAACTGAGCCCTGTGGGACGCCACTTGTAACTGGTTTGGATTCGGACATGGCACCTGCGATTCTGACCATGTGGGTTCTATCTCTGAGCCAGTTTGCAACCCATCTTGTGATATAGGGGTTGATATTTAAGCTGGTAATCTTATTTATGATGCCCGAGTGGGGTATTGTGTCAAAGGCTTTTGCGAGGTCCAGGTAGGCTGTGTGGACTACCTTGCCCTCATCTATGGCTTTGGTAACTTTCAAAGAAATCAACTAGGTTTAAGAGGCAAGATCTGTCCTTAAAGCCGAATTGGGTAGGGTCCAGTGTTTGGAGCCTCCCAATGTCTTTGTTTATGAGTTCCATGATAATACGCTCCATAGCTTTACAGACCAGACTAGTCAGGCTTATGGGGCAACAGTTTCCAGGGTCTGTTGTGGCACCACCTTTGTGGAATGGGACCACTGTAGCTGTACACCATTCTTTGGGTACATATCCTGTAGTAAGACTAAGTTTGAACAGTGACTTAATGTGAGGGGTCAGTTCTTGTTGGAGCTCATGTAAGACGCAGCCTGGGACACCATCCGGTCCCATAGATGCTGTGTTTTTTGCTTTGGAGAGGGCAGCTTTCACCTGTACATCTGTGATGTCAGGGAGGTTACATTCAGTTGGGATAGGCATTTGCTCATTTTGGGTGGGGGGGGGGGAGTTTGCGCTGAATCTGTCTGCCAGGATGTTGGCTATGTCTGTAGGTTCGGTATATTTTGTACTGTTATGCAACAATTCAGAGCATATCTGGGAGTTTCTGTCCATGTTCCTGACACAACTAAAGAAGGCCTTGTGATTATCTTTAGTGTCTAGGGAAAATTTTCTTTCAAAGCTGGCCTTTGATGATTTTATGAGGGATCAAAGTTTCTTGCTAATACTGATCAGAGATGCCTTCCCTTTTTGGGATTTTGCTCTGTCATGTAGTAGCTTCCTCCTTCTGTTGTATAGCTTATTTATGGCCAGGGTCCACCAGACCAGTCTCCTGTTTTTGGAGGAGTGAGTCTTGGTTTTATTTGGGATAGCACAATCCATACATTCCTGCAGGTGCTCATAGAATGCATTTGTAAAGGATTCTGCGGATTGGGCTGTATTATCCTCTGGCCCAGGGGCTTTGAAGGATTCCACCTCAGTCTTGAGAAGTGCAAAGTTGGCTTTTGAGAAATTCTTTACAGTGATTTCCTTGGCTGGGGGTGGGGATGGGATATGGATGTCCAGGGAAATTTGTTTATGGTCTGATCTTACCAATGATGGATTTACCCCCATGTTGGTGATGACCAGGTCCAATATGTTGTTCCCTCTTGTGGGAGTGGTGACCAGTTGTTCCATTGCATTAGAGTTTATAAATTCAAGGAACAATTTGGCGAGGGTGTTTGGGCTTGAGTAGTTTTCCCAGTCAATGCCTGGGTAGTTGAAGTCACCCAATAACAATGTTTGGAGAGACATTCATATTCTCCAGTGTTCTCAGGAATGCCAAGTGGGGTTCCTGTAATAGGGAGGATGTTCAGTAGCAGGCTACAAACTGAAAGGCAGTTTTGCCCACTGTTAGTTGCACATGGATGGTTTCCGATGCTTCGTGTAGTGCCACTAACCTGGAGGTGTAGGTATCTTTGATGAATATAGATACCCCCCCCCTTTTGTGCTTCTTCCGAGTTTTGGGGCTGAAACGCATGGTATGAGTTATAACCTGGTAGTGCTGGGGTGCTCTTAGGAGCCTTGAACCAGGTTTCTGTTACTACACAGACATTGATTTTCTCCATAGTGAGGAGAGCTTTGAGTGCATGCATCTTGAGATTTAGACTTCTGGCATTGAGTAGCATTACCTTTAGTTTTTTTATCCTTGTGTTGTCTATGGAGGTGGGTTTGTCCTTTGAGCCTTGCCTAAAAAAGGCACTATGGGGGTGGCAAGAGCCTTGGCCAGTATACGAAAGCTTAAGGGTGACAGGTTCAAGCTGTCCCTAGAGAAGCAACGTGGCTTGTCGAGCATGTCATCCCAGGCTGACAGACACTGGATCCCCTTTGAATGACACCAATACTTTAGCCAATTGTTGAAACTGATCATTTTGTCTTTATACTGTGGCATCATTCTTGGTGAGGGCAAGATGCTACTCAAGGTCAGGGTCATACCAGCCTGGGCTACATGGTCAGAGAGCTCCTCTGTGTCTCTTTTCATGTAGTCCAGGGAGGTACATCTCAGGTCATTCACACCAGCATGGACAATGACAGAGTCAGACTTGAACTTGCTTTGGAGTGACCTGAGTGCTTGCATTATGTGGCGGATCCTGGCACCCGAAAGGCAGCTTACAGTGACCTTCTCCTTGTTCAGTCTGCTGAGCGGGACGTCAGTGTGCCGGACAATAGAGTCCCCTATAACAAGTGTATTTGGTGTGTTGTTTGGCCTTAAGGGCTGTGACTGTGAGGCACACTGATTTTGTGAGATATGTGATTCATGGGTATTGTTGAGGGGTGGCTGTTGCTTGGATATCTGCTTAGGAGGTCTTTGCTGTTTAGGCAGATTTTTATTTAGAGCCTCCAAGTATGTTTTTGTGTGTTTATGTGTTGGGTATGCAGATGCAATAGGTCTGTGTGAGACTGGATTTGTGGTGTGGGTGGTTACCTTTTCCTCCTGACTGACTGTGCCAGTCTTGGGTTGAGAGAGCTCTGCCTCCAGTTTGGCTGTGTAACTGCATCTCTCACATGTATTAGAGTTTGTTGGAAGGAGGAGAGGGTTGTCTGTGTACATAAGGCAAATGTAACATTGCCTCAAAATTCCCAGATTCACCAGCTGGACTGGAGAGTAACCTTGAAACTGACACTTGGACATACCAGATTAGTACTTCTAATACTTCAAGTTATCCCCATGTGAGGACATCCACCCCAATCCAAGACGCACTGAAGCTCCCACCTTTCCTCAAGCCCCTCACCCAAAAAATCTTCAGCTATTCAATCTAAACATACAAAGTATTTGTAACAAAAAAACTAAATTCCATGCATGGTTATCATAGCACTCCCCAGACATATTAGTAGTTATAGAAATTTGGTTAAAACCACACATCCAAGGTACAAAACTATTCCTATCAGGATCTCTAAAAATTAACAATATCAAACTTCTATGTATTGCAGTAGAGTACATACCCTCTGGCCAACACACTCCCATACTCAAAGACATCCTTTCCAGGAGGTCACAAAATATATCAAATGAAACAGTAATCATGAGTGATGTCAATATAAACTGGCAGAATTTAATCATGGATCCTCCATCAAATAGTAATAGTATTAACCTGTATGGAAATACATAACTCATTACCATACCTACCAGAATACCAGAAAGCAGAAACCCAGGAGCTATCCTGGATTGGATCTTGGTCTCTGATCTCCATAAATACTCTAATCCCAGTACACTCCCAATTTTTTAAAGGGACTGCTTGCCCACATATACTTACAGAATCACCTCCCAATCACCCAAAACCCACAGTTAAAGAACCTCTAGAAACTTATCAAACTTTATTAAACACTAACATATTAAAATCCTTAAACTGGTCCATACTAAAAATTTTACGTTAGATGATGCTGTCAGCCACTTAAGTAAACTATTTCTAGACACCCGCAACAACTTATCCCAACGTCCGGGGGGGGGGGGCATGCACCCTGGCTAACCAAGTCCACAAAAAATTTACAACAAATTAGAGACAGAGCTTGTAAAGAATGACAAAAGAACAAAAATGATACTAATCACAAAGTTATAGGTAATTGTGTAATAAAGCAAAAAAAAAATAGCAAAATTTGATAAAACACATTAGTTTCCCAGCAATTAACAGACCACAAAAACAACCCAAGAAAATTTTGGGAAACCATCTCATCACTCCTTACCAGCCACAGATAAAACACCATCCCATATAGCAGACATGTTTAATACCCACTTCAATGATACATAGCTAAATTAGTTACTGATTCTACTAATACCACAAATTCTAACTCCACAAACAATCTCACCCCACCTATCTTTCAAACATCCAACAAAAACACCACTTCTTCCCTCACTTCACTAAAATAGTTACACAGCTAGCACTCAAGCCCCTCTTTTCTCTCCACAACCTGTATGTACTACCTTTATTTTTAAACTTCTTCTCAAACTAAAACCATGTCCTCCTTCCTCTGATTATCTGCCTTCAGAATACCAGAAACTTGCTGTGTTTGCAATTACATATCGTGTCAGTAGATTTATCAATTGATCCATCACAGAGTCTCATGTCCCAACCCTTTGAAAGAGATCTATCATAACCCCTCTACACAAAGGACGACAATCTAATGAACTAATTACAGACCCATTGCTATCCTATTGCCTCTATCCAAACTACTAGAAAAATGTGTACATAAACTACTCAACCACCCTATCAACAACAATCTTTTTACACCCACCCAACACAGCTTTAGGCCAGCACATAGTAAGATTACTGCTCTCATCTACTTTATGGATATCCTTAACAAAGCTAGAGACTTTGAACAAATAACCTCAGTAATACTACTATATCTGTCAAAGGCCTCTGCCATGGCCTCACACCCCAAAATTCTACAGGAACTTTCTTTTCTGGGTCTTTCACAACCGTCTCAACAACTGTTTACCAGCTATGAGACAGAAAACAATGTGCAAAATGGCAAACTTCTCTCACAATACGTACCTAACAAAACAGGAGTACCACAAAGGTCCATTCTTAGACTCCTCTTCTAACATATTCATTAATAATCTTCACACCACCTCCCAAAGCTCATTAATTCAACATGTTGATGATTATACCATCATCTCCTCCTCAAATAGCATAGCACACCTTCAACAAATAACCCAAAACATCTTTTTCTCTACTGAATTATGGCTCAACAGGACACAATCACTACTCAACCCCAATAAGACAAAACTCCTCCGTTTCACACTTAAAACATTTTCATCTAACTTTAAAATATACTTGCAGAACAATTCAGAGATTGAAACTGTAACCAACGTTAAGCTAATAGGAATCACAACAAACAGTAAACTTACATTCGACCAACACATACATAATGCTATTAAAACAAAATACTCTATACTAGGGATGCTCTACTGGCACAAAAACTTTATGGACACAGCCAACTAGACAAAACTAACCAATACCTATTTACTTCCCTCTCTATTGTATAGCGCTCCAATTTTTACCAACCTTCAAATATCACTAAAAAAGCAAGTTTCAGTCCTGCTGTAACAAAAGCACTAAATTTGCCACAGGCACACCTTACCACACACACCACTGTACAACTCTTACTGAACTTAAGTGACTCAAACTCCTCATCATTTAGGCTATCTACAACTATCACACATAAAATAATATACAAACCAGAAAGCTGTCCTGCCTTAAACTCTATTCTCTAAACCTATATACCATACTATATACTCATCCACCCTTACATTTCCCTTTTATACCTCTTACACCACACTAACTCTTATGTTTACCTGTCTCCCACTTTTCCAACACCTTATCCCAAGTGAAATCCCCTTTATACCACCTCTCTAGTTTCTAATATACTTCATTCTACTCACCCCTTGTCTACTCTGAAAGAAAATAGCACTCAATGTCATGAACCTCACAGACACAAATTCTGGTTCGCATGATCTCTTATGTCAGTGATGTAAACAATTTACCTTGTATCATGTACAGACTAACACTTGATCAAATGTCATGTACATACTAGCTATTGTCAATTTTTTTCTCGCTTTACTTTCTTTAATATTATTCTCAATTTTTATTGTAATACTTCACTTGTATTTTTATTTTTTCTCTTGTTGGAGCATTTTTCCCCCTGAGCCTCCACTTTAAATGGGTTCTTGACCTAGTCAGACATTATCAATTGCCAAATGTCAAATAAAATGTTTATATACTTATTGTAATATTTATCATTTTTACTATAGCATCAGGGTCTCCTTATGCTTTTTACTACATCTTATCTATTCCCCTTTCAAACTGTACGTACATTTTTTTAAATAACATCTATAGTGCTGTTTGATGCTAAAATGTTCTGGAGCTTTTCTCCCCAGGCTTCTACTGACAATGGGTATTTTTTTACCTAACCTGACTTCCAGGGTAAACAAATGTCAGTAAAAAAAAAAAGTTCTTTACTCTGCTAGTTTTATATTACAGTTCCTTTGTTTCACGTTTGGCTGTGATTACTTAACTTACTTTTCCATGTTTCTCAACCCACATATTCCTCTTCATGGTCCCCAGTTGTTACTTCAGCAATTGTTGCTTATTTTTTCTAAGACATAGACTTTGTACACACATTTGCTGCAGTTTATTTTACATCAGTAAGTTATCAAATATGTATTGCTTATCTTGGAGTCGTGACCCTATTGTCTCCTTGAACATCAATGACTTGGTAGTTGATTCAATTTATTCCACTGGTTGTACGGAGCTGCTGATGTGTTTTACAAGGTAAGGATCTGTTTCATTTATATATCCTTCCAAACCATGACACAATTATCTGTCTTTCAAAGTCCACTCCTTCCACTTTTTGTTTGCTTTTTCTTTTCCATGGTCACTTTCATTGTCTCTAGTCCAGCATTCCATCTCCGACTCAGCCAGCCACCATAAATGCTTTTCTTCAGCTTGTTTAGTTCATTTGTCCTGCACTTCACTTTTGAGTCACCCAGACCATCCTCCCATCTCCTTAGAGCTCTCCCTAGACTATTTTACTGCCTCTAGTTCTTTCATTTTGGGCAAAAAATTTCCCTTAGGAGAGGCTCCTTTTGTAATTTTTATACATGTATTTCACTTATTTCCAATCCAACTGCTTTGCTTTTCAAATCTCCTTATTATGTTTGTCATTTATTTCCTAGTCATTCCTTTTACTGGCATGCAACACATCTGTGCTTCCTCGTCTAGTCAATCTTCGCAGTGGTTTCAGCATCTAACATTGCACATCCTTCCAGTATTTCTGTCTCATCTCTCTTCCAACTAAGGTTACTCTCCAAGTCCATATCTGAAGTTAATTCAAGTTTTTTTCTGCCAGAGTTGTTTAGCTGTCTGTAATACTTCGTTAAAACTTTTGAGCACCCTCCACACTGTGTAGACTGAACCTTTTACCCTCCTGCTGTACTTGCAGAATTGCATGGTATTTCAACCATGCAAATGTTCCATTCATTAGGAGTTCATTTAGTACATTTCATTCTCTAACATACTGTTTCTTTCCTAATGGGGCAACTAACGTCATTCCGCTTGGCTTAATATTTCTATTTTTTAAACAAAGGAATGCAAACATGCCAAATTATGCCTAGTTTTGCTTTACTCTGCTATCCTACTTCTGCATCATCTCTCATAGTATTTTTTGATTTCTTTATATCACAAGACTTTTGTACAATAGCTGCATTAGAAATTGATCCAGATCACTATTGCTCCCCTCTGTTTTGTATTCCCATTATCCTGATTTATTTATTCTTGACTGATAAAAAGACAGTGGAAACGGATGGGTGATGACATGTGTGTGCATGTTAGATCCAGTTTTATAAAAAATCTGTTCCAGTACCTCAGCTTTAATTGCTGCAGTCTCTTCCTCTAGATTGTGTGGTTTCCCGTGCAGTCTTCCACTTCTGTTTGCTGCTGCTCTATTGTTTGTTGCATGGATCTTGCACCCTGGCTTCCTGTGACTATCTTTTCAATTTGTCTCTCCTTATTTGCAGCTTTAAAATCAGCCATCTGCTCCTCCTTTTGCTCCTGTTCACTCAACTTTCTATCTGGGCTGTTTTTTTCTTCCTAGAAACTCAATCATCCAAATTTCTGCAAGATCTATGCGGTGCTTTGGACATGGGTAGTAGGCAGTGTAGATCAATGTGTGTGTGTATGTACCTTTAAGAAGCTATCCAAGGGTTTGCACAAGTGTTTAAATGCTGAACACATGCGAGCCTGACTGCCATTTTGTAGTAAGCTGTTGAGATGCAGGCATGTAAGTCTTTAAGGTCTGTTAATCAGTTTGTTTATACTTTATGATGCTGCAATCCACCCTGATGTGTTTCTATGT
>NC_056750.1:742421987-742494487 GCF_019279795.1 Protopterus annectens | reverse complement strand
CATATATATATATATATATATATATATATATAAAATTCAAACAGCACAGGAGCCACCAAAGCAAGTCAAAAATGCAAACAAACACGCAAGCTGGAGAGCAGGAGTCACAATTTGTATAAAATCCATCGAGTTTATTGTACAAATGGAAAGCGCTTTCACAAATAAATTTGCTTCATCAGACCTAACTGATCAGATGAGGTCATTTCCTTTTATACTCAAATTCAAACTAATCAATCATGCATTTACACATTTTAAAATGTATGCAAATATGTGAGGTAAAATTATAAAATATACTCTAATTAACCTACAAAAATTTTAAAAGACATAATAAACATACATGATAACACTAATAAGTCTGCATTATTTCCTACGGTTCCTACTTCTCACTTTTGCTGTAATAGCTATATGGTCATTTAGCCCCTTACCCAAATGGGCTCTAAGCCTAACGATCCATGTAAGTTCCTTTTTCTCGGTTTTATTTGATACATCTCCCAACCTCCCATCATCATATACTAACTCTAACACTCAAAATCTAAACTGATGACTATTCTCATTCTCAAGAGTGTGCTTTGCTAAGGCACTATACATATGCCCTCGCCTATAACAATACATATGGTCGCCAGTTCATTCACGAAGGCGTCTATTCGTCTTCCCTACATAAAAGGAAGAACAGATAATACACTCGGAAAAATATATAAGATTTTTACTATTACAGTTAGTGTTAATGTCAAAAATATATACCTTGTTAGTATTGGGGAGCTTAAACTCTATACCTTCATGTATAAAGGTGCAGAAGTTGCAACTTCCACATCTAGATGTCCTTATACCCATCCCAAGTCTCATTTCATGCGTCTTGTATTTAGGATAACATAACCTTCTTTTCAGATTTAGTATTTTTAAATGAAATATAAGGTCTCTCCCCCACTATTTTAACAATCTGATCATCTGTACATAGTATATTCCAAATCTGTTATAAAATATTCCTAATCATAGCATGATCTATAGACAGGAGAAAACAAAAGGTGTCCTATTCACCATATGGGTGGCTGTGTTGGGCTCGGAAAAATATGGCCTAGCCCTAGTTTTCCTCATCTTATGTACTTCACAAGATATATTATTAACGTCACTTCTATCATAACCTCTATTAACAAAATCAGATGCGATATGTTCACTCTCCTCATGCAGATGACTATTTCTGGCAGTTAGCCTCGAGCAGCGCATAATTTGCCCCTTGACAATGTTGTTAAAAACATGTATGCATCCAACACATGTATTTCATGCTGTGGCTGTAGCCTCCACACAACCATAACACCAATAATAGGAATAGCAACATTGTTAACTGTCCCAAATATCTTGCAATAGGAAGTCAGGGTAATGCACCTAAGCAGAACTACCTAAAGTGACCCATAGGCTATTTAGTTCTACTGTGGTAGAGACACAGGCAGCACCTCAGAGTGATCACATTTGGCAGCACTGACATTTTCTTGTCTCTCTCTCTCTGTCATTATCCTTCATTTTAATATTTTATTTCATGCTTGCTGTTACTACAGCTGTGTTCTGGGCATGGCACAAGTCTCCATCCCTGTCATCAGGCCCATCTTCTTTCATGCTAGCATTCTATCTGATTCTAAAACTGCCACGTCATTGGATGCAGCAGGGTGCTGCACAGCTACAGCAGCAGGGGGCTGGGGCTCACTGGAGGGGAGAGATAGTCTTACCTCAGGTAACACTGCTAGGGGTTAACTGTTTGTCACCTAGTGAGATGTAGAAGGGAAGTCGATGGACCAGCAGCTGAAGGCCAACATTGGCTGCCTGGAAATGGTCTTTGTGCAGATTCAAGAGTTATACCACAGACTTTCTCTAGACTGAACTACTCAGCTGACGACTATTTGGAAGGGTACTCATGTTGGTGACATTTTTCTCTGACGGTCTGGTCCAGGTAGCACAGAAACAGATAAGTACACAACATATTCCCCAAAGTTCGATGCATCACTTCCCTTTCCTGATTATTGTCCGGTACTCGTCATCACTACTGTCCTGCTGTGTGCATAATTTCCCAGTACTACTTCTGCCACTCTTTTATGTTCCATTATTTGTGTGTATCTGCTTCCATTGTTTTCCCATTACTTGCTTCCCCTCTTTTCTTCAACTTCAGACTTTAAAGAATTTATCACATTGAAGTAGTACTCAGACTAGTCCTGAAATGGCAAGCGCCACTTAATGCATCACAATTTTCAGGTTTAAATGATGCAACAACAATGTAAATGCACATTAAAATTAAAATCAATTAAAACACACATATTGAAGCTTTTATACATGTGTATACCATGCATTATAGTGGTATGTAATGTAGTTGTTTTTTTAAGCCCTTGTTGAAGATTAACGGTATCATTATGAAAGAATACAATGCTACCCAGTTTACTGTCATTAACAAACTTAATGGCACACACTCCATCATCAACATCAGCATCAGAATGTAGAAACTGAACAGAGGGGTCCGAGTCAGAGCCTTGGGGAATTGCTCCGGTCACTTGTAAATGAAGTTCAGCCAACCTTTACTATGCAAGCCCTGCCAAAGAGCTAGTAGGACAACCTTTGGATGAAAAAAAAGATTACTGTCAAGCTGTGTAAGCGTCTTTTTATTTCCTGCGTGGGGGATTACACTAAAGGCCTTAGCAACGCCCAGATAAGTGTTGACAACATTGTATATTATATGCCTATACATATATATGTGTGTGTATAAATATATAAATATATATATATATATATATATATATATATATATATATATATATATATATATGGCTTTTGTCAGCCCACTGAAAGAAGCAATTAGAATCAGTAGACAGGACATTATAATGTCGAGCATACCTCTCAAACGTACAGTTTTTCGCAGAATGTCCAGATTTTTGCCTATTTTTTGCCTGTTCCTCATAAAATTTGTGGTTTTCTGGCAAATTGCTGGATAATCTGAAGATTGAAGTCACTAAATAATGACAAACATTTCAGTTTTAGACTTCAAATCCTTCAGAAAATGTATGCTAAAACAAATCATGTCACTCTAGCAATTTTCTACATTTGTAAGTGCAATATTCAAAATATGTCTATTTTTGGGCCTTTGTCCACCCATTTTGTTGGGCTCTGTCCAGATTTCTTGCATTGAGAGATTGAGAGGTATGCTGCTGAGAATTAGGCGTGTGTAATTTATGTAGACCTGTGGTTGAGCCACTCTTGTGCACTGACAGGTCATCAAGGGTCATACACACAACTAATATAAAGACCAAGTTAGAGGTTGAGCAAAGCTATAGTTGAAGCTTAGCAGAATGAAGCCAAATGCATTTCCTGGACCTATGGAAACTTTTATTTTTTGGCATTTGATAGAGATAAAAGAACTTGAATGAGAGAGAAAATACAGGGAGGAAGAATTAGGTGGCAATAAGAATAAAGTTTGGTGCAATGGTGTAAAAACTAACTGAATTTATCATAAAGGAGGTTTATAAGTACAACCATGTCCATCACTTCAGAACAGAACTGGGTCTTACATCAGCAAATCATGATATATCTGAAAAAAGCTGCGTTTTTTCTTTTGTGCAACTTGATTAGTTTAAATCATAACATAGCCTTACATTTTTTCGGTAGAACACTTAAAACTTTTGTTCCCCTGTTTTAAATCACTTGTATGCTGAGGTGAAGAAGATCTTATACAACACCTGTATTTTTTCTCATTTTTATTTTTAACAATTTAATTCTGTGCAATTCCATCACAATTGACTATGCTTGAATTTACCACTGCATTTGTTACATATACTAATAGGTACAATGTTATATATACTAACAGGTACAACTGCAGGTGTTTTAATGGGGGTCAGATTTTGAGCTCAAGGCAGTAGCTTGGACAAGTAGTTCAGAAAGATGGGGAAGACAGAGAAATTTATCTAGGGTACTGAAAACAATAAGATGCTGGCTTTGGAGGGTCGTGAAATATATCAGGAGTCAATGAGGGAGCGGCATTGGGACTGACATACAAGGAGAAATTCTGTTATATGGCATTAACCAGAGAGTATATTACTGGGGGTGCAGGCAAAGACTGTGTTAGTCAGGACAAGTTTAAAAAGTACACAACTTGTAGGAAGGTATAAGATCTGGTCTAGTTACTGCCATTTATGAAAGCTAGACACTATGTGTACTTAATATTAGTTACAAGAAAGTTAGTTGAATTTACCAGCAAGCAGCATATTTCATTTGACAGGTAGTATAATAATAAAATAAAATAATAAATAAAATAATCAGCCAGTGACATTTAGGGGAACCTATACTCGACTAGGATATGGTAGCTGGCTTTGTATGGGTAACCATGAACTTAAGAATATAGAGGCTGATGTTGTGTTGCTATGGCAAGAGATGAGGTTGTCAGAGAAGTACAGATGCTCTGCTGTTTCTGGTGGCTTTGATTTAAAACAATTGAACTCAGCAGCAGGTGTGTTATTAGTTCACTGGAACCAGGTTTTAGTCGCGATACAGATACTGATGTGCTCAATGGTCAGGAATGGGTCAGCACTGGACATTTAATTCAACTCCAAGCATTGTGCAATTTTGATGGATGCTGAACTTGAAATTGCTAAGTTGGTAGGTCTAAGAGATGGACTTTTCCCTAAAAAGGCACTGTGGTGATGGGGCTATGAATCATTTTTGTCAGTATATGGAAATCACTGGAGGGAGGGCGATCAACCTCAGGCAAAGCAGACTGGCTTCTGAACCACCATCACCTATGCTGGCACATGCTGGGCCCTGCCCTCATCAGTTACTTAATCATTAAAACTAATTTGTCTGGCTTTATACTGTGGCAAAATTATTTAACACGGCAGAATACCGCTTACAATTAGGTTTTCCTGAACCATACATATGCATAGAGATCCATCATGTCTCTCTGCATCTTCCTTACAGAAGAACATTTAACACTATTCACCCCATAAAAGAAACAACAAGGTCATATTTATATTTATCATGGCTGGATCTAAGGGCGTTATTCGCATCACAAACTCTGGCATCTCAGAGACAGCTTATTGTTCCTCACCCCTTCTCCAGACTTGCAGGGATACATTCTGTATGTGTAACCATCATGTCTCTGATGACCAAGACATTGCCAGCAGGTTATAAATTCCTTGTACATCTTGTGATGGTAGGCTTGCCAATGGATGACCCTTTGTAGACATGGGTTAGGGCATATGAAGGGATGTAGTATTGTTTCAAGGTGGCTAACACTGTCTGCTTACTCTGAAAGCCAACATATGTAGCATGCATCTAGACAATATTTGCATTTGCATATTGTATGTTGATGTTTTTCTTTCTAGTTTTATCAGGACATTAATAGTGAAATCTTCTTTGGGTCAGCAGTATGCGAGTTTTGAAGTTAATGATTGCTATTCTGCTTCAGGCATTGATTTTATTCACGACACAGGATAGAGTTCCTGCAACATTAGTAATCAAGCATTACTAATCCTGACAGCATGCTTTGTTCAACTGTTTATATCAAAATCAAGCTTCCATTTGCCACATGCTGCTAGCGTATTGGACCAGACAAGTATTTGTCAAGTAGCTCTGGGATGGAAATTATAGTTCCGAATCAGCAATCAAAGACACTGAAATTTATAATCAAGCCATTCGGTAAATAAACTGCAAACTAAATATGGAGTTAACATTAAGCTCAATATATTTTATAATCATATCACAGGTAATCTGAAAGAGCTTTGTTTGCATGATAAAATATAGATACTGACTTTTATTTGTTTATTCTGTAAGCAAGCTAAAGTATGGTGTTGTTTTTGTTAAATAAGATGGTTATTGTGTACGAACGTGTTAAAATATACTAAAGTGAATTTTAAACATCGGTGATAAGCTTAGAAATGCAGTATTCAAAAGTGGTGAGTTTTACAGCAGTCATTTTTGAATGAATGCATTCACATTTTCAGATAAAGCATTTATTTTATACACAATAAAATAATGGTAGAAGTAGATATTCCTCATGTTTTTCTATTACATTTCCAAACAAACAGTAATGTAGGAAAACATGTTGTATATCCTGCAGACAGCCATTCTCAGTGCTTCAGTTGTGGCTCAGTGAAAATCAGCAAATGTAAGGTGACACATCTGAATGGCGCAGTCACAAAGTGACTCAGTCCTTAACTTAAGACAGAAACACGTGTCAGAACTGTGGTGCAAGATTGCACTGCTGACTGTGACACAGATGATCCAGAAATGATGAGCAACCCGGAAGATGGAGAAGCACATGATGGAAAGTGAGAGTGCAGCTGATGATGACTTGCACTTGCCAGAGAGAACAGAGATGACCCAGATTTTCAGTCTCAGTGCCTACTGGATAAAGAAGTGAACTCTGACGATATAGAGGGCTGAAGCCATGATTGCATCCCAGGTGACCAAAGCTCAATTATTGACCATCAGTTGCTGGAGATGGTACCAGGTGAAGAATGAAATGACAAGACTGCTCACCATTTTCCAAAGGGAAGGTCAAGGTCATGCAAGTATAGGGTGCTTCCCTAGTAAGGGACAGTGGGTAGAGACAAGGGTGCTTGGGCACCTGGCTAACGAAGAGGAAGACCTAGAAGGATATTCAGCCATGGTGGTGGTGATGCCCTTTTTAAGATTGTCATTGTTTTACCTCTTAAAGCCCACAGTGTACTTGTTTAGGAAACCAGAGGGTAGAATTATAACCTGAAATCAAGAGATGGACCTTCTGAAAGTAGCTATGATATCTTCTTTCCAGTAACATTCACATTGCCAGCTAGTGTAGGGTCAGTGATCTCAGCAAACCAGGCTGCTCCAGCAATATGGAATAAATAGACATGAGGGCTCATTAAGGATTTTGCACTGATGTAAATGTATAATAGCCTCAAGTTTACACTCATGAGGAATTGCAGAAGAAAAATAATATGGAGAGAGATGAACGGCATGTGTTCTGTGGGCAGGGGATTTGTTCTCTATGAAGACAAGCCCCATCAAAATGGTACCATTCATATGTCATGTGCGAATGTGCATACTCACAGAGGGAGGCAGAGCAAGCCCTTGCATCTTTTAAATGCGCATAACAGTTGCTGTGGGAGTGGTTTGGGCAGTCCTCTAGTACTGTCTGAATAACAATCTCTCATGAATGGCTCTTACAAATTAATTTAGTGAACTGACAAACCAATCCCAGGACGGCTGATAGCAGACAGCAAGAGGCAAAAATGGTAATAACAGAAGTACGTGTGTGAAGAAAATTGAGTAGAGCCCATCTGATAGACACTTGTGTAATTTCTTCTTCTCTGCATAGTGTGATGAAATAAAATAAAATAAGGTAAAATAAAGTCACATGCAAAGGTGTTGTGGTACTTGCACAAGAATGTGACAGTCTCTTCCTGATGAAGTCATCTTGTATTATGATAACCTGTGAGCTGGAATGTTTCTCGTATGTTTATACCTTTTTACAGTTGTTTATTTTTCCCTCTCTGGATCTTTGCTCTTAGGATGATGTGATCAAGCATGTTATGTCCGTAATTTATACCCAAAAGACAAATTTTCTTTCTTAACCAAGCTTGAAACATTAAACATAATTTTTAAAAATGTATTTTTTAGGTAAATCCTAGTATGTTAACAATATCAGCAAAGAATCCCGTGACATAAGAAATATTTGTTGCATTGTGGCTGGTACTGAAAGAATAGTTGGGTTATTTGATACCACAACCAAACAAATTAAATACCATTTCCTATACTATCCCCTCCTCGCTATACTAACCACCCTCCACATTTCCCCACCAACCATGCAATGGTTCATTAGCTGTCTCCAATAGGCAGCAATCCACCACAATCTCACTCTCCCTTCCTCAATACTTCTGCAGGGGTATCCCCCAAGGGTCCATACTTGGTCTTCTCTTATTTAGCATCTTTATTAACAACTTTCACTCCATTCTCCCGCAATGCCCAGTAATCTAGTATGCTGACAATTCTACAATAATATGCACTGCGAATTCCAGCTCTGAACTCCAGCAAATCACTTCTACTGAGTCTTAGATGGTTAGCAATCATCTTGCTCTAAATCCGAAAAAAAAAATAAACTAGTATTTTTTTACCCCTAAGAAAACCACTCCCCTAGATTAAAAACATTTCACTATAAAACCCAAGACAATACCACTATAGAAGTTGTTTCCCACACTAAATTACTAGGCATCATTATAGATGAAAAATTTAACTTTGACCTACACATAAACATCATCAAAAAATGCACCAAAAGCTCGGTATGCTCTACAGGCACCAACACATTCTTAGCCTCTCTTCTAGACAAAGCCTTGCTATTACCCTCTCTCCTTTATGGGCCTTTCTCCTCACTTTTATCTGAAATTCTACAAAATCCAAACTTGATATGTGTTGCAACAGAATAGCCAAATTTGCCACCAAGGCCAAATTCTTGTTTCATCACTGTAACTCACTGAAATAATTAGGCTGGCTGGAACTCCCCCACCATCTCTCGTCATCATTCACCCAACTAACTACAGTGCACAAAATAATGTACAGTCCCACAGACTGTCCTGCTCTCTCAGTTCTACTTGCCAAATACCAACCCAGCAGGCAACTAAGATCTGAAACATCTACTTCTAAAAGTAGAAAAGCCCACCTTACTTGCTGGTCAACTCCTCTACTTCACCATCGCCAAACTATGGAACTTACTTCCACCTTTTGTAAGAAACACAGGCAGCACCACCGCATTCAAACAAATACTGAAAAATTATCTCAACTCTTCCTGGCTATTTACCTGCTCTATAACCTAACCTCTTCCTTCTCCTTATATGATGATTAAACTCTTATGCTTTTTTGCTACTAGTAACTGATGATCCTTTTTCCATATTTATTATTGCTAATTTTTTATCACTTGTTGATACTGGTATAATAATGCTGATTAAAATATCTCTGTTTATACCTCTCTGAATTCATTTGGCAACCAACTAAATTCCTGCTTTTATGTATATATTCTGTATATATTACTGTGACCACTATTGTGTTACACTGCCTCTACTTCTGTACCAATTATTGTTCAATTTTTTTCTGTATCCATGTTCTTGTCGGAGCTTTTATCCCAGGGCCTCCACTGAAAAGGGGCCCTTTTAGGCCCAGTGGGCTTTCCTGATAAACAAATGCAATAAAATAAATAAATAAAATAAATGTTATCCATAATGTTAACTTCTACCCATCACTTACTGCTGTCTAGATGTTTATGCTTCTGACCTAAATATGGCAAAAATCTTAATTTTAATTGACATCAATACTAAGTGCAGGGTTATTCCCAGTGTTACCTGCATGTGTCACAGTAACAGCAGAAGAGAGGATTATGGGCAGTTCTCCAATTGTAATTCAGGTGTTGTGTGTTTGAGATACTTGTGTCAAGAAATTCAGCTCAAGAGTAAAGTGCAAGTGGTGATTGCAAATTACCTGCTTACAGACTTGATCATAGTTCTTTTATTACCTTTATTATATTCAGACCTCTCCACCTCAAAAAATCTGGACAAAGCCTAAAACAATGGTGGGACATGTTCAATATTGCTGTATTAAACTTAGAAAGTTGCTAAAATAATAGGATTGTGTTGGTATGCATTTTCTGAATGATGAGAAGTGCGAAACTGAAATGCATGTCATTATTTAGTGCCGTCAATGCTGAGTGAGCTGCCAGAAGAACACATTTTTTATGAGGAACAGGCCAAAAATATGAGGCAAACATCTAGACAGTTGAGAAATATGTCTATATCTGATATACTAGTCAGAAAAAAGAAGAGCAAGAGCATAAAATATTTTGCAGCTTTGAACTTTATAAAACACTTAGAAGTAAATGACCAGAGGCTGAGTGTCCTTCTCTTAGGCTAAGCCCTTTACAATCTGACAAACACTTCTGACTGTTTTGTGTGCCATTAGGAAGTGTTTTGCAGCCTTTAAATCTACTTTAAACTTTTGCCAGTGTTAATCGGTAATGACCATATGTGAATTAGCACGAAATACTGCATAAACGAAAATACCCACCTCCTGCAAATATGTAAGCAAAGGTGATCCTAAGTCACTCATCAACAGAACAAACAACTATTCTATATCCAATTCATTTTTTGAGAATTCCTAGAATATATCCTTCAGATCTGTAAAATTAAGTGTCACATTAGGAATGGACTGCCTTTCAAACCATTCTCTTTGTCCTTTGCCATAAGAAGAGGTACAGATGTCTTATCTTCAATAACCTGTAACTAGCCATAAAAAAAAGAGCTTGTGAAACTAATAGCCTTTCCATCCATGCTATTTACCAATACTACTTCCCAATCTCTTTTGTTTCAAAGTGACTCACTTGCACTTTATTAGTGTGAGTGTACAAAGCTGCAGCATACCAGATGCTGTGTCCGATAATCAGTACAATAAAGATTACCAGTACTTTGAAGGACTATTTAGTATTTACCATAGATTTGTCCCACGTGTACTGTTGCCTACTTACTATCCATGCACATGCATCTGACAGTTCAGAACAAGGCAAAAAATATCCATTTTAACGGAATAAAAAAAAAAACGCTTTATTTAGTCATGATGTAGTCAGTGCTGCAGTGTAGAGGTATAAAGGCTCTAACTAGCTCAGGTGAACTGAGTTCAATTTATGTAGCTGGCAAAGGAGGGTTGATATACCCATTCTGAGGGGAAGGGTGTGGTGAAGCAAGGGATACACAGTCACAACCCTCAGAGGACTGGTAATGCGACATGCATCCACTGGGGCAGGTTTCCATCTCACCCAGGTAATGCCAAGCGGTAATCATCATTAGCAACTGCAAAGGAATTTGCACTGAAAAAGTTAGGGCACTGAGACCCCAAAAGTCATGTGAACAGCCCATCCCACTGACCAAAACCAAGGTTTAAAAATTACAAAACCTATGATTGTTAGGATGTTAGCTAGATCACAAATGACTCAAGGTAAACTACTCTTTCCCTAACAGGTTTGGGAGTCCCCACCAATAACTTACAAATAAGTACTGTCAGCAGGGACAGCCTTTGTAGGTGGCAGGCACAAGGTAAAAAGCATCAAGGAAAAAATTTAAAAAGGATTTAGGAATTAGCAAAATGACTGCATCTCAAGCTTTACCACCACATAAACAGGACCTGCTGGGATGACAAGTGTTTTACACCGTGCATACCCTTTCTGTGGAATAAGCATTCCCTGCATATCCAACAATGCATCACTTTGGTGACCTTTAAATCTAGCTTTCATGACAAAGCTCTCAACCTCTTAACACAAAACAATCTGGACAAAGCCAAAAATAACAGGGGGATAAAGCCCCAAAAAGTTGAACAATTTTTACATATTGCTGTTACAATCTTAGAAAGCTGATAGAATACAAGGTCTTGTGTTACCATGCTTTTTCTGAAGGACATGAAGTCAAACATAAATGCCTGTCATTATTTAGTGAATTAATTCCTCACTGATTTGTACAAAAATCCAGAAAACCACAAATTTTATGAGGAGTAGACCAAAAATATTTTATTTATTTATTTATTTTACATTTGTTGACCGGGATAGTCCGACTGGATGCATATCCATTTTCAGGGGAGGCCCGGGGAGAAAAGCTCCAAGGGTAAACAGATACAGTATTACATAATACCAGCATTACATATTACAGACTATTTACAGAGATTACATAAGTAAGCAAGTTAAACAAGTTCCACTGGTTACAGTTAATCCTGAGCACAAGTCAGGATTAAATTAAATTACACAGTAAACTGGTTAACAGATTTTTACACATTCTAGAGAAAGTTAGCCAGGCTTGATACATTGACATAGCCAGTTAAGTGACAAATGTTGTTTGAGTATTGTTTTAAATTGACCTAAGGTGGAAAAGTAAGGTAATATCAGCTGGAAGAGAGTTCCAGGATCTACTTACAGAGTTTGCAAAGAGAGAATCACCGGCTGTGTTATTAATTTTGCTAGTCTGAATTAGTAGTTTGTTAGAGGATTGAAGCGGTCTAGGATTGTTATAGGGGGTGATAATATTTTTAAGTGCAGGAGTATTGTCCGGATTATAGAGGATTTTATAGGCCATAATCAGTTGGTTATACTGGATTAGGCTGGGTAGTTCAAGCCACCCAAGCTGATTCAGATTGATGCAATGATGTGTCCTAAAAGGCAGCCCAGTGGCAAACCTGGCAATGTGGTTGAAGCAAATTGAGAGTTTGTTAAGGACAGTCTTGTTTAAATTCAAGAGTAGAGGGGATGCATACAGAAGGGTTGAAAGAAGGTGAGAGCGAGCTATGGCAATTTTAGCTGGAGGGGTTAGGAAGGCTTTTATTCTGTAAAGTGACCCTAGTTTTTTATTGATGGTTTTTGATAGTTTGGTTAACATGTAGGTCAAATTTTAGATTATTGTCTATGATGACACCTAATAGTTTTGTAGATGGGTCAGGGGAGATTATTGTGCCATGATTTGATTTTATGGTAAAGGTGAAAGCGGTAGACCTATGTGTTGGTGAAAATAACAGCATTTTAGTTTTTTTGGGATTTAGGATCAGACTATGTTCAGTAAGCCAGTTTTCTATGCTATTAAAGGTGGTCTGGGTAGCCGATCATAACTCTACTGGAGATGTGGCTGAGCAAATCAGAGTAGAGTCATCAGCATATTGGATACAGCTGACTTTTGGGATGACAGTATAAAGGTCGTTAATGAAGATGGAGAACAACAAGGGCTCTAGTATAGAGCTTTGTGGTACTCCAAGGGTGTTAGGTAGAAAGTTAGAGAGTTTGTTCTGCCAGAGGACAGCCTGCTGTCGACCATTCAGGTAGGATTGAAACCATTGGAGGGCTCCAGTATCTAGACAGAATGTTTGCAGGATGTGGATTAAAACTTGATCAACCATATCGAATGCCTTGGAAAGATCCAAAAAGAGGGCTGAGGATATATAATTATTGTTGCGATTATGGTTTATGGTGTTAGTAAAGGCTAGGAGGGCTGAAGTAGTGCTGTGATGAGGACGGAAGCCATGCTGAGTGTCTGCCATAAGGTGATTTTGGATTAGGTGGTGCATGAGTTGTCTATGAATACATTTTTCCATAATCTTTGCAAGTGGAGAGAGTATAACTGTTGGCCTATAATTGGAGAATTCAGCAGAGCTGACTCCTTTGTGAAGTGGGATTACATAGGATATTTTCCAGATGGTGGGAATTTTAGCTTCTACTAGGGTTCGATTGATTACTATTGAGACAGGGTAAGCAATAGCATCAGCTGATTTTTGTAGGTACTCGGCAGGGAGTTGATCAGCAAAAAGTGTAGTGGGTTTTAATTTTTTGATCAAGGTACGGATAAGTGAAGTGGTGACTGGTTGGAAGCTGAACGCGAGTAGGTTTCTAGGGGTGCTACTTTCAGGACCAGGGGAGCTAGGAGGTAGTTGGCTAGCTAGGGCTTGAATTGTCTCAGTAAAGAATTGGTTAAAACTATCAGAAACATCTTCAGGGGTTTTATCAATAGTAGTAGCAGGGATTGGGGTTGAAGTTTGTCCAGGATGTCGTAGATTATCTAAACCTGCCAAAAACGTCTGAGGGTTATTTTGATTTACTGTCTGTAAATTACAGTAGTATTGTTTTTTGTCTTGTAAAATTGATTTTTTTGGTTTCGTTCCTGGATTGCCTGTATTTAATGTGATCTTGAGGGTCTTTAGAAGAACGCTATAAACCCATGCTTTGTTTCTAAGGGTAATTTTGAGTTTAGACTCAAATATGAGGCAAAACTCTGGATATTCTGTGAAAATGTTGACAGTTGAGTGGTATGCTTGATGATTAGGATGGATAATCAAAAAAAGAATAACTCATGGGGTATGCACTATGACTCTCTTTATCCTGGACTAAAATATTAGCTTACTAATATACTTAGAAATCTTGACAAGACTGCTCATTGGAAGTTTTGACAACCCCTCCCCCGCTCATGAAGAGCCTGTGAATCAATGCTAGTACTGTGTGTTTGCCAAGTGTCAAAGCAGTAGTTCCTGGACTTCTGTGGGAGTTGCTGTGTACACCTCCCTAACCTACGACACTGAAGGTGGTAAGCATTCTGCAAGCTTGAGACATTTTAGGAGGAGGAGGAAAAAAATCATCAAAACTATAAATTAAATCTCTCAGAAAACAACAACCCCCTTCCCCGCAAACTGTAGCTTTTGTCCTCTGGTATGCATGCTGTGAGCTCTCCTTACCGCATAGTTTGATACTTTCTGAAACATTGTCCTGAATGTTGAACAACACTGCTCTTATGTGCTAGGAGGACACCATTAGAGAATTCTACAGTGCTTGTGACACCTCTGACTTCCTAAACCTCGGATGAGAAAAATAAAACCCAAACATTGTATCTACAAACGGTACAGGGAACACCTTAAATTAATTATTTTGCAAAGACAGATCCTAGGTAATTAAACTCCCTGACTCCCACAATACACCTGAGAATGAGCATTCCCAAACTACAACAAAGCATAAGACTCAATACAGTCCACCTTCATAATCATACTTAAATCTTCTATTGCTTCTGTAATCTTCCCAGTTAGTCTCTCTGCCCATGACTTCTTACCTTTTTTTTTTCCACCTTTTGAATGCACTACGTAAAAGTTTTTTTTTCTTATGTTACACTACATAGATTACAGTTCTCAGCTCTAAAACTACAGTTAAACAAGGCTCTTGTATTAACTACTTGTTCTTGTAGGTGTAACACAAGCTCCCTGTTTGCATCCACATTTACATTTAATTTCTCCTCCTATACACACTCTGATAACTTCATAAGCAAAAGTCTTACCGGACAGATTGTTTTCTTTGAAAAAGATACTATATACTCCCTCCTTTGGGGTGTGTGGCCCACTTTGTTCACCCTCACTACACTAAAGTTCACTCCTCTCCCATAACTTACTCCCAGTTCCCACACACATCCCCATACCATCTATAGTTATACTTTCCTTAACACTAACCCTTTGCATCTTGTCCAGTCCACTCACTAACTCCAACGTCCTATCAGACGCACTTCCTTAAACACATCACTTCTTGTTAACTCACCACACACTTTACCCTGTATATAATCCCTCCCATTTCCTACCGCCTTCCCTCCTCAGACACTCTACAAGCTTTCTCAATACCTCAGTTACACTAAACACATCCCTTGCAACACCAAATACTCTCTACTTAAACCATGCTGTTTCCTTCTTGCCTTAACTTAAGTCTCATCCTATCTTGCCTAACATCTTTATGTATCTCAACCTTTAAAAAAGGAACCTCATCTGTAAAACTTCCTCCTCTGCATATTCTTTTTTTTTCTAGATTCTTGGGTATCTCCACCAGCTTTTTTCTTGTTTGTCTCTTCTACTACTGCAAACTTAAAATATTGAATGTATACCATCCCAACCTAAAATAAAATTAATACCCATATTGAGAAAAGCATCCAACATAAATAAACCTTCTTTCTCTTTCATCCAACTGTGTGATGGCATAATCCCAAATGCTGGTCTTATCCAAAGCTCAGCACAAATACCATCATCCAAAATCCTAAGCATACGTAATGAAATTGCTGACTTTCATGCCAGGATAGCTCTAATATTCCTAACATCTTTGCTGCAAATGAAACTTATCTTAAAACTAATGTAAAATCATCAACTATAATCAAACTATACAAAATACACAAGAAAACAGGTAGAAAAGACATACTTTAACCTAATACATTTACAGTAACCCCCCCCCCTTCAAAGACATTCACAAAATTCAACAGGGCAGAAATTATCTCATACCTTAAACATAGAGAGTAAAAAAGCGTATGCATCACTGTACTTTATACCCTCCCCCAGGAAATACCACTAGGATACTGGAATAAATACTGTCCTGGATATCAGGTACAATTAGCAATGAAACCCTCAACCTCAGTGATGTTAATATAGACTGGCAATCATTACCCTCAGATTCCCCAACTAATGGTATGAACCTTTTCAGTTACACACAACACAACGTTAACTAGATTTAATAAAAAATAAAACCAGCAATCCATCCTTGACTGGATTCTGGTAATCAACCCCAGTAATTTTTTATCACTGTTTTTCTGTCACTAAGCACATTCCTAGATACCCTAAAGTGATCACCTACTAGTCTATACCCAAATATCTAATTCTCAGCTAGCTAAGGGACAAACTCTAGACTATGTGTAACCTACCAGCAACCTCTTATCAATGCACTCAAAGCAATAAACTAGTCCACCCTGAAAACACTACCCTTACATTAAGCAGTAGAGTATTCAGCATAGTATTTCTAAACACTCTCAATAACCTAGCCCCATAGCACATAAAAATAATCAAATCCAATCATGCTCCCTGGCTCACTAAATCATGCAAACTCCTCATGAAGGATAAAGACAAAGCCTAGCACAGTTGCCATCAAAACAAAAAAATTACCAAAACTTACAACTATTCACACAACTGTATAACCAGGTTAAAAAAAAATTCCAAACATAAATACATCATTATACTGAGTTACAAAACATAATCCCCAAAAACTGTGATCCACCACATCCCCTCTACTCAACCCAGGAACTAAAAAAAAAACCCAGTCTATGCCTAGACAACCCTCCCTTTGAAATAGCTCCAAAGTTAAATACATATTTCAAATTTAAAGCCAACCTAAACTCATAGTCATCTAATAGACCTCTGTCCTCCCCCTTAACTCCTCCAACATTGCCTCATACATCCACTTCATTATGTTCATCTGACTTCCATTTCACTACTTCTCCACACCTGACTCCTCCCACAGTTTCCCACACTTCACCCTTCAGTCTGTTCCAATCAGCCTTATAAAAACTATTACTTAAACTCAAACCTTGCTGTCCCTCTGCAGAAAATTTCCCCAAAGAATACCTGAAACTAGCCACACTAGCCATAGTATATCCAATCAGCATCCTTACTAACATATCCCCTACTCAGTCTGGTGTCCCTCACTTATGGAAAAAGTCAGATAACCCACTGCACAATGGAGATAACTCCACCAACATTTCATACTTTTACCCCACTCCTATCTTGTTTCCCATCTCAAAAATCCTAGAAAATGCTTTCATAAACTTCAAAAACAATGTGTTTACCAAAACCAAACATGGCTTTTGGAAAGGCCATAGCACAGGAGCATCATTAGTATCCTTCACAACCACAATCAGCAAAAGTAGAGGATCTGGCAAACTGGTCTCTTCTGTGTTCCCAGATCTGTCAAAAGTATTTAACGTGATTTCTCATTTTAAACTCCTTAACCAACTTCCCATCCTTGGAAAATCATTTCCATACACTGAAAAGTTCTCCCACTACCTATCAGACAGACAACAATCAGCAAAATGACAATGGTCCATCCTACCATTTCTTCACACCACCATAGGTGTGTGCCACAAGGATCCATCATAGGTCCTCTTTTAATTCTTTTAATAACTATATACTTCTTCCAGTCAAAGCTTTTTAATTCAATATGAAGATGACTCCGCAATCATCTGCTCTTCATTCAGCCTAACACACAGAGTGGATAACTTGGAAAGCTCTTACCTCCATTGAAACTCGGCTTACTTACTCAGTTCTAAAAAAAATTGAGTGCCTCCTCTTTATCCAAAATCTCATTACCCAGATAAAAATACATTAAAGATCCTTTCTATAAAAACACATAAGTAATGGTAGTTCTCCATAATAAACTCTCAGGAATTATAACAGATGACCATCTTAAGTTTTACCTCCACATTCAAAGTAACACATAAAAACACCAGAAAATTGGTATGCTCTACAGAACAAACACTTCCTGAACACAGGCATGGAAATTACTCTAGCCAAAACTTACTCTTACTTTCTCTCTACTTTTTGGGCTTCCAGTCCAAACAAACTTAGTCTTCCCTAAAACCAAAACTAGAAATTGACATAATAAAATAGCCAAATTTGAAACGAACACACCTTCATTCACCTGTCACTTCATATAATACTACATTCCCTTAAAGGGCTTGAACTTTCCTATTAGCTTTCCTATCTTCAACTTATAACTGCATATATCATAAACAAATCAATGGTTTGTCCAGACATTAGATCCTTACTTAACATATACTTCCCTAAAATATCTCACAGATCAGAAGACGAACAGCTACTCGCAGCATACAAACCTACTAAATCTTCAGGTGAATGTCTTATACTCATACTCAGTAGCAAAAGGTTGGAACTCACTAACAATTACAATAAACTCTTAACTGCCCTTCAAATACTTCCTAAATTAATTCTTATACAAACTGTACATATGCTCTTGCTCTAATCCAGGGTAAACTTCTGAGGACAATTCGTCACCCCCTTCCTCCTCTAGTATCTCCTATTTCTAACAATCCCCACTATTATTCATATCCTAGGCCATTTTCTCATTTTTTTCAAGTCTTCTGCCATGTCTTACTAATCTCTCATTAGGAAATTAATTTTTATATTTTCAAATCTTAAATCAAGTCTTAAATAAAAAGCTTTAAAACATAATAATGCACTCAACCATGTGTATAACTAATGTAATGATTATATTTTGCTTCTTTCTTGCATACAAAATTAGCTTACACTTATTATGACAGTCACCCTGTAATGCAACCTGACAGAGCACCATGCATTTTTAATTGCTTTCTTCTTTCAACTGTGTAACCCTATACAACAATTAATGCAGAGTATAATTACTGTAAAAAATTTTATAATGCCATGAATTTTGTTTTTATTTTTGCTTTGTTATCCTATGTTATTTTTTAAACATAATTGGCTCTGGAGCTTTTATCCCCAGACGACTTCTGAAAATGGGCACAACGGGCCCAGTCAGACTTTTCCAGTAAACAAATGTCAATCAATAAATAAATAAAAGTTAATCTTATATCCTTATGTATGCTTGCATTATTCAAGAACATAAAGGTCAAGCTTCAGTTGGAAAGATATTAGGCAGAGTTTGTGAACCTTACTATGAATGTTTGACTAGAACTTGTAACTTCTGATGTAGTTATAAAGGGAGTTTAGTTTCCTAGAAATCTTCAAATATACTTCATAGTCAAAAATGTCATCAAGCAAGATGGTTAAATGAGAACAGCAACTAGTGGAAGCTCTGTGACTGAAAACCTTTCTCCGACATAAAATCCAATTAAAAAATTAGAATTTGGAGGGACATAATTTCTATTTACTAACACTAAGAGAAAATATTTATAGTTTGGAGTTCTTCAAAAGCTCTAATTTTCAGAATTTCACTGGCTTGGTTAAGAGAAGATTCTTCAACATGAAAGAGACAAAATGGTTTTCAGGTTCATTATGTTAAAAAAAAAAAAAAAAAAAAAAAAAAAAAAGATACTCAGTCACTAATATCTAGAATGCAGGATATATTTGTAAAAAGGGACAGACTGGACACAAAGTTTCAAAGAAAGTCCAGAAAGAGAACATTTATAAATTCTTATGAAATTGAAACTGAATTCCTTTTAAAATAAAACAGCTGGCTTACAGATGAAGTTGCTGTTTTAAAAAAACTGACAGATTAAACAATATCAGAATTTATGGCAGCCCTGAAAAATATGGGGGGGATATACTTAACTACTTAACAACCTGGCTGTATAAAATAACAACCTGGCTGTACAAAATGTTAAATTTACCTGAAACATCATTTACAACTGAAAGGGCACATAGACTCCTGAGAACACATTCAAAGAAAGAGAAACACAACTATTATTGATTCTGGTGGTGAGTTTAACTCAAACATTCAAAAAGACCAAATATTATAAACCGTAGACTTTTTTCGTTGTTTTTTTACTTTTGAGTTTTAGTTTAGTTTGTAGAAATAAAGAAATTTAAAAAATGTGGAAAGTTAGGATAGTGTTGGAGGAATATCTTAGAGTCTTACATACAACTACATTAATATGGTGGACAGATGTGTCATATTTTGGTAAATATTCTCAAATACACAGTATGAACATATTTAATCTATTGTCTATTAATGTAAATGGATTAAACAATGTCACCAAAAAGGAATGATTAATGAGATATCCAAGATTAAACAGAGGAGACAGCATATACTTACAAGACACTCATCTAGTAAATAAAAATATTCAATACTGAAGTCACTTGTCTTTTGGAATGTTATCATTTGATTTTTTTTTTTTAACAAAATAGGAGAGAAGAGGAGAGTAACTGCTATACTTTGGATTAAATCTACTGTAATGTCTAGGGTCATGGAATCTATTAATCATCCCAAAAGAATGCATACCTTTGCAGTAATTAACTATAATGGCAAACTGCATGCACTAGCTAATTTTTATTAGATTCCTGGAACAGGAACAGCAGTGGTTAAAGATCTCTTAAACATATTACAAAATAATTGGAAGTGTAGTTTAATTTCAGCTGGAGATTTTAACTGTGTATCTAGTATAGAACACACACGTCAAACATAAGAAATCTCAAATTCCAGTATCCGATAAACTAAACAGATGCCTTAGTAATAATTAAGTTGATTTTCTAGTAAACATAGAAGATAAGTCATTGTTTTTCAACCATTATTCTTATGCACGTAGGAAGCAAAATAGAATTGATAGGATTTATGCTTCCACTAATTTACTTAATGAAATTATTTTAAAACTATGCCTTGTCCTTTATCTCATCATACTGCACTAAGCATTACTATACCAATGGATTTAAGTTACATATTTTACAGAATTCCAGTGTATATGATGACATTAAAAGAATTTAAGAGTCACTGCAAGTAACAAACTGAACATTTTCTGTCTTTAAATAATGATCAGGTTAGTAAAATCAGACTATGTGATTCCTTAAAAATGCAAAGATAGAAATGGGAAGACGGTCTAGTAATAAAACGAAAGAGTGAGATAAAGAGTTATTATAAATACAAGATGATATACATGTCAGGTTTAAACAAAAACATACAGAAAATATTGTAGTCACTAAACATTAATGACAAAGTATCAAACAATTTTAACAGTGCAAATAGCTTTAGAAAAAGACGCGGTTATGAAATAACTCAAAAAATCTTCATATATTAGCTAATATAAGTAAGATGTTAAGTAAAAAGGCACAAGTCAATAATTTCCAGAATCATCACACTAATAAGCTTACTTCAGACAGAGGAAATGCTTAATATTTTTGAAAAATTCCATGGGGATCTTAATAAAGATGAAAAAATTCTAATAATTGCAAAACTGACAAGTTTATTAGTAACATTTTCTTTAAGTACTCAATGATCAGCAAATTTGTCTGTAAATAAACATATGACCTAATTGAAGTTAAAGAAGATTTATGAAAAAAAGGAAAAATGGCAAAACTCCAGGTTTTGATGGTTTAAGTTTGGAATTACATAGTCTGCTTCCATTAAATATTTTAAAATTACTAAGTGAAGTTTTCAGGATTATTCAGAGTGACAAAATAATTCCTCCCTTAAATACATTTTCTGTAATCTCACCTATACATAAACAAAGACAGGATAAAAAGTAAGTTTCCTCATATAGATCTATTTCATTATTAAATGAAAATTAAAAAAATATTTGCTTCCATTCTTAGTATAATATTAAGAGATATAGCAGATAAATTAATAAAGATCAAACGGTATGTATAGCGAGTAGATTAATGTATGACGATATTAAAAGGGAAGTGACAGTCTAAGATTTAGCAAAAGGAATGAAAAAAAATCATCACTAATTGGCTTAGATATTGAGAGAGATTTTGATCATGCAGATTGGAACTACTTATTTAAAACTTTAGAAGCATTTGCATTTCCAATTTAATGGAATATTTAAAAAACTTGCATACATTTTCCAAACCATATATTAAAATTCTATCTCACATCTTTCAAGGATTCACTTTAAACAAAGGTACAAGGAAAGGTTGGGCCCCTTGTCCCCTTTACTATTTGCATTAGTTATTAAATTCTTTGCTGCTGCTTCTTCTGGCTGTTCCCGTTAGGGGTCGCCACAGAGGACCATCTGTTTCCATTTCTTCCTGTCCTCTGGATCTTGCTTCGTCACACCAACCACCTGTATTCTTAGTGAGTAGTATAAAAAGCAATGACAAAATTGATGTTTTGTCAATTAATAAGGATTGTCAATCTAAACTACAGCTTTTGCAGATGATATTTTGCTACATATATGAAATTTAAAATATTCAACTGAAAAAAACGATAAGGAAATTGGAAAGTTTCAGTAATTATTTTTGCTGAAAGTTAATAGCAACAAAACTGAAACTTTTAGTGTTAAATCAATTACTAGATAGCAAAGAGAAATAACGATCATTAGGAATGGCAACAATTAAAATATTTGGGAATAAAAAATATCAAGATGTGAATAAGATTATTCATAATTTTGAAAGAAAAAATAATTCAAGTGTTCATCCATAGTAAAAATGTAATTATTTTTAGTTCTGAGGATAGGTTAGTGCTTATTAAATTTTACTTTTGAGGATAGTTTAGTGCTTATTAAAATGATTGTATTACAAAAAATTATATATTGCATTCAGTAGATTTAACACCTGAAAAACTTTTAAAGAAAAAGGAAAATGTTAACTTCATTTTTATGGTACCCTAAAAAGCTGAGAATTGCTCATAGAACTCATAGCAGACTGTGGGAGTATTGCAGCATTAGCTTCCTTGATGAAGAATCCTATTCCATTGCTGCAAACATCAACACTATTACACTCTGGCTAGACTCAACTTATGCTAGTCAGTGGAAAACCATGCAGCAACAGATTACACTAAATTCTTATAAGTTTAATATGATAGAAGTATATACCAATCTTTCTGTTTAATAAAGCATACCTTAGAAAGAAAGAAATGTTAATCTTTAGTCTCTGCACATATGAAATTAATTCTAAAACAGTTAATAAATATGTTTTTAAATCTCCATTAATTTTAAAAAGGAAAATGTTGTGCTTTCCTATCACATACACCTCTACATTTGTGGAAATTCAGAACAATGTAAAAATGAATTAACTAAAAGGGAATAGGATAGTATTAAGGTCCAATTGAGTTGAAGAAGGCAAAGCTAAGTCATCAGAATGTTTAATGAAACCTTTTAAGTTGGATGAATATGTTAATCTGCTAATATTATCCATAAGTAAGTCGTTAAATGAATTTTTGAAAACGAACAGGACACTATTCCCTCATTATATAAGTATATGAGTGCTCTCATCAAAGTTAAATTGACCTGCAAAGGAATCTTGTCCAAGTTATTTAAGTCAGCTATAAATAATAACTTTGATGAAAAATTCTTAAACATTTTAGATAGCAGTGGATTGACAGACTGAATTGATAAGAATAAAATTATGTTATTTAAGTCATTCAAACATCTTCAGATTTACACTAGAAAGATTTTATGTGGAACTATATGCATATAATGCTTGTTACCCTTATAAAATTTCTACATTTATTCAAATGACTTCTTTAGTTTGCAGGAGATGCAGTAAAGATGTAAAACCTGATTGAATACATATGTTTATGTAGTGTGAAAAATGAAATGTTTATTGGGAAGAGAAGTACTTTTAAGGAGTTGTGGTCTGATTGCTCTTTAACTAACTGATTTTCACAATGAGCTAACCGAAGGAAGGACACTGAGCAAACTCGGATCTATAATATATAACATTAAGTATCTTGTTTTTTTGCTTATTTTTTCAAGTTATCTATAGCACTTTGTGTACTGTATATTTTTCTAGCTAGTTTCACTGTGTGTGAGGTATTAACTGGAAATTGTCCACTTTTATTAAGCATCTGTTGGGTTGTTTGTTTCTAATAACTTGTTGCAGTTAAACGCTCTCTCTAGAGGCTCCTTTAGCTGTTTAAAACTTTCATTTAAAGGCTCACTGCTGCTTTTCTGATGTGAGAAACATTTCTGCAGTTTAAGTAGTGTGGATATTTGTAGCATTATCCGGTACTTACGTATTATCGCAACCACATTTTCTGACGTGCCGGACTTTATTCTCTTTTACTCAAACAATGACAAGGAAGTGTAATCAGGAAGGGTAGACTGTAAAAAACTCTTCTGGGATGTTGGTGGTGGCTTTTTAAAATGAGTAAGGGTGAAAAATTTGAGGATCTGTGGCTAGCGTGCTTGAAAGACATCAAGCATTAAATTCAGCGAGCGATCCCAGTGGCTGGCTGTATATACGTACATTGGCCTGAAAGGAGTGTGGGTAGTCATAGCTTACGATGTTAGAAACAAACACACACACTTCCAACGAATTAACTGCTTTTGAGCACACTAGCCAGAAATCCTAACATGTACAAACCCTTACTAGTTTTACAAACTCACCACCAAGATCGTATTTTAACAGTCTACCCTTCCCGATTACTTTTTTAAAAAGTTAGACTGGGAACTGCTTTGCTTTTCTTTCCTGATGCTTTCCAGGGCAAAGGCTGAGAATGCAGAACGCATTTTAATTGGAACGTTGGACTTTCTTAACTGACATCTTTAGATGCTGGCAGTAAATGGGGAAACCTATTTGTCAAACCACATTTTTTCAGCCATTGAAGTGAAAAACCATCCTAAAAACAATAACACATTAAAGAAAATGCATCTTTGAGGTTTTCTCATACTTCATTGGTCTTAGTTGACACAAGGAGAAGCAACCAGCATCAGGGCGAAAATGTGGTTGCGATAATACGCAAGTACCCATTATCCATATTCAGGCTTGTATTTGGGCCTAGTGTTTGTGGAGGCTGTGTGTCTGAGCACATATTCAGGGACATCTTGGTTTAGCCAAATCCATCAGGCATTTCAGTGAGAGAGAATTGTTTAAGGTCATTGGCTGACTGAGGTCACCTGGACTACAGCTTAGACTAAGCACCTCATTGGTTCTTTTGAGGTTTTTGTTTCTTAAAAGTTGTCTCAGGTTTCAACTTTCTGTTACCTAAGAAGTTAAGTTGTGAGTGTTTCTGCCATTTCACACTGAGCTAATCGAAGGAAGGACACTGAGAAAACTCGGATCTATAATATATAACATTAAGTATCCTGTTTTTTTGCTTATTTTTTCAAGTTATCTATATCACTTGATGTATTGTATATTTTTCTAGCTAGTTTCACCCTCCCTCCCTATTGGTATGGTGTTCTTATAGTTGGTGGCTTTGCAGTTGCCCACGCCTTCTGTAAATTTGATCTGGGACCCTCCTCCCAGTCTAGTGTCATTACCTCATTCCACCCAATACAGGGAGGACATTTGAGAAGGCCAATCAGCTTAGTTTCTGCTACTCCTTTCTCTCTTTCCACTAAAAAAAAAAAAAAAAAAAAAAAAAAAAATTCTAAGCTTATTTCTTGCCTTTCCTGTGGGTAGTCTAGTCTGGATACAGATTTGCTATGTCCAGGACTATTTGTAGGCTTCTAGGCCCCCAAGCCTTTCTGTGCTGGAGGGAAGCCTTCTAGCTTAATTTTGTTTCTTAGAACTAGCCAGGTTTTTGTTTCAGCACTCAAGTCTGTTTCTTTGAGCTCAGCACTTGTTCAGAACTTATTGTAAGCACTAAAGCTACAAACTACTGCAGCACTCAACTTTCCTCACTGTCTAGAGGAAAACAGTTTCTAGTACTTAACAAATAAGCACCTATCCAGGCATGTCCAAGGGTCATCTCCCGGTGTTTTCTCCTGTCTACCTGATGAATCTGGTCATCTTTGGGCAATGCAGTAATTGCCTCATGTACACAGACAACCCTCTCCTCCTACCACCCAACACTACAACCTGTGAGAGATGCACTTATACAGCCAAACTGGAAGCATAGCTCTCTTCACCCAAGACTGGACTAGACAGTCAAGAGGAGAAGGTAAACACTTGCACCACACCACACTCAGCACATAGTCCCTCAAAACCTACACCACCAAAACACACACATAGAAACACAAAACACACACCTACGTTCACGGAGGCTCTCAGTGAAAACCTGCCCAAGCAACAGGGACCTCCAAAACAGAAACACAAGCAACTTCCACCCCCCAACACAACCCAAATGAGACAGCCCACAAACTCAGTGTGCCACTCAACCACAGCCCATAAGGCATAACAACGTACCCAACACTCTAGTCATAGGTGACTCTATAGTCAGGCACACTGATGTTTCACTCATCAGGCTAAACAAGGAGAAAGTTACTGTCAGCTGCCAGTCAGGTGCCAGGATCCGCCACATAACGCATGCACTCAGGTTACTCCACAACAAGTACAAATATGACTCTGTCATTGTCCATGTTGGTGTGAATGACCTGAGACGTACCTCCTTGGACTACATGAAAAGGAACACGGAGGAGCTGTCCAATCTTGTAGCCCAGGCAGGTATGACCCTAGCCCTGAGTAGCATCCTGCCATCACCCAGAATGATACCACAGTACAAGGACAAAATGATTGACTTCAACAATTGGCTAAGCTTCTGGTGTCATTCTAAGGGAATCCAGTATCTGTCTGCCTGGGATGACATGATCGACAAACCACAATGCTTTGCCAGAGATGGCCCTGCACCTGTCACCCCTGGGATTCCGGATACTGGCTAAGGCTCTAGCCACCCCTATAGTGCCTTTTTAGGCAAGGTTCAAATGACAAATTCACCACCCTAACAGGTACAGGCAAGAAGAATCTGAGGGTATTGCTACTCAATGCTAGAAGTCTAAACCTCAAAATGCACTCACTCGAGGCACTCCTTAAAATTGAGAACATCGACATCTGTGCAGTGACAGAGACCTGGTTCAAGGCTCCAGAGAGTACCCCTGCATTACCAGGCTATAATTCATACCACACCTTTCGGCCACCTAACCTGGACTGAAAGACTAAAGGCGGAGGCATGTCCATATTTATTAAGGATATCCACACCTCCAGGCTAGCTGCTCAGCATAATGCATCCGAGATTATCCAAGTGCAACTAACTCTGGGCAAGACCACAATCCAAATTGTAGCTTGCTACAAATCCCCCACTCCTTATTTCTTAATACACTGGAAAATATTAGGGTACAACCTAACACCCTAATAATTGTCAATTTCAACTACCCTACCATTAACTGGGAAAAATACTCCTGTACCAACTCTTGTGCTCAACGTTTTCTGGAATTCATAAATTCCAATGCCATGGATCAACTTATCCACACCCCCACCAAGGGGCAGCAATATTCTAGACCTGGTTATTACCAACATGGGCAACCGGTGCTCCACACCAGAGGTCAATTCCTTGTTGGTCAGATCTGGCCACAAGCTAATCACCCTAGACATCCACATCCCTCCCCTACCCCCCATTAGGGAAACCACAGTAAAAAAATTTCTCCAAAGCCAACTTCACGCTTCTTAAGACAGAAGTGGCAAACTTCACGACAAAAATGCTGACGGACAATAGAGGTATGACTGATGAATCCTACACAAATGCACTTTATAAGCACTTACATGAGTGCCTGGATCATGCAATCCCCAACGGAACCAAGATGCTATCCTCCAAAAAAAGGAAGCCAATCTGGTGGTCCCCTGCCATAAACAAAATCTACAACAGAGGAAAGAAACTGTTGCAAAAAATAGTAAAATCCCATGATTGGAGAAACTCCCTGGTCAGCCTCAGTAAGAAGCTGAGATCCCTCATAAAATCCTCCAAAGGTAGTTATGAAAACAAAATTGCCACTGACTCTAAAGACAACCACAAAGCATTCTACAGTTATGTCAAGAATCTCAATGGCAACACTCAGATCTGCTCTGAGTTACAGCAAAATGGCACTAAATATACAGAACCTACTGATATGGCCAACATCCTGGCAGATAGGTTCAGTGCTAAGTTTACCCCCCCTGTCATCCCCTAAAGGGCTCATCTCTATACCAGAAGAATGCAAAGTTCCTGTAATCACGGCTGCACAGGTAAGAAACACTATCCAAAGCCAAGAACACAGCATCCATGGGACCTGACGACATCCCAGGCTGTGTTCTACATGAACTACAGAATGAACTGTCACCCCACCTAAGTACCATGTTCAATCATAGCCTCACCTCAGGCTATGTGCCCACTGAATGATGCACAGCAACAGTTATCCCACTCCACAAAGGGGGAGCCACCACAGACCCCGGAAACTACCGCCCCATTAGCCTAATGAGCCTGGTCTGTAAGGCTATGGAACGTATCATCATGGAACTTATAAACAATAACATTGGTAATCTCCAAACTCAGCACCCCACCCAGTTCAGGTTTGTAAAAGGCAGATCATGTCTCCTAAACCTGACAGACTTCTTTGAAGCAGTCACCAAAGCCGTAGATAAGGGTAAGGTGGTTCACACAGCCTAGCTAGATTTCGCCAAGGCTTTTGACACCATCCCCCACTCTGGAATTATAGATAAACTCACTAAACTAGGTATAAATCCCTATGTCACAAGATGGGTTGCCAACTGGCTCCCTGACAGAACCCACACTGTGAAAGTAGCAGACTCCAAATCCAACTTCAGACCAGTGACAAGTGGAGTACCACAGGGTTCAGTCCTGGATCCTCTCCTGTTTGGTATCTACTTCTCTGAAGTACAGGCTAACACAGAAGGTATTTGGCTAACTAAGTTCACAGATGACTGCAAACTAGAAGCCATATTCAAAACTCCAAAAGATGTGGACATCCTACAAAAGGGGCCTCACTGAGACAGATGCCTGGTGTCAAAGTCATGGCCACAAGCTCAATGCCAAAAAGTGCATTGTTATCCCCTTTGGTAAAAACTCTATACCCATGAACTACAACATAGGCGGTAGTCTACTTAACACTGAAAGTGTGATGAGACCTTGGGACACAGATGGACAGTAGTCTCTCTCTTGATAATCACATCACCACAGTTGTCTGGAAATCCTTCTATGTGGCACACCTAATCACAAAAGTTTTCTCATCCAGGAAACAAGAGGTCATTCTTCCCCTCTACTCGTCACTACTAGACCCATTATTGAGTACAAAGCCCCTTTTGGAATGTACCTCACAAGACATCTACAACAACTGGAAAGGCCACAAATACCTCACAAAGAGGATTACAGGCCTCAAACAGATGGCCTATGCAGACCATCTCAAAAAACTGCAGCTTTACTCCATTGCATATCGCCTACTCAGAGGCAATCTCTGCCTAACACACAAAGCTATGTCAAACCCAGAGCTTTTAGACATGCTCCACTTAAAGAAATCACAATCCCTACGAGCTACACGGTGGTCTAGGGACCTAAACCTTGTTACCACAATAAGCAGAACATGCTGGAGGGACAGATTCCTGTCCCAGAGACTTCCCATACTCTGGAACAAACTACCTATCTATATCAAACAAAGCTCCTCATTAGCGCTCTTCAAGAAAAATCTTGATGATTGGATGGGAGATAGGAAATTCACCCCGGGGATCACTTCTGTGGCTCTGCTAGACAGTGGCACAGGAAAATAATTTTCTTGGTTGGCAAAAGCCAGGGTACCTTTGGCTAGGCTTATATAGGCCCTAGGGCCAATAGCCTAGTACCTACCTATGAACTAGATCAACAATAGTAATGAATGTTTCAATTCCTTTATCTGTAAAAGCCAAAAAAAAAAAAATATGATCTGATGCTGTCAATTTTCATTCATTCCTCAACCATTGGTTCAGATCCGGACCTTGGATCTGACTAAGCAGTTACTATAGCCTGTTGTCAACTGACATTCTCGAGGTTATCCCTACCCCTAATGCACCAACCTCTGGCATATCTCAGATCTCTTTTACCGCTTTCACGGATAGACATGGTCAGCTTTTCTCTCAAGTTTATTTAAAAGCTAAATGCTTTTTCAATAATTTCTAGTTTCTATACTGCATACACTTAGTGTATTTCTTTCATACCATTGCTGATATTTTTACTTAGACTTTAAAACAGTCTATTTACATACTTTCCATTTACACGTTGGTGTATTCTTCAGTACCACTGTTGGTACTAGTTTACCCTTTACCAAAACAACAATCCTTTTCTTGCTATTTTGTATTATTCCATAATGTCTGAGAAAGGATTTAAAAAGTTGAAAAAGCGTGTCCATAAGTGCTTTATTCTGACAGCCATAACCTCTGCATATACCGCTTAGGACCAGAGCACCTTAATGTGCATTGTGACATTTGTCAAAGTTTTAATCCGCAAGCTACAGCGGATAGATAAAACAAATCAATCTTAAAGGGTCTACTGCTGACTTCCTTTTTGGAAGCCATATCTGGGGCTCATTTGCCCTAAAATAGCTTCCAAGGATGCTCCAAAAAAGTTCCCAGAAAAGTCCTGTTCTTCAACTCCAATGGAGCCTCCACTCAAGTTGGATATAAAGCAGTGCAGCTCAAAGATTTACACAGTATCTCCTAAAATGTCTTCAGATCAGAGCACTTTAGGTCCAATACTCTCCATCTATAGATCCAGCTCTTTTTAGGGTCCTATATCCCTTCCTTGAGAGACAGCAGTCCAAGTCACCCATCTATTGCTTCATCATCATTTTTCCAGGAATGTCACTGAAGCCAACATGGATACAATGATGAGGAAGTTTCTCTCAGTGCAGATAGAGATGGGTGTTCTACCGGCACCAACGCCCCTCAGGTCAGGAAGACTTCACTGGCTCTACCCCTCCAGTATCAACTCCTTCTCTGATTCAACACTTCATTTTGAAGTCCCTGGATCTGAGTTTGCTGATATGGTCTGGTTTGAATGACAGAGTACTCGTGTCATCTGAACCAAAGTTTTTATGGGTGCTTTAATGAGTTTGGAGAAGAGTGCGTCTCAGAGTTGAAGTACCATAGTTGTATCCAAGGTGTTGGAGTCGAGTCCTTAGGTTTTTGAAGCTGTCTCAGACCCTCAGACCCTTGGGCTCTGGACAGCTTGGCTCCAGCCTCTGCCTTGGGTGGCTTGTCTTTGGGGCAGATGCAGATGCATTGCTTCTCAGGTCCATCAGCTTCCTTCTTCCCAGGACAATCTGCCTTTCAGGTAGTGGAGAGAGAGTTTTCTCTGCTTTAGCAGGATGGATGGTCTCTCCCCCTTAAATCTATCTTCAATGTCCCATGTGAATGTGAGTGAAGAGCCTCAACATTCAGCTTCAGAGGGACAGCCAGTTCAACCCCTTCAGAATACCCAGCAGGGTATTACCTTCTCTTCTGACACTACCTCAGAACATCCCACTGAGGAAGTACCCTGGAAGAGAAACAGCAAAAGGAGGCACTTAGATTCCACTCAGGAATCTATCGCAGGAGAGACAGATTTCTATGAAGGGTAAGGATACCCTAGATCACCACCAGAAGACGTCTCATTTGCAGACATTCTGGAGATCCTCAAGCAATGGGGTGTGGTTGGTCCTCCCAAAATCCTTCCCCAGAGAAATCAGTGATTCTGGAGGCATTTGGATCTGGCCCATCTACCTCCTCGGTAACTGCCTGCAAATGAGATCATTGATTTCATATCTCGGTAGGCATAAAAGGAACCTGATGCAGTTGAACCTTATATCCAAGAGACTAAAATGAATTCTGGCACCTCCGACAAGGAAGCAAGGGAGTATCGGTAGATGCCATGGTCATGGCAGCTGCCATGAAGAAGGAAATTGTGGACCAAAGTTCCACTGTCCATTCCCCTAAGAGACAGTCAAGGGCAGGTTTGGGAAGCATGTCTATGCTTTAGCAATCTTTCCCCTTAGGTCACTAATTGGCACATTTCAGAAGGTGAGAGAGAGCTTTGATTAAGGAATTGTCAAATAGTCTTTCAGGTTCCACTACTATAGAGACTCAAGCTTTGGTATAGCCTCTCATTTGGCAACCCTTCAGTCCATCTCAAAATTGTCCATGAGGCTCAGCTCTCCTGCAGCTAAGGATACCTCAAGAGCTGGAGGTTCAGGCATCTCAATAAGAAGACATACTTGGATGCACTTGTGTGATTTTGTGGAGCCCTTGAAGTCCTCTTTAATCAATGCTTCCCTTAGACAGATCTTCTGTTTGCCCCCAAAGTGAAGGACACCCTCTCCAGGTACAAGAAAGATGGAAAGACAATCTCTGCTATAGCAGTACATTTTTCAACCCCCTCAAATGACATTTTCTAGTAACCAATAAGGAGGATGAAAAATGTGGTTCAAAACATCTCTGGGTACTTTCCAAGATCCACCTGGACATGGTTCCCTCAGACACAGTGGTTGGAACACTAATGGAAGATGCCACCCAAGTGGCAGAGATGGTCTGCAAAACCAGGGATCTAAAACCACTTTCTCGGACAGGCTGTAGCAGATATTGTAAAGGGCACTTAGATGCAAATTATTATTTCCAAAGGTTTTTTAATCCCCTTTTCTTTTCCACCTCGAATTTGCACAAACGTTTCCTGATTTTCCACCCAAGTAGAGGAAATACCCAGCACTGGAAATACAAAGGCTGCTAGAAAAAGAGAGTCATCCAAGAAGTCCCACCAGACCAGGAAAGATCCGGAACTTACTCAAGATTCTTTTTAGTACCAAAGAAAACAGGGGACTAGAGACCAGTTCTCAATATCAGCAACTTAAACAAGTTAGTGTGACACTCAATGTTTTGGATGGTGATGGTTTGGTCCATCTCGCCTACCCTAGACAAGGATGACTGATGTGCTCAATAAACCTTAAAGATGTGTACTATCACATAAAAATGAACAAGCAATCCAGAAGGTTGTTACACTTCCAGCTGGTAGCCAGTCATTACTAGTTCCAAGCTCTGCCCTTTGGTCTCACCACAGCCTTCAGGGTGTTCACCAAATGCTTAGCAGTGGTGGCAGGTCACTTGAGACTTAAGGGATTCTGGGTGTTTTCGTATATAGTTGAATTCCTCATTACCTCTCCAACTAGGAATCTACTCATAATAGTGAGGGACCAGCTACTCCAAGCTTGCTCCCTTTTGGGGATTACAGTGAATTATAACTCTCAGTTGCAGCCATCTCAAACACTGGAATTCATAAGAGCAAATGTTAATACAGTATCTGCAATGGCTTTACTTCCATTTAATAGAGAAGAAACATTAAGATTCCAAGTCACAAAATTTATTCACACCACGAAAATTTAGCCTGACTGATTCTTCAAGTCTTGGAGTCAATGTCAGCGGGAATAATTCTTGTCCCACTGGCAAGATATGTCAGAATTCTTCAACGGATACTAGTCCCCCAATGCTCAAGTCTTTAGCAAAGGATGTCAGTTCAAGAATCACACAGGCATGCAAGAAATACCTTTGATGATGGATATTGTCAGATCAGCTTTTGCAAGGCCATCCTTTCATTCTCCCTAAACCCAAGGTGATAGTGACCATGGATGCATCTCAGATTGGGTGTGGAGGCACTTCCTGGGGAAACAGTCCAAGGTAACTGGTCCCCTGAAGAGGCCAATTTGCAAAAAAATGTCCTGGACATGAGAGCGGTGCTGTTAGCATTGCAAGTTTTTCAGGATGCTGTACCTCTGGGGACAATTGCAATCCAAATGCACAATATGTCCATAGTTTGGTACATTAACAAAGGAGGAGGAACCAGGTCTTATCCCTTGTGTCAAGAAGCACTGAAGACTATGGTAATGAGTGATCTCATCCAACCATTTTTCTCATGGCAACCCACATTCCAGGGAAGTTCAGCGTGATAGCAGAAAAATTAAGCAGTACCATTCTACTACCTTATGAGTAGTCTCTCAACAAAAAGGTGACAGAAGTGATCTTCCATCAATGGGGCCAGCCTTGCTGTGTTCTTTTTGTGTCTCCCCTAAACAACAAGTGCAGCAGCTGTTTTCCCCCTAAAAAGGCAATCACTGTGGGACACACTGCTCCACAATTGGCCCTCCTGTCTTCTTCCAAGCTTGTCCACCAACCCCATTGATCCCCAAATTCCTACAGAAAGCTGCGAGGTTGAAGAACAAAGTCATCTCATTGCAACTTACTGGCCTCAACAGGTCTGGCTCTCTTTCCTTTGGCCTCATCTTCTTTACCCACCTTGGATTCTGGATCCAGTTCCATAACTACTGTCTCGTCAGACAAGTATTCTTCTGGACATCTGAAACCTCAAGCTAACAGTGTGGTTTTCTCCACTTCCATTAATAACCAGACACTATGCTGTCATCCCCTGTCCATCATATACTTTTGTCATCCCATAAAGCTTCCACTAGGAAAATCTTCAAGAGTAAATGGAAGAGTCTTGTTTGTTGGGCCCATCAAAAACATACTGATCCATTTTCAGCCACTACACAAAGTGTCCCAGAGTTTTGTGGAAGAAATTTCAAATTATGGAGCTAGCTACTCTACTACTGACGTTTAACTGGCAACAGTCATGTAGGAGTTGACCATTCTTCATTAGCATCTACTAAGACATTCAAGGCTTTCCTAAAAGATACTATTTTATTTAGACCACCTAATAAAAATCCTACTCCTCCACTGGCTTTGAATAATTACAGGATTTAATCCATTCACCCTTTGAATCAGCAGGAAAACGTGATTTTAAATTTCTAACTTGAAAGATTCTATTTTTAGTGGCTATCACCTCTGCTAGGAGAATTTCAGAATGCTAAGCTTTATCCTCTAAACCTCCTTACTTGATTTTCTATAAGGATATAGTGTCATTAAGAACTAATCCTTCCTTCCTAAGGTGCTGTCAGAATTCAATATCAATCAATTAACTTACCCGTTTTTCTTTCCCAAATTGAAAAAAACAAATGTGAATGTATATTACATTTGCTGGATGTTCATAGACAGTTGTGTTTCTACTTACCTAGAGCAAAAGACATTTGGAAATCTGAACAGTTATTTACATCTTTTGCAGATAAATTAGGCAAATCTGTTACAAAGGTAACATTAGCAAGGTAGATTATGGACTGCATAGCCTTTGTCTATAACACACCAGGCATTTCATTAACAAAACCTGTAAGAGCTCACTCTGTGAGATCTAGGACAACCTTTTAGAATTTGTATCCAATCATTCCATGGATAACATATGTGCAGCTGCTACTTGGGCTAATCCTCATACTTTTATTACTCATCATAAATTGGATCTGGTCTCAACAGGAAGAGCAGCCTTTGGTTCCACAGTGCTAAGGAACATCATTCCTTAGAGCCCACCCAAGATATCATGTAGTTGGGGACTCTCTCCCAATGGTTGAGGAATGAATGAAAATTGACAACGTCAGATAAAGAAGTTATGTACTTACTATAACATTCCTGTCAGTGTTGTCCATTTCCATTCTTCCTCAACTTCCTACCCAACAATCCCCACCTGTGTCACAATAGACTTCTGGAAGAACGAGATGGTATAACACACCACTATCTTGTATGGAGCACCAGATATCGGTTTTCTTTGTTAGGAACATTACTCTAATAATTAATACTTGTGTCATGTTAGGAGTTTCTGCATTATGGGTGGGGAGCAGCTCCAGAGTTTCAGCTGACCACAAGCTATAGTAATCACCAAGTCAGATCAGCGATTCTGATCCAAACCCAATGGCTGAGGAAGAATGAACATGGAGAACACAGGTGGACCACTATGGTAAGTACATAACTTACTTTTTCTAGATACTGCCAGGAGACTCAAAAAAAAAAAAGATTACAAAAGCTTTGTAAATCAAACTCAGTTCATCTATTCAAAGAATGTTTAAATTTAACAGCAATGCTATGTAAAACTGAATAGGAACTGATTACAATAAAATCTGTTGGGACAGCCTTGAAATGTTGCTATTGAACTACCAACATTCTTCATTCGTTAATTGTATTGGATTACTTTGATTATTCAAAATATTCCTAGCAATGTATAACAGTATGTGATACTGAATTTCTTCCTTTCTATGTACATCTTTGTACATATACTAAATCAATAATTTTTTTCTTAAAATTTTCATCAAGCATAGATATAAAGACTAGCAGGCAACGGATTCTTCAACACTTTATTCTTGTAAGCACTTTTACTGACACCAGTTTATCAGCTTCTTCAGACCAAATAAAACAACTTGCTCCCAGTCTCCCAATTTAAAACTTCTTCAAAAAGTTCATAGCCAATGAACTGATAGCCACAAAAATGATGTCATCATATACATTAAAAATTAAAGCAACATTGCCTATTTTTAAAGTGCTATCTGCTGTAAAAAACATTCCCATTATGGAAAGGAAAGAAAAAACTTTTACAGACGTTATTTAAAATAATAAATGACTACGTATGTCTAAGTCAACAAGTTCTATACCACCTAAAGAATATTAGCACTCTGATTATACAAAAGCCATGCAAAAATGCATACATATTAAACTCTAGTAAATTATGCACCACAATATTAAAATCTGATCATGCATTAAATTGGAATTTAAAGGTTTGTTATAGATGTAAAGACTGACAGTCTACTAACGAACTTTATTTTGTGATGCAGCTTATGCCACACACGATCTGTTTTTGTATAAAATAAGATCTCTTAAGGTTAGTATTGTTTTCCCCAACATTCAGATTTAAATTACTCTCCCTTGTATCATGACTATGAGCAAACACTTCCAAACTAATAGTGACACACAATGGAGGATTTTTATAAAGTATAAGTTCACCTTGAGCATATTCTGTAGTAAGGTGAATGCAATTTAAGATCTTTCAATGTTTCAGAGTACAACAGACTAAAAACTTTTATGCTTTGTAAAGAAAAAAAAACTCTATACAGAACATTAATATATATTTACCCTAATTAATGCCTTATATAAATGAAATAAGACTTCTCGACTCTCAGAGGCAATAGTAACAAACATTGACTTCTTACTGCAAAAGTACTCCTTGATACAGTATTGACACTGCGTTTAGAGGATAAACTGTTCTCAGTGATACCACAAAAATCCATGTAGTCGTAAGTATGAGGCATTGTTTAGAGCACAGTGGTACAAATTGCCCCCCCCCCCCGAAATGCATTACCATAAATTTCTTGTCATTAACTATATCATTACATCCTTCCCATATAAATTTATCTAATACTTTCTATTAAAATAAATGAATTAAAATAAAAAGCATTTGCAGTGATACAAGAGTAAGACAAGCATGTGAATAAGAATTTGACTATTTATGATATCAGGTCATGCTATGATGTATGTGTTTGTGCAGGTTGCATCACAGATGGCTTTTTTTATTTGTTTTTTATTTTAGTTGTTTTTTTATTTTAGTTGGTAAGCCACCTTGCAGCATTTTTTCCAGCTGAGTTCTCCATTGGGGTGCCTTCTGAACTCAGTCTGCATACCCTCCCTGTGCTCACATGGGTCTCTTCATGGTGTTCAGTCCCTACCCCCAACATTCCCAAAGACATGCAGTAAGGTGGATTGAAGATTCTACATTGTCTGTAGGTGTGAGCGTGTGCATGTGTGAGATGGAACAGAAACCTGGCAACATACTTCTATTTCCACCGTTTGACCTGAAAACTCTGTGAGTATGGTGTAGGTCAGGAAGGTCACTCTAGAAATCAGACGCAACTTATAAGAAAACAAGTGAGGGATGCAGATCCTACCAACCCTATCAATGCATGCTTGTCAAGTCATCTGACTCCATGAACAGCTGCTACCAACCAAATAATTTAACAGAGAAGTAAGGAATTTAATTAGATGGCCAGGCTTTTCTTCCCTATCATATATGCATACACCATACACACTATTTCCAGTTCGGTGACAGTGGAGGTCCACTGGGCTCAAAGAGCCCGTTTTCAGTGGAGGCCCAGGGAGAAAATCTCCATAGTACAAAGTATAAACTGCATAATTCAGAATACATAGTACAAAGTAAAAGCTACATAGTTCAGTCAACAAAATACAATACACATTTGCTAAAAGGTGCAGTAAACAACTTGTAGGTGTTAAACAGCAAACTAAGAACAGTTGAACTGCAACATATATACAGTATACAATATATATTTACATGTTTGTAGGTTGAGAACAGTAGTAAAGAATAAAATTTGTTCATAGGTTAGAAATGTCAGATACATGTAATCTCTGTAAATAGTCTGTTTGTAATATGTTATGCTAGTATTATGTAATGCTGTTTCTGCTTACCCTTGGAGCTTTTCTCCCCGGGCCTCCACTGAAAATGGACATGCATCCAGTTGGACTATCCCGGTTAACAAATGTAAAATAAAAAATAAATAAATATTAAGGGATAGATCCCTGGTAAGTAAGGAAAAAATGGTACTTTGAATGTGATAAAAGTGATCATGTATTAAGGACGTTAGGTAGGTAGAGTGCAATTGCACTTCCAACTATGGGAGAGGTAAGAATGGAACTGGGTTTTGAAGAGTTCAAAGTTTTCAGAGATTCTTAGAGATGGAGGGAGAGAGTTCCTTTTCTGCCTAAGGTAAAGGATAGAAGTAGTTGCCCAGCAGGACGATTTGGTTTATACATGGAGATTAGGTCTTGGTGGGCAGATCTTAGGGGTCTGAGAGGGGTGTATGAAGGTAAGATGTTAGCAAGTGCTGGACATATATTAGGTTTGAAAATAAGCTTGTGGGCTGTACAGAGTTGGAGGTAGTCCAGGTAATTGGAAAGTTCTAGCTAGCCATTGCAGCTTGTGGAGGGGTATACAGTGGTGAACAGAGAATTTGGATGAAGTTGCAAACTTTGAGATTTTGTTGTAGCAGGTTTCAAGTTTAGAAGAGTTGGAGGAAGATAGGTTGGTCAGTAAGGGAGCACCATACATCAGAGAGGATAGTAAGTAGGTTGAGGCGATGGTCAATTTAGTTGAGAGGGAGAGGAAGTGTGACTTTCTGTACAGCATGCCAAGTTTCTGATGTGTTTTCTTAATATTTAGTTGAATATGGGTATCAAATTTTAGTTGCTCATCAATAGTAATCCCAAGATGTTTGGCAAAAGGAACAATTTCTATAGTGGAGTTAGCATGGCTGATAATTTTGAAGGAGGTTTTGTCAAGATGGATAGATTTTGATGGAGGTTAAGAGTAGGATTTTAAATTTATTAGCATTTAGGGAGAGATGATTTTGAAGCAACCAGTTTCTCAGTAGTTGAGAAAGCAGTCTGAGTTACAGTTTGGAGCTCAAGGAGATTGAGGGCAGAGCAGACTAGTGTTGAGTCATCTGCATATTGTACTATTCTGGTGTTGGGAATTGATGTGTGGAAATCATTAATGAAAATATTAAAGAGCATAAGGCCGAGTATGAATCCCGGAGGTATCCCGGTCGGGGCTGCAAGGAAGGCAGAGGTACCAGTTTTCCATTTCACAGCCTGGGATCTATCAGAGGTAGCTGCTAAACCAGGTAATTGTCTTTTGTGAGAGGTTAAGTTTAGAAAGGTGGGTAAGAAGGTTGGTATGGGAGATGGTATCAAAAGCTTTGGAGAGGTCGAGGAGGACTCTAGATATTAAATTGCTGGAGTCATGGATACTATAGATTCACCATTCACCCTACCATGTCTTTGCGATGTGGGAGGAAAATGGGGTACTCAGAGAAAACTCATGCAACACACAGAGGATGTGCAGGCCCTTCAGAGAAGGCTCCCCCAGTCAGAGAAATGACCAGGAGAAACTCTTGTTGTGACTCGAAAATTCTACTTACCACAATGCTGTGCTACTAAAATGACCAATACCTTGTAATATGTGAAGAACTAGAAGGAAGTACTAGCAGACCAAGAGGATACATTTCTAGAAGTTAAAATCGGGTATAGTATCCTATACATAATAGAAAGCTGGAGAAAGCATTCATCAATAAAGGAGATGGGGTGTCATTCATTAAATTCATGTTCCTTAACTCTCCAGATCTTTTAAGTGAATTGGAAGTTCAAAGTTTCTTAACACTTTCCAGACTCTTCCTTTGTTGGCCTTGCATTCTCTCAGCATTCTATTTATCAAGGAGATATTATTTAATGTACACTAACATCTTTGGCTGGTGCATGTCCATCTAAGATGTTAGTAAAAGCAGTGCTCAGCCATATGCAGGGCCATCTCAGCCTCAAGCTGCCTGGGTAATGAAAACAAACCAACTGCATTTAGATCTTGTTTTTTAATATCCAGATGTAAAAGTAGAAAAAAATACAAGCTGTAGAAAACAATGCAAGATGATGTTATTAATCTGTTGCTAAACTCTTGTCCAATATTAATCCAACAGATTTCTTCAGTTCTAAAGAAGCCTGTCAGACTAACATTATACAAAAATGCTCATCTGTTGAGTAGTAAAGCACCTTCCCACACTGTCCTCAGCAGTAGGCATTTCTTCTCATTTTATATGGCTAACTTGTATTTCTGATCATGCACGCATGCAATTTTTTTTCTTGCATTTCTACTGATAGCTGGTTTATCTGGCTCTTATTTGGTATACCAGGGCTTTGCATATGCTCTCAGATGGGTTCTCACAAGTGATTTGGTAAAGTCACATTGTCACACTAGTCAAGAGATGTCCCAAACTGTATATCAGTCTTATTTGATACTGTCATACTTTGTGAGAGTCCTAGCTAAAGGTAATCTGTGGTTGACTCATTTCAATCATGGTATGGTGAAATCTAAGAATAAGATTTCTTCAGCACATAGCTCTAAGTCAATGGCTGCTGTAGGACTCATAAGTCTTTTTCCACTTGAAGATGTACATTCTACAGGGAGTGGCTCACCTTGTCTAATGTCCATCATTGTGAATATAGTTTATATTTCTGGAACACTCTGAGGTTGGTTGGATTTGTCTTCATGGAGTATACCAAACCAGCTTGTTCACCTTGATAATCATTTCTAAAAACAGACTGACCCACAGTAATGATCTCCATGTTGTGGGTAGGAGGCTTTTGCCAGGCTTTGGATACAGCCAATACAGGAGGTTTTAATGTTTGAAATACAGACATTCTATTACCTAAACATTATGCATTTTTGTGAATTATTTTAAAGCCTTCTTACTCAGAGTTGGACTGGATGTGATATTCAATGTTGGCAAGTTGATTCAGGCTTGGTTAACTTCTAAATCACCTGCAAGCAACAGTATAAAGAAGCCTGAGTATGCAAGTACTATTACATTATACAACTATTATAATATTGTTAATATTGGTTAAAAGTGGTGGAAAGGGAAGCGTTGTTTTGTAAAAGAAAGAGATGGATATTATGTAGTGGGAATTAAACAAGTGAAGGATATGGCAGAAAGTAATAAGATTGACACTGTAAATGAGCAAGTTAGATGATGCATTGCAGAATATTAGAAAGGTTGTGAAGAAAAGTAAAAATATTAAAAGGGTGATTATTATTCTAATTTTTTGTCTTAGGGAAGACAGTGTTGATGTTCTAATGATCCTTAATCTTTTATGAGATTACGGAGTGGAAATTTTTAACAGGTTACTAAAGAAGTCATTGATGGAGTTACCTAAAGCATCAGTGAAGAGGTGTAACTAGGGATGGATGGTAACAGGAGATGGATTCAGACTGGAATGATCTGTAACCTATAATAAAGTTGTCAGACATAGAAAAAATATCTCCATCCCCTCTCATTGTTTTGTTCTGCACAGCATTAACTGCTTGGATAATAAAAAAACTAGCTTTTAATTATCTAAAGACATTGCATAGCATACTACACAAACTCAATTCATTACCAGATATAATCCACATGGAAACTTTAAACTTAAAAGTCAAAACATGATATGATTAATAAACTCTATCATTATAATCAAGTAGTTAAGATATGGAACAAAATTGCTCCTGATGTGCACTGGAACTGACTCTCTTATCCACATAAAATAATATTCATCACTGTCCATATTCAAGCACATCTCATCCATGGATGAGAAAGAAATGTACCCCATAACTGCCTCATGAACTACTGGTGGACAAAGACACTTCCTAAATGTTTTATCCCATTCATGGGTCCCCTCAAATTACCTATGACATGATCCCAGCTATTTTCATTAAGATTAACATACAATTATCGATCATAGGATACGCAAGGCCGATCTATAACCAAATGGGATAGGTTATTTCATGCACATAAAGGGGAACTTGCTAGACTTAAAATGGTCCACAATAGCAGCTATTCTAGTACTTCCATATGAGCCTATAGACCTATAAAAAAAATCATATTTTTATTTACAATATAAAAAGTCATTTAGCCAATAACTGGCATTGAAACTGCAACTGATATAGACACACCTTTAACATGTATATCACGTTCTTTTCGATCCAGTGCTGTGTTTTTGTCTCAGACTTACATGAACGTAATCATCCATAAGCTCTGTACTTTACATTCCTCCCCCTATTCAAGCTGTCTGCATTGCTATCTAAGTAAACAAGTCAATTCCTCAATCAAAATACTATGACTTTTCCGTACCTTATTATTAACAAGTGATATAAATATTTATCATATTCATTGGTTTCCTCCATTCTTATTGTGCTTGGACAAGTTTATTGGTACTCATGGAGCTTTTCTGCTCAGGACCACATGGAAAAAGGGGCCTATCCCGGTTAACAAATGAAAATAAATAAGCAAATAAATAACTAAGCACAAAGAAAAAAATAAATATCACTGGACATGCATGTGCAAGGAGAAGGTAATCTTATGCCAAGAGCTGTAATCACGTGAGTAAATTATTTCAAATAGGCAAGTAAAATGTAATTACAGTTCAAAACCTTTAGTTGCCGAGCTGGACATTCAGAGTTTTACAGGAAGCCTGTAGAACAATGTCAGTGTCAAAGCAACTTTGAGGTCACTGCCTTTACAGAAACCAAATATAAAAAGAAAAAGGTATTTCAACAATACATGATACTATACTAACACCTGTATGGAGATGATTTCAGTAGTATAGAGCAAGTGAAATAAAAATAAATCTATGTAACTCATAGCAGACTCCCTACCTTTATAAAAATGTTTTAATAGTATGTACTATAGTAAACACAAAATTATATGGACAGCTTATGGAATGTACAGTGAATCACATACAAAAATAAACCGGTTTACTATGACTGCAAATGACAGTAAGATCATATGACTTGATGTCCGAAATCACAGTTTCTAAGGGGCAGGAAATAGAACAAAAAGTGGTTGAACACACAGTCAAGTTGCATGGTACACTCGACCTTTTGCAAGTGATGTCCAAGACTGTGAAGGAAGGTCATGCTTCAGTCAGGAACAGGGTAGTAGCCCATTTCCTCACTGTAGTGCGATGTCGGAGTTGGTATATTTAATGTGTGGGGGGGTGCAGGTGTGCATAGTCCCCCCTGCAATATAGTAGAAGTAATCTAAGTAACACAGCTGGAAGACGGGAATGTCATAAATGTCGTATACACATTTTCGTGTTACTATTTTCAACATTCCAGTCTTCCAATGTTACCAAATTCATTTTTCTTTTATGGTGTTGTAACAGTTCGACCCGACCCCTTTCAACAATACCATAGTAAACCAATAAACCTACATAAAAGGGCATCAATGCATGGATAGACAATAAATAATGACTCTTGGAAGAGTACATAAAGATGTACAACAGTTAAAGGGGTTTGCAAACAATACTAAACAACTATAACTCATTTATCAAGCATCTCTATTTGCTTTTATCAGGAGTTATTTGCCAAAATATGGTTACATTGCAAATAAAGACAGGAGAATGGCTACACTGATGTATGGCAAGGTACTCAAATTAATATCTTATTTGAATAAGGAAATACAGACTGAGATGATTCTGGTAACTATCTGCAAGAACAAAATAGGTACAGCAATTGATGTTGAAGAACATATGGCTGATGCACATTAAATAAGATTAGAATTTTTTTTTTAAACAAACCGTGCACTTACCAAACAAGTGGTGTCCTCTGCCAGGAATTAATTACATAAAAGGGTATTCAGCAAGACTTGTACTGGAATTTAGTTTTAGAATAGCATCTTTCATGAGTAAAAATCTAGAGGTCATCTTGTTTATTGTAGCTAGCTGTTTTTATTGGGAGTGAACACTGCATATTTGTGAGCTGTTAATGTACGGTGGTTGTTGTGTCTTTTGGCTTTTCCCAGTTAGGGGTCACCACAGCAGAACTCCGGTCTGCTAATGACTGGCAGTAGATTTTTACGTGCCAAGTTGCCAGCTCTGACGCACAACCTTCAACGAAGGTACACCCATTCACGCATGTCGGCACACACAAGACGCTCTAGCTGAGAATCGAACAGGACAACGTCTTACTGTGAGGCGACAATGCTACTGCAGCACCACCACCGCAGTTATGTACGGTACTACCAGCAATCACAGAATTTAATATCGAAGCCACTGCAGGAAATTTGTCAAATTATAAACTTTTAGAGGAAAAAAAGTCATGCCAAATCTTGGAGTATGGAACGTCCATCCTGCAACCACTAGGGAATTCTTTCCTAATAAGATTTAAGCAATAATATCAGTTGTGCCTAGACAAATTACACTATATTGCAAAGGTTAACAGAGTGACTATCCATGAACATTTATCATATGCCAAAGACTTTCTGATAAGTCTGCAAAAGTCAGCAAATACAAGAGCCAAGAAAAGTTAAGTGTAAAACAAACTTTTAATGATTTAGCTAAATGTTTCTTTTTTGCTTCCTTTCACAATAATTAAATGTCTCCAGAGAAGAATCGCTATTACAGAGGAATAAAATAAGTCGTCTGTCCCTTTTCACACTTTTTAATGGCTGCAGCATCCATGGCTTTTTATTTCCATAAAACATATACAATACTTTTTTTTTTGCAATCTAAGCCAATGAAAGAATACAGACTGAAGTTATCAAAGAAAAGATTCTTATAAACTTGGATTATTTTAATTGTAGATTTCATACAAAAAATAATTTTAAGCTTTACATTCTTCCACAGTGCTTCCCTATACCTTGTTAATGCCTTTGACACTATCCCCATGTTTAAATTATTGTAAAATTCTCCCAACACAACACTAACCAATACACAATGCAAGGGATTGTTAACGGTCTGTCTGACAAAACCCATACTGTTAATATCAGGACAGGAATACTCATTCTATATATAAAAATGTCACTAGTGGGGTCCCAAAAGGCTCTGTTCTGGGTCCCTTCTTCTTTAGTGTATATATTTCAGTGATATAAAAGTTGATGTCAAGGAACTATAGCTAGTCAAGTTTGATAACTGTCCCCAGTTTGCAATCATGAAACTCCATCGAATTCTGTAGCAAGCGCCTGCCCCAACAAATGCTTGGTGTGTTAATAATGGACCTACCTCAACAGCAGGAAATGCAGCAGAGTTTTCAGTGGTACATTGAGCATCACAATTGCTTACCATATAGACAACATTCAAATTAAATTTGTCACAGTCAGTAGGGCTTTTGAGTAAATATGTTGCTAACAGACTCTCCTTTGATCCTTTGGTAAGAATATCCTTCTATCTTGACTACACTTGTACTTTTGGGCATCTCCTTAAGGTCCAAAGAATCTATAGCTCCCCCTTTTTCCACATCTTAGCAGCCAACAAGAGTTCATCACCAAAAAACAAAAAGTCTCAGATATTGGTAAGCTTTCCTACTCTGATAGAATAAAAGCTCTGTCACTCTACTCAGTGTCATACAGACTCATGAGGTCTGCTCTCTGCTCATCTTTCCATACTATGAATGACAGAGAAGTCTTTAAATCCCCATTCTAGACACCTAAAACCACACCACAGCATCAGTAGCATCAGAACTATGACAGATTCCTAAGCTAACGTAAACTCTCTCTCATTTCTGGAATAGACAGACTTTCCCTAAAAAGCAGAACACTTCCGTAGCAACTCTAAAAACCAATCTGGATGAATGGAGATACGATCGCAAATTTTCACAAGGATTATGTGAATAAAGTCTACTTAATGTACAGCATTGTTAGTCTCTGAACTTCCAGAACATCTCCTTTGGCTATAAGCTTTGTTAAGAACATATGAATCTGTAACACCACCAGTCATGCCCCTCCCCCTGATTTTCCATGAATGTTTTTTGAAATTCTACTTCTTCATATGCATGTCTCTGATTTTTTATTATAGCTTATTCAGCTATGGATGTCAGAGTTATAAATGCTATCATTAGTCATTTTCTCAGACAGTAGAACTCTGTGACATTCAGACATGAAATGCACACTTCCAAGGATTAAGATGAACTCCACTTACTACCTTGGACTCGCTGACAGCATCTTGATTACAGGGCATTTGCCATAAATGAACTGGAATATACTCATTCCAAAATTGCATTCATAGCAGTGTCATCTAGGACAAACTAAATGAGATGGCAGTCTTTCAAAGCATCTACCTTAACTTATTTTTTTTTACTGACTAGATTGCAGAGATGCAATACTTCATATTTTCATGTTAAACATTATAAACTCACTTCAGTAAATGGTGTCAAAGTGATATGCAGAATGTTGATTTTCCTACTTGGGTAAGTTGTGCGGAAAAAAAAAAAACTTCCATATCAGTTAGCATACATTCTGGTCGTCTTTAAATGCACATAATCACTAAGATTTGTTACACATTTCAAACTCAGCTTGTAAATATATGCATAATTTAATTTATTTTAACTGCGTGCCAGGCAATGCAGTTTTCGTTGTTTAAAACATTCTAGACAATGACATAAAAGGTATTGACAGTATCATCATAAACCCATCTTGTCTAGCAAAGCAAACAGTGAGCACTAACTAAAAGCCCAAACACATTTCTGTGAAAGGCAAACAAGGTAAATTTCCTCAGGGATAAAGGAAGGATTTCAACTAAATCTGACATACATAATGATTTAGCTGGGAAGGGATTGTTATTCAGTACAGGGGCAAGTAGCTAAATAAGAAAGCATGATAAAAAATGAAACAGAAGGATACAATAATATTGACAAATATGTGTAACTTTGAAATAGGATATCAACCTCTTTGGGAAAAAAATCATGTTTAACAGTAAGGCTAGAATCAATTTGTTTAATATTCTATATATGCTTGAAAATACATCCCTTGGTAAAACCCTAATGGCTTCAGTCAAATTGTTTTCAAATAACGCCTTTTTTGTTTTCTTGATAATAAACATATGTCAGATGACAATCAGTTTAATTCCAATTTTTCAGATATTAATTTGCAGATAATTAAGTATACTCATGCTAAAATGTCAAACAAGATTTAGCCAGTATGAAATTAAAGTAAAAAGTACAATGTCATGAAGAAATTAATCACCATGTTCTGATGGATTACCAATTAACTTTTATTGTGCATTTACAGATGAAACTGTCTTGATGGTTTATGAAGTGTTCACAGAAGCATGGGAATTATAAAACCAACTGGTATCACAATTAAATAATGAGCTTATAAATATTGCAAATAAAAATCTGAAGTGCTGAATATCACAGAACTGTAGGATAACCACTTATTCAAAACATTGCTGTCAAAAATTTATTTAACTAGTTAAATAAGAAGAAACATTTTCTCTTTAGGTGGTCAGTGAAATACTTTATGGGAAAACAAGTTGCAAGCATACAATAACAGTGAGGAATATTTTGCGTAATAAGAACAATAAAATATACTTCAGTTATGTAGACAAAACTGTGTTGGCAAAATCTTCTGTTGAGGACATAAAATGCATTTTTTTTCAAAGCTGGCTGCATCTATATTTTGTCAAAAAAGAAGGTATTTGCAGAACACAACTGTGGTCTTTTATGCTGACTGTCAAACTGTGTCATATACTTTAGATCAAAATTTGTGCAGAACAGAAATAGTTGTGGTTGAAAAATTCCATACTCACTAAACAAAACAATGTATAAGAAATGGTCACTGCGATACAGAAGGGATAGAATTCACAAGGTTAAATGAAGGTTGCACCAACAGACCCATCATGTATGAATACAGAATTGAACAAGAATATATGCATGACCCTGGAACGAAAAAAGTAAAAAGGCCATACTCAAACCAAAAACACTAGCAAATGACCTCAAAGAAGAAACACCACTGCAACTCGTGGGAATGCTCAACATTTACTAGGAAAACTACATGTTACATAGGTTCATAGGTTGGTACTGGGCTATATGCCCGAAGGAATATATTAGCCCAGCCACGTTGTGCAGTATTCACCGCCCCTTTAGTAGTTCCCTAGACCCTTGTACTAGCAGCTAGTACCCTTGGCCCCTATCTAGTAGTGCAGTTGGTGTGATCTCCGGTGTGAACTTTCTGTTACCCATCCACTCATCAAGGTTCTTCTTGAAGAGTGATAGTGAGGGGCTCTGTCTTATGTAGATCGGGACCCTGTTCCATAGTAAGGGAAGTCTCTGCGAAGGGAATCTATCCCTCCAGCATGTTCTATTCATTGTTGTGTTGAGGTTTGTATCCCTAGAGCGTGTAGCTGGAGTAGATTTGGTTTTGCTAAGATGGAGCATGTTCAACAATTCTGGGTTGGACATGGCTCTGTACGTTAGACAGAGATCGCCTCTGAGAAAGCGGTATGCAACAGAGAACAGTCATAACTTTTTCAATCGTGCTGCATAGGGCAACTGTTTGAGGCCAGTAATCCTCTTGGTTAGGTACATCTGTGGTCTCTCCAGCTGCTGGAGATGTCTAGCCAGGTACATTCCCAATTGGTGCATTGTACTCAATAATGGGTCTGATGAGGAAAGAGTAGAAGGGCACCATTACATCCGTAGATCTTGAAGCAAACCCTTTCGTGGTCAGATAGGTCACACAGAAGGATTTTCTAACCACTTTGGCAACATGGTTATCAAAGGAAAGCTGACTATCTACTTGGGTCCCTAGATCCCTTATTTCTTCTTCAGCTTTCAGGGGATTACCTCCTATGTTGTAGTTTGCGGGTACATTGTTTTTCCAAAGGGGATTAGTACGCATTTTTTTGCATTTAGCTTGAGACCATGGCTTTGACACCATGCATCAGTCTCATTTAGGCCCTTCTGGAGGATCTCTGTGTCGGCCGGAGACTCTATTATAGCACCCAGTTTGCAGTTGTCCGCAAACTTAGCCACAACCCTTCCGTGCTTGTCTGTACTTCTGAGAAGTATATGCCAAACAGGAGGGGCCCCAGGACAGAGCCCTGAGGCACACCACTCGTTACTGGTCTGGATTCTGACATAGATCCCGCTACTCTTACTTTATGGGATCTGTCTGAGAGCCAGTTTGCGATCCATCTTGTGACATAAGGGTTTGTGCCCAGGCTGGTGAGCTTATCAATAATACCCGAATGGGGAATGGTGTCAAATGCTTTAGCAAGGTCAAGGTAAGCAGTGTGTACCTCCTTTCCCTCATCTATAGCCTGAGTAACTGTCTCAAAGAAATCCACCAGGTTCAGGAGGCATGATCTGCCCTTGAAGTCGAACTGTGTGGGGTCCAGTGACTGGAGGTTCCCCATCTCTCCATTTATGAGTTCCATAATGATTCGCTCCATAGCCTTACAGATCAGACTGGTCAGGCTTATTGGTCAGTAGTTCCCAGGGTCAGTTGTGGCCCCACCCTTGTGTAGCGGGACCACCATTGCTGTGCGCCATTCTATGGGCACATATCTTGTGGAGAGGCTGAGACTGAACAGGGTATTAAGATGCGGGGTTAATTTCTTTTGGAGCTCACGTATGACACAGCCTGGGACACCATCTGGTCCCATGGAGGCAGTGTTTTTAGCTTTAGATAGAGCCTTGTTAACCAATGTATCAGTAATAATTGGACTTACACAATCCCCTAGAATGGTAATAGGCCCTGTAGGTGGGGGGGGGGGTTGCACTGAACCTGTCAGCCAAGATGTTGGCAATGTCAGAAGGGTCAGTGTATTTTGTTTCATTTTGTACCAGCTCAGAACAGACCTGAGCATTGCCATTTAGGTTTTTGACGTAGCCATAGAAGGCCTTATGGTTATCCTTGGCATCCTTGGCAACTTTCTTTTCAAAATTAGCTTTAGTTGACTTGATGAGGGCCCTCAATTTCTTACTAATGCTGATCAGGGATGATTTTTCTACTTGAGATTTGGCCTTTTTGTGTATAAGTCTCCTCCTTGTATTGTAAGGTTTGCTTATGGCCGGGGTCCACCAGACTGGTTTCTTCTTGCTTGAGGAAGGAGTCTTGGTTTTATTTGGGATAGCACAGTCCATGCAATCCTGAAGATGCATATAGAGTGCCTTTGGTGTAGGATTCTGCATCCTGGATATCATTATCCTTCTGCAAGGGAATAGTGAAGCTTTCCACTTCGGATGCAAGTAGTTTGAAGTTTGCTTTGGAAAGGGTTTTTGACTATGGTTTCTTTAATTGGGGGAGGTGGAGGAGCGAGGATATCCAGGGTTATCAGTTTGTGGTCGGATCTGACCAAGGAGGGGGTGATAACATGCACAGAAAGAGGAATAACAATGTCTAGCACTGTTAAGGACAAAAAGAAAACATGGGCTCTGTAAATAATTTGCACATTAATCTCATTTTGTGTTAAGTCTGCTCCCTTGTGTGTGTACAATAATTTTAATTGCCACTTTATCACAGAGAGTGGCCTTAAGACCACAATGTTCTAGATAAGATGGCAGTTTATTTGGTCTTGCAGACTAGTCCATGATCACCTGTATCCAGCCTTTCAAGCCATTAAAGTTCCAACCCTCCCTGACCTGAACAACTATTCATTTGTAAAATAAATTGTTTTTCCAATAACTGGGTTTAAGGGCCTAAACTCCTCATTTACAGGTAACTTACACACATTACCTGACACATTCATATCCCAATACATCTGATATATCTGGAACAAACTTCCATTACATGTAAGCAGAGTAGTAATATACCAGTCACCTTCAAAGTAAACCTAAATAGTTGGATGGGAAGCCTCATGTTCTCCCTCTCCGACCCTTGCATTACCATCCTTAAGACTGGGAGGAACATTTGAATATGTTTTATTGTCTACTCTCATTTGAATATGTTTTATTGTCTACTCTCATTTGAATATGTTTTATTGTCTACTCTCATTTGAATATGTTTTATTGTCTACTCTCATTTGAATATGTTTTATTGTCTACTCTCATTTGAATATGTTTTATTGTCTACTCTCATTTGAATATGTTTTATTGTCTACTCTCATTTGAATATGTTCTATTGTCTACTCTTGTAATAATCTGTAGACTAACTCTTAGTACTTGCCTATGATGCAATGAAAGCCAAGTACATTGCTTCAGCCAGTGTTATATGAATTAATTTATGTACATTTTCAGAAACAATTAAGTTATTTTTCTGATGAGTAAAACAATTTTAACGTGTAATCATCTGAAATTTGGAATGAAACATATGAGTAAGTGTGTATTATTTTTATGCATTTTTGCAAGATTTTGGTAAATATTTAAGCCCATTAGACATTTTGGTAGTTTGTCCATCTTTATTAAAAGATGAAACAGCAGCATCTTGCATTTCTAATCATATTTTTTCTGAGATCCTGCAGTTTACTATAAATTGTTATGGGATAATTCCAAACATTAGCTCAAACAGAAAAAAAAAATCCTTTGCAGCATTTCACAAGCGGGGATTACATTTTCAATGGCCAGGTAAGTTAATCACTTCTATGACAGTGAACATAAGCTAAGTTAGTGTCTGTGGTAACTAAGAAGTGTGTGGGGGGTGCATCCAGTATGTGAACTATACTGTACAAATGTGACACAGACTTGTGCTTCTTCATTTTAAGGTATCCTGGATGAAGTTTACTTGTGGTTCAGCTTGTAAGAGAGACATTTTTCATTTCAGTCTACACTGACCTCAGACTTATACTGTTGGATTATAAATACAGGCTTCCTGCTATATTTAGTCAGACTTGTGCATCTGTTTTTCATGTCTAGCCAGTGTATCAAAGACGGGAGTCAATTTTCTCCAACGTTTCTGGGTACAACACTTTCTATCACAGTGGTTGTGAAGTGGTCTTTTTAGGGTAAATTATATGTACTACCCATGACTTTAAGGACTGTCGGTACGTTTCAGTGACTGCTGCAAGGTGTAGTTGTAGGCCTCAATGAGATAAAGGCACTCTCATGTAAGTTGTTTTACACATTTCACTTCTTTTTTCCCTCACTGTGAGTTCAAATTACACAAGATGAGAGGTACCATCATACTAATTCAACAAAAGATGGGAACTAGCACTGGTATAATATTAATAATTTCACACTACTATGACATTCAGAGAGTTAAACGTGCTTGAAAATTAGCAGCACATCTGTGTAACTGACAGACATCAGTCTGCAATTAACAGTCTAATGCTGAAGCATATCAAGCATCTGCTTAATTATGAGAAGGTTAAGAGTCAGTCAGAAAAAAATGTGTGAAATGATTACAAACATGTATCCACCACTGATACTGTCAATGCAAACAGCATTTCTGGTTACAGACTATTAAAATGTTTAGAGTTCATTTTCTTTCCTCTAGGACTAAAATAATCAGTATGGCATAATCAAACATAAACAAGCATAAATCTGCTTTAAACATAACTGAAGTTATTCTGGTCACAGTAAAATGTAAAAGCTTTCAATCTAGAATTTTGTTTGGGGTTATGTAAAAGTAAAGATTAATTTTATGCACCATTTTACTTAATTCTGACAGTATAAAAAAGCATGTTAAATGGCATAAATGTATGCAAACAGGTTCTTAGAATATGTGCTAAGGGGCAAATGATCCAGCTTAAGAAATGTTTGACATGCAACTTAAAGAATGCTACCACTGAAACAGACAAGGACAGAGTTTGCCCTAGGCTTGCATTTCTTGTGGCATCCCTACGAGGTCAAATGATAATTTTATGTTGTACAGCTCTTACACATTGAGGTTTGGGAATACACAACTGCTGCAATGTTATTGTATTATTTGATATGCCCCAGGCCTACTCGTGGGCTGTAGAAAATGTACTTATCTTATTCTTCAGATGCAATATTTCTGAAATATTACGCAAGTTTCGAAAGACCAGTGAAGGAGAACAAGTTTATTAGAAGATTACGGCTCATAAAATATAGATTCTTAAAGTCCCAGTAGGTTTCTTATCCCTTCAGTCAAAAAGACTGCATTCTTATCATGACTGACTGTTTCAGTCTCTCTTTCACTCTCCAAATATATAACTGTCATATATGTGTGCATCCTCATACACTTTACAGATCACACATATAAATATATGGCTGTATAGCTACATATTAAAAATTCACCATATCAAAAGGCAACTGATTGAAAACTTGTCAGTCAGCAGGCTACTGAAATTTAAAGCAAAAAAGTAAAAACATTTTTTTTTTTTTTGTGGAAGAGCAGCAAGTCCCCTCTGCCCTCCCCACAGCCATTGTTAATTATATTTATACCATCTCTGACTTCACAGTGGGGAAAAAGCAAATTCCCCAATCCCCACTGAACCATGATCTTGCACAGAAAAAAAAAGCTGGTACATTCGATTAGCTGACTTTCAATTAACTGGACTGCCTTTTCCCATTAGAGAATTTAACCTTTCCTCCAATTATCTGTAACCTATATACATATATGTATACAAACACATACACATATCTATCTATATATACAAAGATAAATAAATGTCTGTAGAGAGAGGGAAATGAGTCCTTATTTATGTCGACAGTGTATAAAGCAGACATCTCTTGTGTCAACACATTGTTGTCAAGCAGACAGATGGTCAACAAGTGCGCATGTGAGGCTGAGGGAATATGACCTTTTCCAGGTAATGTGCGATATTTGAGTTAGGGTATATAATTAGCAAGGGGCACAGCCTCCCACATGGGGGTGCAAGAGAATTGCCTCTGCAAAAGCACAGTTTTACATTTGCATGGTCCCAGCTTATGTCATGGAGTATGCATAATGAATACATTCCCATGGTCCCAGCTTATACCATGCAGTATGCATAATGAATACATTCCCATGGTCCCAGCTTATACCATGGAGAATACATAAGGAATACATTTGCATGGTCCCAGCTTATGCCATGGAGTATGCATAATGAATCATTAACATTATTTTTGTGATTTGGTGATGATATGAACAGTGATATTTGAGTGTTTCATTATTCATAAGTACACCCATCTATATGCTATCATTTATTTATGCGAGTGTGTGTATACACATATGTATTACCATTACTTTGACAAAGCGTTTTTTTTTATTTTTAGTGGAACAAAATGAGATCAAGCATGTAATGTCAAGTTACTGTTTCATTAACTGTGTTTTTAAGTATGTGGAAATAGTTTTGAGATAGTGGGTGGCATTTGTTTGGGGGGTTGTGGTCTTAGATTTAAGTTTTTTTTTTTTTTCATGCGTCATACAAATATGGTTTCTGTCTTAATTACTATTCAGTCAAACATTATATAAGATTGCTTAAATCCTGCTTTCCCTGAAATATTTAATTTAGTTATGTTCCCTTACCAGGAATGTCTGACTGGGCCAAAGTCGCATTTTCAGAGAAGGCCCATTGAGAAAAGCTCCACAGAAAAGAAATGACAAAGTTTTAATTGAGCAACAGTCAGCCAATTTCCTTTTCTGTGCTCAAAATAAGACATTTGGTTGTATATTTATTTTAAGTATTAGTCTTGCTCTTCCTCCTAAACATTATTCTGTATATATTGATCCCTCAAAGTGCATAGGTGTGTACTAGGCTAATAGCCCTGGAGCCTTTACAAGCCTAGCCCAGAGGATTACTCTGGCATTCTGCCACCCGACCTTAGTTCCCAGTGTCTGTCGAGTAAAGCCACTGGAGTGATCCCTGAGGTGAATTTTGTATTTCCCATCCATTCGTCAAAATTTCACTTGAAGAGGGCTAGTAAGGCACTCCGCTTGACATGTATTGGAAGTCTATTCCATAGCATGAGCAGTCTATGGGTTATGAACCTGTCCCCTCCAGCATGTTCCATTATTTGTGGTAATGAGGTTGAGGTCTCTGGAGCATATGGTGCAGAAAGATTGTGATTTCTTCAGCTGTAGCATTTCTAACAGATCTGGATCAGGCATAGCTTTGCAAGTCAAGCAGAGATCGCCTCTAAGTAGGCGATATGAGATAGAGAATAGTTGGGAGGTTTTTTTAGTCTGTTCATATAGGACAAATGTTTAAGGCCTAGGATGCACTTTGTGAGGTAGTTTTGTGGCATCTCTAGTTGTTACAGGTGTTTATTGAGGTACATGCCAAATGGGGCATTGTACTCACTGATTGGCCTAATGAAGGAAGAGTAGAGGGAGACAATGACCTCTTTCTTCATGGACACAAAACCCTTAATAATGAGATGTGCCACATAGGACTTTCTGACCACAGTGGCAATGTGGCAGTCAAAAGAGAGGTTGCTGTCAACCTGTGCTCCCAGATCTCTTATAATGCCTTCTGTGTTCAGTGGACTACCATCGATGTGGCAACTCATGGGAACCAGGTTTTTCAAAAGGGGATGATGACATTTTTTGGCACTGAGCTTAAGGACATGGTTTTGACACCAGTCATTGGTCTCAATCAGGCCTTTATGTAGGATGTCAACATCACTTGGGGTGTTAATAACAGCTCCTGACTTGCAATTGTCGGCGAACTATGTCAGCCAGAGTCCATTCATGCTGGCCTGGACTTCAAAGAAGTAGATACCAAACAGGACAAAACCCTGTGCGACTCCACTCATAACTGGTCAGCTACTTTCACATGTGGGTTCTACCTGTGAGCCAGTTTGCAACCCACCTAGTGATATAGGGGTTGATGCCTAGCTTAGTGAGTTTTTACATGATTCCTGAGTAGGGAATGGTATCAAAGGCCTTAGCCAGATCAAGGTATGCTGTATGAACCACCTTTGTTTTCCTCCACAGCTCTGATAGGTTAATGGGGTGATAGTTCCCAGGGTCTGTAGTTGCTCCTCATTTGTGGAGAGGGATGATTGTAGCAGTGCACTATTTGGTAGGGACAAAGTCTGAGGTGAAGCTGTGACTGAACAGGGCATACAGGTGAGGTGCCATTTCACTCTGTAGTTCATTCTTGGTCTTGGACAGTGCTGCTTTAACCTGTACGGCAGTAATACTAGGTGCCTGGCAATCTACTGGTATTGTGGCTGGTCCCTTGGGGTGGTAAATATGGCACTGAATCTGTCAGCCAGTATACTGGCAATATCTCTTGGCTCGGTATAGGAGGTATCATTGTGCAGTAGCTCAGAGCAAATCTGGGTATAGCTGTGGAGATTCTTTACATAACTATAGAAGGCCTTGTGGTTGCCTTTACTATCTGCAATTCTTTTTTCATAGCTAGCTTTAGAGGATTTGATGAGGGATTTCAACTTTTTGTTGTTGGCTGATAAGGGAGTTTTTCCAGTCTTGGGACTTCACCTTATTTCACATCAGTTTCCTCATTCTGTTGTAGTGTTTATGGCAGGGGACCACCAGATTGGCTTCCTTTTTTTGGAGAGCATTTTGGATCTACTGGGTATGGCGAAATCCATGCATTTGTGTACATGTTCGTACAGTGCACTGGTGTATGATTCAGCGGTCATGCATGGGTGCAGTGAAGTTGGCCACCTATGTTTTTAATAGCCCAAAGTTAGATTTGGAGAAGTTTTTCATGGTGGTTACCTTTGAAGGGTGGGGTGAGGTGGGAGGGATGTGGATTTCCAAGGTGATTAGTTTGTGGTAGGATATAACCAGGGACGAGTTGACTGTTCATGTAGAGCAATGTTCGCCCATGTTAGTAATGACCAGGTCAAGGATGTTGTTACCTCTAGTGGGGGTAAGAACGAGCTGGTCCAGGGCATTGGAATTAATGAATTCCAGGAAACATTGGGCAAGTGTATTGGTACATGAGTAGTTTTCACAGTTAATGAAGGGGTAGTTGAAGTCACCCAGTATGAGGGTATTAGGATGTTCCTTAATATTCTCCAAGGTGCTTAGGAACATGGATTTTGAGTCTTGGGACATGATTGGGGACCTATCGCAGGATACGACCTGAATCACCGTCTTACCCAATGTTAGCTGCACCTGAAGAATCTCAGATGCATTATGTTGGGCTGCCAGTCTGGAGGTGTGCAGATCCTTTATGAATATGGAAACACCACCACCTTTGGAGCTTCAGTCCAAGTTCTGGGGCAGAAAGGTGTGGAATGAGTTATAGCCTGGTAGTGCAGGGGTGCTTTCTGCTGCCTTGAACCAGGTCTCTGTTATGGCACAAATGTCGATGTTCTCCATTTTAAGAGTGCTTTGAGTGAGTGCATTCTGAGATTTAGACTTCTAGCCTTGAGCAACATGACCCTCAGATTGCATTTGTTTGTAGCTGTTACAGTGGTAATTTAGTCTTTGGAACACAGCCTAAAAAAGGCACTATATGGGTGGCAACAGCCTTGGCCAGTATCCGGAAGCCCAGGTGTGACATGATGCAGGCCATCTCTGGCAAAGCATCGAGGTCTGTCAATCATGTCATCCCAGGCAGACAGATTCTGGATCCCCTTAAAATGACACCAGAAACTTAGCCAATTGTTGAAATCAATCATTTTCTGCTTGTACTGTGGTATCATTCTGGGTGATGTTAGAATGCTGTTCAGGGCTAGGGTCATACCTGGCTGAGCTACATAATCCAAGAGCTCCTCCATGTCTCTCTTCATGTAGGCCAGGGAGGTCTGTTTCAGGTCAGTTACACCCACATGTACAATGACAGAGTCATATATGTACCTGTTGTTGAGGGACCTGAGTGACTGCGTTATGTGGCGGATCCTAGCACCTGACAGGCAGCTGACTCTTACTTTCTCCTTATTCAACATAGTGACATCAGTGTGCCTCACTATCAAGTCACCTATGACTAGTTTGTTGGGCATGCTGTTTTGCCTTGGGGGCTTTGGCTGAGTGGCAAACTGTTTAGGAGAGTTGTGTCTCGTGATTAGTGTTGTGTTGTGGTGGTCGAGTGCGTTTCAGCCTTGGAAGTCTCTGCTGTATGGGGTAGATTTTTTTGAAAGCCTCCACGAAGGTAGGTTTGCAGTTTGTACTTTTATGTAAAGGCAGTTCTGGTGTGTTGTCTGGAGGGCTGTGTGTTCCATGTGATGTGGTGCAAGTGCTGACCTTCTCCTCTTGACCAGCTATTCCGGTCTTGGCTGGACAGTGCATGGTTTCCAATTTGGATATATAAATGCATCTCTTGCAAGTCTGAGTGTTGGGAGGTAAGAGGAGATGGTTGTCAGTGTATATACGCCAGTTTCTACATTGCTTCAGGATGCCCAAGTTCACCAGGTTAATAGGAGAAAGCACAGGGAACTGACCTTTAGACATGCCTGGAGGGGCGGGCATTAATTATCAGTACTGGAGCGGTTTCCTTGTAGAACATTTAGTGCTGGTAGTAATTTTGTGTGCTACAATAACTGCTATAAGAAGCCTGGTAAAGTGCTATATTAATAAGCTAGTAAAACTGCAGGAGAGGAGAGAACTAGTAAAGAAGGCAATATACCATTTATTTCTATTTAGTTTGCATATTCCAGTTTTTTTAAAAATCCTACTCCACTTTTTTACTTCATTCACAGCATCCAATTAATTCTGTTACAGTTGGTTTTGCTTTCAATTCTGCTAATTGCTTTTGTGGGAGCAAACAGCATCAAACTTTGAAGCGCCTTGCTTTATCTAGGCAATTCATTTTCTATGCTGCAGTTGAAAGGAATCATTTTCTTTGTTAAAGTAATTTGCTTCCCAAGATTTCCAACAGAGTATCCAATAAGAAATTTCTAAATTCCAACAACATGTTGCATTCTTAGAAAACATGCTCATAAATACCTCACCCTTTCCCATCACATCTCCAGCAAATGCTGTCCACCTGCAAAAAATTCTTTAGAAGTCTACTTGGGATATAATAATAGCTATGCAAACACTTTCATGCAAAAATCTCACCTTCCAGATTCTGTTTCATATTTGGGAGCCATAGAAATATTGTCCAGTTGTTTCTTGGTATATTGCCTTCCTATTCTCATGCCCAAAGTCTTTTTCTAAATTCTTCTGATTGATTTTTGTAACTATTGTGCATTATTTGTTATGTCATAATAATTATCCCTTTTTTACCACAGCTTCTGTTCTTGATCAAATTATAAACTCAACCAGAACAAGTCTTTAATTCAAATTCCTATTCCTTTCTCTATGCCTATAATCTATCAGCCCCTGGTGTCGGTGCCATTGTCTTGACTTCTGCTTGGCCTCACCTCACTCTGAATCTCTCCATAGCTATTGGCCTCATCTCACTGTGACGCTCTCCATAGATATTTTCCTAATACCTTGGCTTCTTTGCATACTGTAGAATAGTGCGCGAGTGCATGTGTTGTACCTTTAAGAAGTGTTTCAAGGACAGCACGTGCATATAAACAGCAAGCACAAGCGAGCTTCAGTGCCATTTTGGGAGTGCAGTCAGAGTGAGCATGTATGAGTGTAACAGCTAGTTTATAAGTTTATCTAAGTTAAGGTTATTAAGCCTCAATCCTGATGTGTTTGTACATAATAAAGTTGCTTGAACAGAACCCACAAAGACTAGTCTCTTTTATCCTGACTAGACAACTAACACAGTGTCAGAACCAGGATTCCAGAGATGGCTTTTCAGAGCTACGAGGTCCAGAGATAACAGTGATGGCAAGTTAAGAGAAACAAGCACGTAAAAGGTCCAGAAATGAACCAAAGGTAATGAAAACTTGCACAAAGAATTTTATATAAAAAATAAAAAGATAAAATGGAGCATTACAAGGGCACAAACTGCATTATTAAACAAGCGAGAAGCACAAAAGGTTCATTAATTAAATGAGATGTTTAAAATTAAGATACTTGATAAAACAATTATCAGGAAAGAACATAATGGGTTTGGAATTCAAAATGAGCATGTTTAAAGCATGTTTAGAGTAAAACAAGCATAAAAATAAAATTTTGGGCATAGAAAAAGATTAAATGAGAAGAATTTTTTTATTTTTATTTTTATTTTTTTTTTTATTTTACATTTGTTAACCAGGAAAGTCCGACTGGACACAGATTCATTTTCAGCAGAGGCCCAGGGAGAAAAGCTCCAAGAACATTATATACAAAGAATTTTACATACATAAACAGTTCTAGAGATGTAATAAATACAATGTCCAACTTTCTATACCATAATGTACAGCTTTACAAGCTATTAAGAAAAATAAAGAACATAGGTCAATAATATGAAGCATTTTTTTTTGTAGTAATGTTTAACAGAATTTCCAGGGAAAATTTAAGCTGTAGACCCTAAGTTAGATTATTAGAACAGGGTAATGGTAAGGGTTAATATCAGGGGAGTAGCATGGGCAAAGCCAGTTATATAAGTAGTGGGTTTTCACGAGCTTTTTGAATTGAGTAGTAGACGTATTCGAGGTTATTTGGCTTGGTAGTGAGTTCCAGGTCCTGGCAATAGTGCAGGCAAAGACCACTTTACCAGCATCGTTTTTATGCTTAATGAAATTTATGAGGCATTGGCTACTGGATCTTAAAGCTCTCATTGAAGTGTGAGGCTGGATTACATGCTGGAGTGGCGAGGTATTTTTTGGAAGGTAGTAGAGCTTGTGGGCTATTGAAAGTTGATTGAGTAGTAGTAGTTGAGACAGTTCAAGCCAGCTGAGCTGCTTAAGAGCAAGGCAGTGGCGGGATCTGTATGAGGTTTTAGTATCAAAATTGGCAGTCTTGTTTTAACAAGATTCCATGTTGCTCGGATCATTTTGCTGGAGATTTGTAAGTACAGGGGAGGCATAGAGAAGGATGGATAAGAGATGTGTCCTTGCGATGGTTGCTTTGGTTTGCTTGGTCATAAACTGTTTATTCCTGCAGAGGTGTCCTAGTTTTTTGTTTACTTTCTTGATGGTTTGAGAAATATGGATGTCAAATTTTAGGTTATTTTCTATCTCAACACCTAACAGTTTAGTGCGAGCAGTAGGAGTGATTTGGATGTTGCCATCAGAGTTAATAGTAAAATTATTGTTTAGTGGAGGGGATCGCCTGGGATTAAAAATGATTAGTTTTGTTTTTTTTGGGATTAAGAATAAATTTAATGTTGGTAAACCATATTTTGGCTAGAGTAAAGCTACTTTGGGTTAGGGTTTGGAGTTAGTTTAAGGTGGGGCCGGCAGATATAAGGGTTGTGTCATCTGCATATTGTATGACAGAGGCAGTGGGTGAAGAAAAGATTTGGTTGGTAAATAGTGAGAACAGCAGTGGGCCAAAAATAGACTCTTGGGGGACTCCTGTGGATACCAGTAGTAGAGGGGACAGCTGGTCTTGCCAAAGGACTGCTTGCTCATGGTCTGATAAGTAACCAAGATATAGAGGAGGCACTTAAGTTTAGGTTAGAAAGAGTTTCAAGTAGAAAGCTGTGGTTTGCCATGTCAAAGGCTTTTGATAAGTCTAGGAAAATGGAAGATATAAATAGTCCCTTGTTTCTACGGTGGTTAACTGTATCAGTGAATGATAACAGTGCTGTGGTGGTGCTGTGGGAGGGCCTAAAGTCATGCTGAGATCTGGAGAGTAGGTCATTTTCTACTAGGTAATGCAATAGCTGGGAGTGAACAACTCTTTCTAATATTTTTGATAAAGGTGATAGGATTGTGATAGGGCAGTAGTTGGTGAGTTCTACGGAGTTACCTCCTTTGTGCAGTGGAATAATATGTGATGCTTTCCATAAGGTGGGTACCTTGTATTCTGCTAGTGATCTATTTATGATAATGAATACAGGATAGGCTATTGCTTCTGCTGCTATTTGAAGGAAATCTGCAGGTAGGTTGTCAGCTGCTAGTGTGGTTGGTTTGAGTTTTTTTTTTTTGCAGTTTAAAGATAACTTTTGTGGGTACAGGGTATAGGGAAAAGTTGGATGTATCATTATTTTGTTTTGTATTTGGTTGAATAGGGGAACCTGCTGTTATGGGGCTACTAGTGCTGTTTTGGGTTTCTGAATATAATAAGGGCAAAAAGGGCACATTAAGCACAAATAAAGCAAGGTGACTGCATGTTTTTTGGCTAAGTACTGTGTTTTGGCATAACTACTATTTTGCATTGCATTAAGGACATAATTAGAGTTATTTAAAATATCTCAAAGTGTGTAAAAGTGCTTAAAGTGTGTGCTTATTACTGTGCATTTATTCCAAAGATTTCATATGTGTGCGCAAAGTGCAATTATTTCATTAAGTACAGTCAAAATACAACCATTTAAAAAAGTTTCTTTTACTGAGTGTGTTTATTTGCAAAGTGCCGCCTTTAGAGAGTACTGCTTGCACTGTAAAGAGGTATTTAGCAAAGTACAACCATTTTGGGAAAGTTTCAGTGTGCTGTGTACTGGTTATTTGCAAAGTGCAGTTACTTTGAAATGTTTCTTACTCTGAACTTCTACTGCCCAGTTCATTTGCACAGTGCAGTTATTTTGAAATGTTTCTTACAAATCATGATTTCAAGAGTATTACAGTGCCTGAGAGACTTATTTTGCAAAGTTCAATTATTCAGAGGCTGCTTGTGCTATTCGGCATAGTTATAAATACTGGCATAAATTTCTGGCGTGTGTGTGTGCGTGTGTGTTAATGCATACTTGCAAAAGCCTTCGCTGCTGTGTGTTAATATGGCAGACAGATTTTGAAAACCATCAAAATTGGTGTTTGATTAGAATATTGCAGAGAACTGGAGAATATTTCAGCAAGAGTGAAATATTTGTATACATGCAGCTTATTCTGACAAAGATGCATGCACCATGGCAATCATTTTGCTAAACCTAGCTGGGTCAGAGACCACTGAAAGAGAGCATTCATTTGTGTATGCACCAGCAGTATATATGAGGAAGAAGGTGAAACTGACATCCTACAAAAGGGCCTCACTGAGACAGATGCCTGGTGTCAAAGTCATGGCCTCAAGCTCAATGCCAAAAAGTGCATTGTCATCCCTTTTGGTAAAAACTCTGTACCCATGAACTACCACATAGGCAGTAGACTACTTAACACCGAAAGTGTGATGAGACCTTGGGACACAGGCGGACAGTAGTCTCTCCGTTGATAATCACATCGCCACAGTAGTCAGGAAATCCTTTTACATTGGCATACCTCATTACAAAAGGTTTATCATCCAGGAAAAAAAGAGGTCATTGTTCCCCTCTACTCATCACTCATTAGACCCATTGTAGAGTACAACGCCACTTTTGGTATGTACCTCACAAGACATCTACAACAACTGGAAAGGCCACAGAAATACCTCACAAAGAGGATTACCAGGCTCAAACAGATACCCTACACAGACCGTCTCAAAAAACTCCAGCCTTACTCTGTAGCATATCGCCTACTAGGAGGCGATCTCTGCCTAACGTACAAAGATATGTCAAACCCAGAGCTGCTGGACATGCACCACTTAAAGAAATCCCAATCCCTCCAAGCTACATGCTCTAGGGACCTAAACCTTGTCAGCACAATAAACAGAACATGCTGGAGGGATAGATTCCTGTCCGAGAGACTTCCCATACTCTGGAACAAACTACCTATCTATATCAAACAAAGCTCATTAACACTCCAAGAAAAATCTTGATGATTGGATGGGAGATAGGAAATTCACCCCGGGATATAGCTCTGCTTGACAGGGGCACAGGAAAATAATTTTCTTGGGTGGCAAAAGCCAGGGTACCATTTGGCTAGGCTTATAAAGGCCCTACGGCCAATAGTCTAGTACCTACCTATGAACCTATATTGTTGTACAGGCTGACTCAAGGGAAGACCCAGAGTGTTTGAAGTGCAAGTTAATGGAAATGTGTAACCCACAGACAAACATTACACTAGAGAGGCATTTGTTTGACACAAGAGATCAAAATTCCAGGAGAAGCTTTAGCAGCTTACATAACTGACTTGAGAAAAAGCTAAAACATGCCTGTTTAATGAATTAAAAGATGAGTTGATAAAGGACAGGTTTTTGTGTGGTATAAACAGTGCTGCAGTGAGAAAGATTTTGCTTCGTGACAGCAATTTAACACTGATCAAAGCTATTGAGATTTATCAAATCAATGAAGTTATGGAAAGGCACACAAGTATGCTTGCAAGTGATAAGAACATAGTTTAAGCAGGATCCAGATCAAATGTACACAGCATGCAACACATGGCTAGCAGAAGCAGGCCTAAGCACATGGCACCTGCCACCCCTGCAGGATCCCTAGGTAAAACCCATAGTTTTCCAGCAAGTTCTAAGAAAAGGACTTGCGCAGTGCAGTACAAGGATGAGTTAGCAAAACCCAAATCCAGTTTTATTGTTAACAGTCACAATTGTGGTGCCAATCATGTCTAAAAGAGAAAAATGCTTAGCATTTAGTCAGTAGTGCCACAAGTGTAAAAAACTGAACCATTTTCAAAAGTTTTGAAAATTAAGTAAACCACACACAGTTATAAAGTAGGATCACACAAAAAATGAAGTTGATCATATTGACAGCTGCAATTCTATTTAACAAGTAGATGGTGTCATCAGTAATTGGTGAAAAGGTCGATGTAGTAAATTTGTTGGCAAAGAATAAAGTGCTTTGTGCTGTCCGGATCAATGGTGAAACCACAGATCTTAAAGGGGACACTGGCTCAAAGTGCAATGTTATGTCAGCAGACACATTTGCTAAGGTGAGGACTAATGAACAACTTAATTTGGCTAGTAGTGCAAAACGGGTCGCTTATGGAGGTGAAGAAATTCAAACTGAAGGCTCAGTAGTGCTTTCATGTTATTTGGCTAGGAACTGTTACAGCTTGCTATTCTATGTAGTCCGAAGACCTGTGCAGTCATTATTGGGTTTCAGAGATAGTTTGAGAATGAATTTGCTTTCTTTTACCAAAGCAATTCATCATATAACCACATATCCTAGTTCCAATTTTACTGAATCTATTTTCTCAGAGTATGCTGTTTTCGATGACAAATTATCAAACTTCCAGTTGTGTTTTCTATGAAGTTAGACTCTGAGATCAGTCCAGTGGTCATACCAGCAAGAAAAGTTCCTATAGCTATTCAGAATGAAGTTAAAGCTCAGTTGGATAAAATGGTGCAGCAAGGGGTAATTTGTCCATTTACAGAACTAACTGAATGGATATCGTCCATGGTAGTAGCCCACAAAAAAGGCTTAGACGAAATCAGAATATGTATTGACCCAAGAGATTTGAACTAAGCATTAAAGAGACTGCATCATCCAAAGTGTACAGTCGAGGAAGTTGCAGCCCTAATACCAAATGCCACTGTTTTTTCTGTCTTGGATGCAAAAAGTTTATTTTGGCAAGTTGATGTTTGATTGTAAATCCTCATTACAGACTACTTTCAGTACCCCATTTGGCAGACAAATTCCTCATGATGCCATTTGGAATAAATTCTGCTTGTGAAGTCTTTCAGCATGCAATGGAGCAAATTTTTTTAGGTAATCCTTGTGTCATAATAGTAGATGATTTATTGGTTGGAGGCAATGGTGAAGCAGAGCATGAAAGAAAGCTTAAGAAAGTTCTACACAAAGCATGTGAACTGAACTTAAAGCTCAATCCTCTGAAGTGAAAATTCAGACTACCAGAAGTTACATATGTAGGTCATTTATTCACTAGCCCTGACTTGTGACTAGACCTGTCCAAGCAAGCAGTCATTCTTGAGATGCCAGCTCCACATAATGTTCAGGCAGGCTCTGCAGTGTTTTTCTGGTAGGGGCAACTATTTAGGCTAGTTTATTCCAGACTTCATTGAGTTGACAGTACCTTTGAGAGAGCTGATGCTCAAAAATGTTACATGGTTTTGGTTGGAACAGCATTTTAAGATCTTAAGCAGAAAATTGCTACCCCACCTACATTAAGATACTATGATGTCAATAAACCAGTAACTATTTCCTGTGATGATTCAAAATTTGGTCTTCACGCAGTTGCTCTTCAGGAAGGCAGACCAATAGCCTATGCATCTAGAACTTTTACCCAAACTGAAATGCAATATGCTCAAATTGAGAAAGAACTTTTGGCAATAGTATTTGCATGTTCAAAGTTTCATGATTATATCTATGTTCGAGCTATTCAGATTGAAAATGATATCCAACCACTAGTTACTATTGTAAAGAAGCCTATGCATTCAGCTCCAGTGAGATTACAAAGAATGATGCTCAAACTGCAAACGTACAACTTCAAAATGCTATATACAAAAGGCAATTTTCTTTTTCTGGCCAATACTTTATCCAGATCCCCCAGTAATACATTGTAACAGCTTCATGCAGAGAATTCTGACTCTGACGTCTTGGAAGTGTGTGATTTTTTCTACCATGAGACTTGATGAGCTGAAAGATTATAGAAAGACTGATCCGATTTTGCAAAAGCTCAACCACTACATTAATGTAGGATGGCCATCAAATCAATCTGGTGTACCACCAGATGTGCAAACTTATTTTCCTTACAGAGATGAGATGTTGATGGAAGATGGCATTATTTTCAAAGGTCCTAGAATTGTTGTTCCCGCTTCCTTACAACATGAATATATCCAGATTTTGCATCATGGTCACCCAGGTTCCAAATGTACCAGAAGAATGGCAAGAGAACTAGTGTTTTGGCCTTCTCTAGTAAAAGATATTGATAAAGTACTTTCTTTCTGTTCTGTTTGCAATAGTACTAAACCACATTTGCAAAAAGAACCACTTTACCTAAGACAAGTTCCTGAACTACCTTGGTCAACAGCAGCCACCGATGCATTTGAGTTAAACAATCAGTATTACTTAATGTTAGTAGACTCTTATTGGAATTGGTTTGAGATTGATTTACTACATAATCTAACATCCACTGCTGTTATCACCAAGTTAAAACGTCATTTCGTGGTCCACGCTAGTCCAAAAAAAGTTATTTATGACAATGGTACTAAATTTACTAGTCAGTTGTTACAGAAATTTGCAAAATAATGGGACTTTGTACATGTTACTAGTAGTCCAGAATATCCAAAGTCAAATGGACTAGCTGAACATGCAGTACAGAGTGCAAAGCAATTACTTGACAAGACAAAGTAATGAAAATACAGATGTCTTTTTGAATTTACTCAAGCTCAGAAACATACTCCATACGATATTGCCTGCTCAGAAACTTCTATCTAGGCAAACCAGAATGACATTGCCTATTAGTTCCACTCTGTTGAGGCTTAAAGCGAAGAACAATAGAACAATTAGAGACCAATTACTCAGAAAACGTTCTTTATGTAAATCCAGCTATGATAAACCGAGCAGATTTTTTCATCCACTGAAAGGAGTAGAGAGAGAGAATACAAATCGTGAAAGGTTTCTACCAGATTGGTAAAGTAACAGGTATATTTAACCAGCCAAGATCCTATTTCGTACAATATGGGGGTGTGGAGTATAGGCAAAATCGCAGACATCTTCCTGTTCAGAATCGGTATCAGAGCATTGTTCCTGTGATACAAACACTAGATCAGAGCAATCCAGACAATGTTCCTGTTGCAGAATGTGTCTTAACTTGTACTTCCATTCCTGATGATGTCCCCAATGTCCCTAAAGTTGAACATTCAGCAGAGACCATCCCAGTTGCAAGACCTAATTCTAATTTCTATGTCACATGATTCGGTTGTATTCTAGACCTAGTGTGAAATGCACAGCAACCTGAACATAATTGTCTGTATGTATTTAGTTCTGTATAATTACATGATAAAGAATTATTTGTATTTGCATGTCAATTGTTATCAATATTGCATGACTGACTTCTCAAAGAGGGAGGATGTAGAATAGTCTGCGCGTGTTGGACCTTTACGAAGCATTTCAAGGTCAGCTTGTGCATATAAATAGAAAGCATGTGTACTCCAGTGCCATTTTGAGACTGCAGCCAGAGAGTGAGCATGTATGAGTGTAACAGCTAGTTTGTTTATAAGTTTATCCAAGATAAAATTATTAAGCCTCAATCCTGATGTGTTTGTACATAATAACGCTGCTTGAACCAAACCCACAAAAACTTGTCTATTTTATCTTGACTGGACGAGTGACGCATGTCTGCAGTTCCCTCTGGCCTATTTTCTGTACCCTACATGCAGTCATCGCTATTATTTTTCTTTCTTCGTTCCTGTGTTTGCTTACTTCTCAAAATAGTTTCTGCTCTCATATAAGTATATTATTTTGCAAGGCTGTTTCTATGTCCTTAAGTGCCTGTATCATAAATTCTACTCTCTCTCTCTCATTATTTCATGAACAAACCCCAATTCATTTCAAAATCGGTCTTTGCAGCTTGATTTGTAGTCTTTTGCTTGTCTTATGTCTATGGACACTGCCCAATCAGACATTCCCAGTTAACAAAGATAAATAGTTAAACGAATACATAAATAAATCTTACTCTGTGGGAAAACAACTTATCCAACTTAATTCTTTGCCCACTTTTCTTTCCAAATAAATTCCTCCAGTTGTTTATTAATTATGGTCCTCAGCGTGTCCTGTTATCCATAACAATATGCATAACACGTATACAACATTAAAGGGATTACAAGCATTTTCACTACTTGTACCTGATGATTCATGGCCATAGTCAAGACTTTCCAACTTGTCAGTTTTTGGATCATCTTTTTTTCATCTTTTTTCAGATATCCCTAGCTGCCATTATATAATTATTTTTAAACCAAACACCAGAAAACTATCTTATGTCCGCATAAATATGGGTAATGATGGATCAAGTCATGTGTGGGAACAGTTTACTGCTACAGCCTGTTTTACATTCATTTATTTTATATTCTGAAAAAAACTTGAACATATCTCAAAATGCTCCATAACTATAAAATATATTTTGCTGGATTCATCAAATGTAAAACATCTATAAATAAGGGCATTTTTCTTGAGTGCCGTATCAGTTATAACCCTGAATTTGTTGCCCCCCCCCCCTTTCACTAAAACTTTTAAATTATAAGACAAGTAACACAGGAGAGACAGGACAAATAATGCCTGGTTCCTCTTTTCAAACACATCTTGTCAGAAAGGAACCCCAGCAACCCGGATTCTTGCCTCTTGACTTCATATATCATAGCAATTAACCCCACTATCCTATCAGGAAATGTAAATGCTGCCACCACCTTACTCAGAATCCCAGCTAATTCTATTTAATGCCCACTCTGTATCTAGACCAACCAATTATAATGGGGTCATCTTGCACTATTCCCTTTGTATCATCTTTCTGTTAATGTTTTCAAAACGTTTGCTCCACTCCACAAAACCAACAATGATCCATATCTAAGCAGCTTTGGCAACATCTTACCCATTCTGTAAGCTAGTACAGACTGATAAATGCTTTATAATCAGAGTTCAACCTTTAAGGCTAGTCTTGATGACTGGATAGAGGGAGACATTTCTACCAAGGTTGTCATATGACGTCCTGCTCATTTTGTGAAGAAAGCACTCAAGCGCTTGAAAAGAAGGCGTGAACGTTTAAGTGTATACTTAAAGGAGTATATGGATAGGCATCTTAAAGTCATAACAATTCCTTGTTTCTACGTGTATTTGCCAAATTACAACACACGGTTATACATCGGTAAGGCAGTACTAATTTAACAAAGATGAACAGTGAGAATTTATCAACTGTAGTTAATCCGCTGTGGCGACACCTAACTGGGAAAAACCGTAAGAAGAAGAAGAGGAGGAGGTTAATGATAGTTTAATAAATTGAAATATAATGTATGAAGATGTTGCATAAATAAATGTTTCAAATGCATTTTACTTTCATTCTGTTGATTTTAACTGTGGACATATGATAAGCCGAAACATAGTTGAGAAAGGCTCTGAAAACGCTGGTGAAAGTGAGAAATATATCATCCAGGACTCCATAATGATGACACATGAAAACAAGCATGACACACTGTGATAGCAAGCAAAAAAGAAAAGAAAAATAGATAAGGCTGTAATGCCAATAGAATTGCTCAAAAGTAGAAAAAGTGTGAATTCTAAAAGTTGAGGATAAGGAAGCTAGAAAGTGTCGAAATGCATTCAGTGAATGCATAAAATGGACACTTCCAGAAGATGGTTTAAAATAAGAACACCTGTGCATAAGTATAGGAGGAAATGGTTGCTTGCACAGAAAATAAAGCTGGGAAACGTAAGCGAAACAAAGCATTATAAAACAATGCATATTAATGATCATCAGCCAAAAGAGATGGTATAAGAAATCTTAGAAGTCGTGTACCAAACCAGCATATTTACTATATTACAGAAAATGCTGGGGAGAGTCTCCCCATTGAGAACTGTCCAATTATGGAAAATCAAGAACCACATTTGATTCTTTTTTTTCCAGCATACATGAAATTAAATCCACAAAAATTGTTAAACGAGGGGAGAATAAATCATTTTTCATTTGAAAGTTGTAGTGTTAAATACTCCACCATTAGTAGTAGTAGAACTGCAGACTGCCACAGTGGTGCAGCGATTAGCGTTATCGCCTCACAGCAAGAGGCACTCCTCCGGTTTGATCTTCAGCTGGGACGTCTTCTGTGTGGAGTCTGCATGTCCTCCCTGCTGTTGTGTGGGTTTCCCTCTGGGTTCTCCGGTTTCCTCCCACATCCCCAAATACATGCTGCAAGTGGATTGGACAATCTAAAATTGGCCCTAGGGGTGACTGCGTGCGAGTGTGTGCCTTCCGTAGAAGGTTGGCAACTCGGCCCTGTAAAACTCCACTGCCAATCATGAGCGGACACTGTGCTCTGCTGTGGCGACCATTAACCAGGAAAAGCCGAGACAGAGAGAGTAGTAGTAGTAGTATTGCAGTTATTTAGTTGAACAATCAAAATGCTTTGCTTACAAAAATACTAAGAGTGTTATTAAGAAACAAAAGCTAGAGGGAATGGTCTGGAAATAAAAAGGTTGTGCATATGAACTCATATGATATCAGGAAAAATGCATGGTGTTAGAATTAATTCAGCTATTCTGAAATTAAAAAAAAAACTGAAGAAAATAACATTAAAGGAACATCTTATTAAAAGCATTAAAAAAATTAAGAAAAGCAGACATTCAAGATGAAGAAAGGAAAATATTGAATCAAAGTAGTAATCGTAGCCCTCATCTTCGGCAGAATAGATAGAATGTTAGACCCATACCTTCCTCACACTAAGAACAAAAACCCGGAAATTCATTCCAAAAAAAAAAGTTCAATATTCTATGCCAGAAGGTAGGGAGAATGTCTGCCAGCAGCCAAGGTAACACACTCACACTAGAGCTACTAACCCCTAAATGATTACTAATCCCGAGCTCCACCAATGTTGGCCAACCTCTGGGTGAACACTCATGTTTCTGCAAAAATGTCTTCTAGGTATATGAACTGGGCTCAACACTGCTAGTCAGCACATGCTCACTAGGTCCAGGCTAGCAAAAGCTCCTTCTAGGCACCACCTGAGCAGCAGATCAGAGCACTTCCTCCCTGCACTTGGATGGGCAAACCAACAGCTGCCCATCATAATTATTTAACCTCTCCCAGTTCTACAAATTCCTGCAGCAGTCAAGACACTAGTCAAACATGGCTTGAAGTCAGGATTTCATCCCTCTGCACAATGGGAGTGGGGTTAGTACTACTGGTTTTACCCTCACAGGGGAAAGACCATGAATATATATTCATTCAGAAACAACACCTAAGGTAGAGATGGTCAAAATGAAGTGCATGCATTTTTTAAAAGATTTTATGGTAAAGCACTTGTATGTATTGCATGGTCATCCTCCCTTTCAAGTACAAAACAGCGTTTGAGCAGGTCAGAAAACAAAGCCACATGTAGAGTTTTCTTGGGTGATGCAAAACCAAACAAAGCAAATAAGTTTTGAAGGCAGGTTCTCTGAAAAATTAAATTATGAAGCTGAAAACTTAAACCGTGATCTGAAACCTTACTGGGAAAGAGGAAGCATAGTAATCTGGGTTGCAAAAAAACAAAACTTGGACAGCAACAGAGACAGAGACTTTGAATGCTTATATTGAAAGAGGTAAACTAGAAGAATATGTATTTGTACGAAGCATTGTGCAAGTCAGACAAACGTGGAGTAGCTAACTAGGTAAACATCTGAAATATTGAGAACGGCTTGAAGAAGTCCCAAACCATGGAGACTGAATAGCCAAAAAAATGGCATTAACATATATTAAGTCAAAGACGTTCAGTTCTTAGAATATTTCTTTTTTCTAATGTATGGCAATCTTGGAATTAGTATGTATATATGTGTCTGCTGCTACATTGAACACAGATGGCAGCATAAAGTACACTGAAAGTGTTGCAACCAAATGTTAAGTTCTAGTTTGAAATCACAATGTGAAAAATGGAGAACATTACCATTAAGGATGCATTTGCAGGTGACCACAATGGTTTCTAAAAAGTCAAAACCTTGAGGAGACTGTAAGACAGAAAACATCATTGCACAGCTCAGAGAAACCAGGATACAAAGAAGACGCTGGCAAAACACTGACTGATGTGCCTAAGACAGCTCTGTTTCAAAATTTTAATTCTTGAACACATCAAAAACTTTGTAGGTGATGTTAACAACCTTCTTGATGTCTGCGAACTAAGCTGACAACTGCTTCTGAAGAACGAAGCTCCTCCAGGACTCGATAACTTAAACATAAAATGTGCATTAATATTCTACAGATAGCACTCCACCAGTGCCATCAATTCTTTACAGATTTTTGTACTATTTCCACTTCAAGTAAGCCTCATTCTTCCTACCAGGTATAATTTAGTAAGTGTTTTTACTATGATTTGTTTTGGCCC
>NC_056750.1:742154961-742382198 GCF_019279795.1 Protopterus annectens | reverse complement strand
AGACATTTAAGTAAACATATAGTTCCAAAAAAAAACCTTAAAACTTGTACAATACAGAATTCTGGCAAGCAGTCTACGTATTATGTCTTGTAAACTATAAAAAATACGAGTGAGTACACAAAGCATGCACATTCTCCAACAAGATGGGATAATATGCTAGACTTATTTTTTTCATTGAGAAAATACATATTACCGTGAAGTAGAATATTCATGAAGACAGAATGGTGGTGGCTCAATTTCTGAGTCGCAGAAGTTCCTTTTAGTGTTGAATTTGAGAGTTCTGTCGGTCTGATTTTCAAGCTGCGAGTTTCAGACTACAGACCTAGGATTTATTTTAAGGGCCCCCTATTCTTCTCATATGGTGAATAATTGGCATGCTAATCTTTTAGTTATGTGTTTAATGGAATGAAGCAATTGCTTCTAAACTAATTTATAACATGTTTCTCTGTCTACAATGTGATTATCAGCAGCAGTTTATTTTGCTCCTTAAATAGTATGTCCCTGGGTTAATAAAGGTAATCTATGACAGTGAAATGAGCAACAATTAAACTGAACTTCATACAACAAACACTGGACAGCTGTGGCTACTTTAGTGATTTCTTATCTTGAACACTGGACAGCTGTGGCAACTTCTGAGTGATTTCCTGGAGTTTGTTAGTTCAGTCTAGGCCAAGATTAGTGTTGCCCGGGGTTTAGAAGGTCGGGGCATTTTAGCCACTGCCCCTTCTATTTTTATCCAAAGATCCAAGTCTGCTGGGTTATAAATACTGCAGCTTATTTTTACAGGCAAAGTATTTTTTTTTTCATTGCCAACTGTTGATTTGAAGTGCTGATCATAATTTGGGCTGAGCTAAGGTTTACAGGTGTACACTATCTGAAAATGAACCTATAACATTATTTTTCTTCTGTTTCTCATTGGTAGGGGTATGTATATTCTCAGGGGCAAATGAGGGTGACTAAGACTGTTTTAAGGTCACATCTTTAGCTTTCACACAACTTTTATTAATCTGATCACTTTTTTTTTTGCATCTCTGTGAAGTTGTCGTAGCAAGAGACTGCATGGTACAGTTAATACTGGTTATTACCTGAAAGATTATTATACCCTCAGTAGATGTGTGCAGGTAATCAAATATCCTGACCAGCTGTGGTGCAAACCATTTCAAGTGCACTGCACTACTGTGCATCTCCATGCCTTAAGCAGGGTAGCAATCAAGCCATTAAATTATACTCCCCATCAACTACCTTTCCTACTCAACACTTAACCTGCTGCTAAGAATTATCCCCCTCAGTACCTCTCTGACTGATAATAGTGCACTGTGCAAAGTATTCACAGCCTTTAACATTACCCCCAGCACATAAAGAACACTCCCAAATGTTGTATTCCTACAACAGGGCACTGCATTCCAAGACATACTGGTTCATAGTAGTGTGGATCTCAGCGCAAAATCTGCATGACCATGGTGCCAACAGTATTCAATGTAGTGGCAGGGATGATTGTGCATGCAGGATAGTTAGAAAGTTTGGCAAATTACATTCTGTTATTTTGGTTGCAACAATCTTATAGGCATACATCCACCAGGAATCCATACATAGAAGCTGTTTCTGTATTGAAAAGTACTTCCCCAATTAAGCATTGATTAACTAAATGGCCTTAAAAGTTGGGAATACCCAACTAGCCTTCTAGTAGTTCTGCTTGTTGCAGCAAAAATATGTTCGAGTTAATTGGTTCTCTTGTTTGCACAGCTTGAAACACTCAGAGCAGTGTGATACTTGTTTCACTTTTTAAGTTGTTTACAAGGAACTTTTCAACCATAATCCCAGAAAACGGTAAATCAGGCACATATATATGATCACTTCAAAGTACTCAGACCAGCATAGTTTTGGTAGGTGGGAGGAAACTATCATTTGCATAAAACTGCAGTTGAAGCATTTGGAATGGACAAGACCTTAAGGGAGCGTTTTTTTCCATTAACAAATTGTTTCAAACATTGTATTTTGCTCTAAATTAACTTTATAAATATAATAGCTATAGACCAATTTTTATTTTTCCATTCATTTAGCTTCAAGCACTGGACTGCCTACCCATTAATAACTTTGCTATGAGCTTCTTTTGACATTTGCATTTCTATGAAGTTTACAACTCTGCACAGGTTTACAGGTTTTGTGTAATCAGTAAGACTGTTATAACTGATTAGAATTTGACTTGGCTACTTTTTAAATATTCATGTACATTTTATTATACTTTGCCTACTGTAAAGATAGAAAATCTCAGTACATAGTTGCTTTCATGTTCTGTCTTTTGTAATATTTTTTTGACATTTAATTCCCAAGTATCAATTGCTTAAGCTGCCAGTTTGGGTATATCTGTAAGCTTTGGTGTTTCTTCATTAAGTGACTGAAGTTTAGCCAAATTCAAGATCTTGGACACCAAGCATGGTGTTTTCATAAAACAAATTTTGTAATCTAATAACATTTTAACTCTTTGCCTGGATATATTTTCTTTAATCAGTACAAGTTAAGCATTATTTTTTTTGGCTTAGGGCTAGCTCCAACTTTCATAATCTGTTTTGACTATAGGTGTTAGCCTTACACGTTAACATGCTACCTTCCCTTCTGTCCTTTTGATAGGTTATGTCTACCTTTCAGTGGCAATTTTTATTATTAGTGTTTGAGGACAAACATGAAAATCAGCAGTTAATAGTTTTACTAATGTGCATACATTTAAAGAAAGGGTCATTGATAAGACCAGCAACAGAAAATGTAGTTACAATCTGAAGGACTCTGGTGGGGGGAGGGTTCTTATGCCTGAATATAGAAAAAAAAGTACTTGTGCGTCATTGAGTGTGGGACAATACAGGTTCCTTCCTCCTACGGCAGTTGATCAACTACTACCATATGATATAGCTGATGTTGTGACCCAAATTCCTTTCACATTGAGCATGTGAAATGGAAAAATGTCAGTCATTTCTAGCTTTCAGCTGTTGGGAATCATGCTTAATAATTAATTAGACTTTTGCCTCGAGTTACAGTCAGATCTTCTTTTCTATGTGCCATTAACGCAGCTCATTTTTTTTAAAGATTTGAGCAGTTCTCTACATGTGGTTGAATCACACAAAACACCTAAATACATACCAATGGCTAAACTGCATTTGTCCAAAACAGAAGAAATCTTAATATTTTACTTGAAGGGATTACCTCCTGCACCTTCTTTACATTTATATTCTCTATCTGAGGCTGCTGCAACTAACAGGAAGCAGAGCCTTTCTGCATGAGTAAGAGTGTTTTGTGTGTGTGTGTGTGTGTGTGTGTGTGTGTGTGTGTGTGTGTGTGTGTGTGTGTGTGTGTGTGTGTGTGTGTGTGTGTAGATATACGTTGACATGCACTGAGCCCGAGACAATGAAGCAGTACAATATCAAAGAGCCATAACACCAAAGATGAAAAGATTGCACAGGAGGTGACTATGTGAGACTGCGGTTTTGCCCATTCTAAACTATAGTATGATAAAAGAGTTTTTATTTAACTAGGAAATGGTTTGGGGAATTGATTCAGATCCTCAACCTGGGAGTGTAAGGTGGGGCTTGCAAAACCATATGCATTCAATGTTTTGGGCATTGGCATTACAGTACTTTCTCTGTTGTGCTATATTGCTGTTTTAGGATCAATGATTTAAACACTGATGTTCTGAACATTCAATGTTTTAATATAAACCCTTATATCATCATATTTTGTAACACAGAGGAAATCGGCCAAGACTTTGATCAACTGCAGTTATAAGTAATTACTAATCTAATCAATAACATTACAAAGACTGGAAATATAAACAATAAGCTTAGATTTGCAAAAAAAGGCAAGCACGCAGTCCTGACAAACAACCCAAAGCAAAACATCTCTGTAAAAGACAATACCTATCCTGCACATGTCTTCATAACATACTATCCATGTGTGACCTTCCACACACACATACTACCTTGTATACTACATCCTTAGGCAATAGAGAATAAAGAAAAATCATCCAGAATTACACTACAGTTGATGTGCCACACAGTGAATGCAGCACAACTTGATGAAGGTCACCATGTACAACAACAAAATCTTCCTTACCCCACTGTTCAGTGGTCTCGTACTAAAACAAACCGCCTCTGATCCCATACTGCTTAATGTAATTCAAATGAATTAATGACAAAATCTGTACACAAAGGTACACACACTCAGATAGATAGATAGATAGATAGACAGACAGACAGACAGACATACAGACAGATAGACAGACAGACAGATAGATAGATAATGGGTGTGTGCAATCCCCCCTACACACCCATACACTCATCTACTTCTTTGTGCAAGAAACTACGGTCTTGGTGTACAGGAGAAGAAATAGATATCAAGGCTACATTCCTACTGTTCCAGCACTGGAAGCTAAAATGGGAATGAGCAATAAAACTCAATGTGGGATCAAGAAGAAGAAGAAAATTAATTATAAGTATGTAGTAATAAAGCATTTTGAGATGACCACACAGCCAATATTCTGATTTCATGGGCATTATACAAGAGCAGAAAGAAATTTGTTTCTTTGTAATGTGATTGTGCTGAATAAAGGCTACATATGTTGGGAAGTGGTTAGAGAGTAAATTTTCTGATTCACACAGAATCAGATGACCAAATGGAACTTTCAAAGACATTGCTATTTTAACTATGCACAATGTCAGGTGACCACAGAAATAAGGGTTATTTGTTTATTTACTTTAACAACATAGACGGTAATAAAAGTATCTCTGCTTAAGGCCAACTGAAAAACAACTAATTTTTCCTAATTCAGTCTGGTTAGATTACCCACACCAAATAGTGCACAATAAACGAGTCTTGAAAATACTCCTAAGCTTAGAGATATTTTTCTTTTCCTCAGACCTTCTTTAAACTTGGAGTTGGTTAATTTCCTTACAGGAGTATAGTATAGGTGACATAGACATTTGCATGGAGGTGACACAGTGACCTTAGCTACCAAGAAAACGTATGGGCGGTGTTCTCCAAAAAGTTTTTAGGCAGTGGATTTTATTGTTATACCTTAACTGGTTATTTTTTTCTCAAAATCAGCCTACATTTCAGAGTAATAAGAATTAGTAAAAAATAAATAAACAAAACAAAAAAAAAAGAAGCAATTACAGTTTGGTATTTGACAATGTGCAATTAGGCAGGAGCCCAGACTGGGAAATTAGGACAGGTGCAAAATGGAAAGAAAAAAAATACCAAAACGCGGAGTAAATCCACAACCAGTTTGGAAGGAGAACCAAAACAGTTTATTCAAAAACTAAGCGCCTTCACCCTGTATCAATAGGGCATCATCAGAGTAAATTAACCACAAAAAACAACTTCCTTTAAATAACTATAAAATACAACATGCCCACTACTAATTATTGTTTGTTTGTCTTTCGGCTTTTCCCAGTTAGGGGTTGCCACAATGGAACTCCGGTCCGCTAATGATTGGCAGTTGGTTTTTATGTACCGGCTTGCCAGGCCTGACGCACAACCTTCAATGAAGGTACACCCATTCACACATGTCTCCACACAATAGACGCTCTAGCTGATAATCGAACCGGACAGCGTCTTACTGTGAGGCGACAACACTACCACAGTACCACCACCGCGGGTGCTATAATGATTAGTTTTTAAAGTAATAAGATTAAAAACAGACACATTAAAAAGTATGTTCTATTATGTTAAGTAACTAAATAACTAAATATAGATATAACCATATATAAATGTGTGCAAATCCTGCTGTTAAATAAGATTAAAATTAATAAATACTGTACTTTAACATCTGCTTTTTATCATCTTCATCAGTAACTTTCACACTGCTATTCCTGATGCTAAAATCATTCAATACGCAGATGATTCAACCTTAGTCTGCTCTGCCTCAAACCTCTCTGAATTGCTGACTAAAACCCAAACTGCCTTCTCAATAACTGAAAACTGGATGCGCCAAAACCACCTCTCTCTCTCAATGCAAATAAATTAAAGATTCTACTATTCCCTTCCACAAAGACCCTCTCCTACGATAAAAACAACTTCAAAGTCTATAGTCAAACCAACTCACCTACAGAAGTAATCCCCCCTGCCTAACTAGTTGGCATTACTGTAGATGAACACCAAGTTTGATATTCATATTCAACAAAATATTAAGAAAACCCACCAAAAGCTAGGTATGCTGTATAGGAATAATCGCTCTCTCTCCAACTCTACCAGGCAAACTCTGGCCTCGACTTACCTTCCTCCTCCCTTATTATATGGAGCCCCTCTCCTAACCAACCTGTTCTCCTCTGTCACCTCTAAACTAGAAAACTGCTACAACAAAATCTCTATATTTGCCTTTAAATCTAAAAATACCACCCATCACTGCCTAACCCTACAATCCCTGAATTGGCTTAAACTCCCAAACTACCTAGACCATCTTCCAACTCATTACTGCACAGACTCATATTTCACCCAGCAAAATGTCCCGCTCTAACTAACGTCCTTCCCCCTTATACACCAAACAGAGCTCTCATATCTGAAAATCAGAACTTAATTACTATCCATAAACCTAAACGTCCTGCTGGCCAACTCCTTCTATCTTTCTCACTAGGCAAAAAATGGAATTCCCTTCCCTCCACACTAAACCATACCAAACTCAGAAAACTTCAAAACATAACTATTAAAGCACTTGTCCACTAAATGGAAATGTACCTGCCTTCACCCAACCTAATCCAAGGGGGTTCTCTCTCTCTGGTTCCCAAGCTCTACAACTCTCATAGTTATCTTCCTATGAGCCTATCTGAGCTCTCAACAATTTCTACAGCTTCTCTCTAAGCTCTCAACAACTCCTTCAGCTACCCTCACACAGCCCAACCTTGTAAATTTTGTAAATAGCATTCTACTGTTGATGTGTGTATGTAAAGCGTATTTACATTTTCTTAAAAGGTTTGTATGTAACCCGTTTCCACACCTAATACATATCACTTTTCTTCAAATGAAACTGTATGATCCCTACCTTTAAGCTTAATGAATTTGTTAACTATGCATGATATTGAATGCATTTATAAGTAACTATTCTACATAATATCATCTTTAATATTAACTATCAGTTCTATCTAAATTGCATAATGCATCTTGGAGCTTTTCTCCCCGGGCCTCCACTGAAAATGGGTCAATTTGATCCAGTGGACTTCCCCGGTAATCAAACTGCAAATAAATAAAACAACTTTAAAAAGCTTAGCTAACAGAAGCATACCAACGAACATACATTTTAAAAGCCTGTATAGATGAAATTACAAAAGGACAAAATTAACCATTATATCTAATGATCACCTTAAACCTGCAACGCTCTTAATTTCAAGACAGAACTTAATGATATATTATCGTTAATACCAGGATATATTATGGCGTTTGTCCTCAATTGCCATTCCAACTCCATTTTCTCTAAGTATAGATTAACATCACCTTCTCTAAAATGGTCACCAATTCTGTCAATAATAAAAAACAAGAATTTATTGAAACCCTCACATTTCACTGAATAGTTGTAAAGTGCACTTTCCATCTTACTTTTTTAATGTCCCTTACATGCTCTAGTATTCTTTCTTTCAATTTTCTAGTGGTTTTACCCACATACAACGCTGAACAGGTCAAACATGTAGCTATATAGACTGCCATCCTGATGTTACAATTACAATAGTCTAGACTAGGAACTGAACAATGGTATCCCTCAACCATGACATATGGACCTGTATTGATTAATTTGCATGCCTTACACACATTACACTTCGACATCCTGGAAACCATCCTTTTCTTGCTACATGTTTTTTCAACTAGGTTTTTGAGATTGGCACCTCTAGAGGAGGTCACTTTAGGGGCCAGTCCTAACAAATTTTTAACATCAGGACTTAAAATCTGGTTCCATGTATTATTGACTATAGTCCGTATTTGTGCAACTTCATGATTAAAAGGCAGTACTAAGGATGTATCATAATCCATCACCTTTAATTTTGTAAATGTGGTCCCTGTATTGTTATGCAAGATAGGTAGGAATGTTTCTTTTCTTTTTCTACATATTTATTTATGTATTTATTTCCAGTTTCATGACAGAGGAGGTCCACTGGGCTCAAAGAGCCCATTTTCAGTGGAGGCCCGGGGAGAAAAGCTCCAATAATACATAGTAGCTCCATAATATGAAGTACAATACATAGTGGAAACAGAAACAAACCAAGTAAAATTTACATACAAAATAGCAAAAACTAAACAAAAGTTAAACAGCAGCTTGGAGAAGGATGTAGAGCATATTTACATGTTTAATGGTTGAGAACAGTAGTACAAGGTTAAATTAATACAGATGTTTAAATCATCTGAGAATGATATACAAGTAATATTAGCATGGATGAGCTCTTTATGCATGAATATTAGCATGAGTTAAATTAATACAGAGGTTTAAATCCTCTGAGAGTGGTATAGAGGTAGCATTAGCATGAAGGCAGTACATAGTGTGTTAATCAATAGTGTGTAAGGAAGAACCAACTTTGTGTTTTATAAAATATTTATGTATTAAGCAGGTTAGGTAGGTGGAGTGCAATTGCATTTCCATTTTTGGAAGAGGTAAGAATGTAGCTGGGTTTTGAAGTGTTCAGAGTTCTCAGAAATTCTTAGAGATGGAGGGAGAGAATTCCATTTTTTGGCAACCAAAAAGGATAGGAGAAGCTGACCAGTGGGATGCTTTGGTTTATAAACAGAGAAGATTTTGGTGGTTAGATCTTAGAGTTCTGTTTGGGATGTATAATGTTAAGATGTTTGTTAGTGCTGGGCATATAGTTGGTTTGAAAATAAGCTTGTGAGTGGTGATGAGTTGGAGGTAGTCAAGGTAGTTTGGGAGTTCTAGCCATTGCAGCTGGTGGAGAGGTTTACAGTGGTGAGTGGAGTATTTGGAATTGGTGGAGAATTTTGAGATTTTATTGTAACAGGATTCTAGTTTAGAAGAGATGGAGGAAGATAGGTTGGTTAGTAGGGGAGCACCATACATTAGTGAAGGTAGTAAGAAGGTAGTGGCAAGGGTCTGTCTTGTTGAGGGGGAGAGGAAGTGGGAGTTTCTGTACAGCATGCCAAGTTTCTGATGGGTTTTCTTTATATTTAGCTGAATATGGGTATCGAATTTTAGGTGTTCGTCAATATTAACTCCAAGAAGCTTAGCAAAAGGAACAACTTCTATAGTGGAGTTGGCAAGGCTTGTAATCTTGAAAGAGGTTTTGTCTAGGCAGATAGATTTTGAGGGAGAGAATAGAAGGATCTTTGATTTGTTGGCATTCAAAGAGAGGTGATTTTTGAGCATCCAGTTCTCAGTAGTTGAAAAGGCAGGTTGAGTTTTTTTTTGGAGCTCAGGGATGTATGATGCAGAGCAAACTAAAGTTGAATCATCTGCATATTGTACTATCTCAGTGTTAGGAATGACTGCATGGAAATCATTAATGAAGATATTGAAGAGCATAGGGCCAAAAATGGATGCCTGAGGTACCCCGATTGGGGTGGGAAAGAAAGCTGAGGTGCCAGTCTTCCATTTTACTGCCTGAGATCTGTCAGAGATGTAGCTGCTGAACCAAGTAATGGTGTTTTGTAAGAGGTTAAGATTGGAAAGGTGGTGAAGAAGGTGGGTATGGCAGACTGTGTTGAAAGCCTTGGAGATGTCAAGGAGGACTGTGGATACAAGTTCTCTGGAGTCACAGCATGGTTTACAATGCCTAGAAAAGAGAAAAGAGCTGTTATTGTCCTATGGCCAGGACGGAACTCATGTTGTGTTGGGGAAAGGAGTTGTTGTGTGTAATTAATGGCATGAGCTGGAGGTGGATGCATTTCTCAAGAATTTTTGAGATGGGGACAGAATCGCTATGGGTCGGATGTTGGAGATTATTTTTGCCTCCTTTAAGGGGGGTAGAATAAAGGCTGCACATGCCACAGTTTCGGGACATATGATTCTTGTATGGATCTGTTGATGAATATGCTGATGTGGATGGTGATGCTGTCTGCTGCAATTCTTAAGAAGGGTGAGGGGATATTGTCATGGGGCATTGGAGCAAGGCTTAAGCTTAAATCAATTTTTTTTTATATATGAGGTGAGGATGGGTTTGAGGTGGAATATGGGAGGTGAGTTTAGGGTGGAAGGTTGGGCAGAGGATATGATTTGCGGAGAGGAGTTATTGTTTGTGAATGTTTTAGTGAGTTCAGCTATAGAGTTAGTAAAGGAAGATATGAATAGAGTTGCTATTTCTGGGTCAGATTTACTAGAGTCAGGGCAAGGGTTGTTTTTGGTGCCTGGGTTGAGAAGTGAGTTGATGGATTTCCAGAACTGTTTGGGGTTAGAGGTGTGGTTAGACTGGAGTTTGATATAGTATGCTTTTTTGTCTTGTATGATGCATGTTTTGGCTAAGTTGTGGAGTTGTTTATATTTAAGAAGGGTGTCAGGGTGTCTATTACAATGGTAAAGTTTCCAGGTCTTGTCCCTTTGTTGCACAAGTGTTTTGGTATCTTTACTAAGCCAAAGGGCGGAATTGGTTTTTATATGTTTTATTCTTGGAGGGGCTTGGCAGTTAAGAGAGTCTAAGAAGGTTGAGTTGAAGAATTCAACAGCACAGTCCAGAGGTAGAGTTTTTAGTGTGTCCCACTTTATCAGTTTGAGAGAATTGGATAAAGCTGTAGGGTTAAAGTTGTTGAGATTCTGAGTATGGCTATATTGGTGTAGATGAGGAGAGGAGGAGTTGCTCTATGGATGAAAGCTGGTAAGTGATCACTGATACAGCCTAGTAAAGTTCCAGTGTGGGAGATTTTGTTGGGGTTTGAGACAAGGATCCAGTCCAGTATGGAGCCTGGGAGTTATTTTTATTAGGTCTGGTTATAGCATTTGTGAGTTGAGTGAAATTACATAGGTTGATTGAAATAGTGGGGTTATTGGCAGTAATTTTTTTTCCAGTCAATGTTCACATCTCCAAGGATGTATGCCTCAAGCTTGATATTATACGAGGCCCGTAGAAGAATTTCCTCAAGTTTGTTAATGTTGTTTCCGGGGGGGGGGGGGTAAAGAGGGCTACAACACAAATGCTTTTCTGGTTATTTAGTTTGAGATTTCCTATGACTAGTTCAGTGTTGTTGAACTGTGAAATAGGATTTTGGTAGGGAGTGATGGAGAGTAGGCTATAGCAGATTAAGGCTGCTACTCCACCCTTCTTTTTTAGGCGGTCTTGTCTAAGTACTTGAAACCCAGGGGATAGTATTTCAGAGTTTGAAATGTTGCATTTTAGCCATGTCTCAGAGAAGGCTGCTATGTCAGGTTGGGTATGGGATAGCCAAGCGTGGAAGTGGGCTAATTCGTTTCTTAAACTCTGGGTATTGATGGTCAAGATCTTGAGGTATTTAGGGTTGGTATTATGGGTGGTAATGGGGGGAGATGGATTGCTGCTGGTACTAGGTCCTGGGTTGGGGTGTATGTCTCCTGCTAGGCATAGGCAGTTAAATGGGAATGAGAGCAGGGGTTTGGATTTGCTCCTAGAGTTTGGTGGGATGTACAATAATGCTTTAGGAATATGATGTTTCATTGAGGAGGACAGGAGTTTCAGTTTAAAGCAGAAAAGTGGGTTTGGAAGCACTAGGGTGGAGGATATAGTGTGGAAATGAGATGTGGCAGAGTTATGATGTGTGTTAGGGGTGATGGTGGGGTGAAGAGGGGATAGAAAAGAAGGGGATAGTTTGTAAAAGGAATAGGAGGTAGCATGATATAGAGGTATTAGAAGTAGTAGGCTAAGGGAAAGGATGAAAATGGTTTAGATATAATGGAATAGTTGGGGGTTAGGTGTTGAGGATGTAATAGGATTATTGGTGACAGTGTAAGAGGGAGAAGTATGGAAGTGTATCTAGAGCTTTAAGGATTAGGAATGGGGAGGGGTGAGAGTACTGGAGGATGGGAGGGAAGGGGATAGTGAGGAGATGAGAGTGGATTGGGTGAGACAGGGGGGAGGGGACCTATGACTAGAATAAGTGTAGGGGCACTCGGGGTGGGTGGGCATTGTGGGTAGGGTAGGGAAGCAGAGTGAGCCCACAGGGCGAACAGAGTGTGTAGAGCCAAGGAGAAGGAAGAAGGCAAGACTGTGAAGAACAATCAGTGGTTATGTAGGTAAGCTCAGAGGTAAGGAAAGTATGGAGAATGTAGCACTTGTTTATTGTAGTTGTTGTATGCATCACATAACACAAGTCTCCAGCCAAATTCCTTGTAAGCATAACAGCATATGTAACAGTAAACAGTTTCTGTAGTAAAAGCAATCACATCATCAGTTAGATCCCTAGACTACATAAAGTTAGCAAAGTACTTCAGTTGGAAAACAAACATGCCTGTTAAACCAGGTGCACCACAAACATTTGTGAAGAGCTTAAACACTTGCAGGCACTTACTTGCAGGTGTGCACACTGAAAATGGTCTGGGAAAGCTTCCTCACCACAAGCAGGCCAAAAGATAACTTTCAAAATGGCGCCGCTCAAGGAGACCCACTAATATAGACTAGTTAATGTGCATGGGAAAAGGTATAACCAGAAAAAGCAGGTAGAGATCTGGATCACCCCTCACAGAAGACTGCAAAGAAAAGGAATCAGCATAAGAAGTGGAAGCCTTGGAGCTCTAATGTAAGTGTAAGCAAGGAAGAGGTAGAAGCAGGAAACTAAGAGTGCAAGCAGTTAGTTGCAGAAACACTACTTTATGGCCTTGGTGTGCAACTAATACAAAAGAAGGTAAATTATCTGGGGCACAAAATACACCAAGTAAATGGTACTTGCCTTATTTACAAGTATTCACTGTGGAGGCAGATCTATTTGGGACAAGATACAGCAAGTATATTGTTAAGTTATGCCACCCAGTGGCAATAGACAAAGCTATACTTGCCTGGGGGGGGGGGGGGCTTGCAGGTGTGCGCGGCGGCCAAAACAATGTTTAAAAAAAAACTTGTAACATTAACAAATGTGCTGTAAAAAGAAATGCAAATAACCAGTCACAATGTTTAAAAAACATAACTGTTAAGGACCACATCTGCTAATAACAAGAACTGTAAATATCCAGTCACCTATGCAGACTTGTCTGGTAGGTATCCCTATTAAAAAGTGTTATTCTTGGCTTGCAATAACTGTAGGGAGAAACCGGACTGTAGCAATGGTTTTATCTGGCAATGTTGCAGTTGCTGGGGGGGGGGGGCAGGAACCAGAGCTGTGATAATGCAGGTAGACCAAGTGTGCTGTAAGAAAGAGAGAACAAGTGGTGTTAGGAATATGGGGTAGTAATTACGAAGTTCACAACACCTAAGTTATGGTAAAGTAAGAGGAGTGAGTGTAACCTGACTGAGTGTGGAAGTGTGTTGTTAGGAGAGGTATAAAGGAATATAGACAGGCTGTAAAGGGACCAGTGGTGTCTGCAGAGTGAGCGTGCAATGACTGAGATAGATAGAAGATCAACAGACCATAAATGTACGGACTCCTGACCTCAGAGCTTGTAGTGGATTTGATAATAGGTAGAAATCATATTATATTAACAGTAAAACACATACTTATGCAGTCTACTTTTCTCAAAATAACAGTGCAGTAGGCAATAATTGCTTAGAACACATTTGAGGATAACATAGAACACACACTTATGCAGGGTGCAATATTAAGTAATACAGACTAAAACAGATCAATATTCAATTTCATTGCTAAATGTTATCAATAAATTGTTGGGGTAACCTCTTTCTTGAAACATACCTACAAGAGTGTACATGTCTTGTTCAAAATCACCTTCACTACTTGTCAATCTTGAAATCCTAACCATTTGACCCTTAACTACACTTTTTTGGTAGTTAGGGTAACAACTATTGTATTGTAGGAGGGAATTAGAATATGTGTGCTTTCTATGTACTCTAGAAATTAATTTTTTGTCATTTTTATCCCAACTTAGTGTAATGTCAAGAAAATCAATACTCTCGTTATCAACTTTGTATGTGAAATTCAAAAATCACGTAGCAGAATTTAAATAACTAATAAATTCTTCAAGCTCAACTACTGACCCTTGCCATAAGATTAGTATGTCATCAATGAATCTTAGCCATGTAATCACTTTACCATACAGGTTATGTCCAAAACACAGTTTTCCACCCACTTGGCTAACACCAGGTTTGCATAGGTGGGTGCACACTTGTCCCCCATAGCTACACCCATTGTTTGGTGGAAAACTTCACCTTCAAATAGCAAAAAATTGTTCAATAACACTAGTTCCATCAAAATCAATCAAAAGCTGTCTCTTCACATTATGCGCACCTTCTTTACCAAACAGGGAATTTGCAAAAAGTGTCAAACCTTGCTCATGCGGTATAAAGGTAAATAAATTTGTAACATCAACTGTAGCAAATAAAAATTCATCATCAATGGAAGTGTCCTTCAAAATTTCTAAACAATGCCATGAGTCTTTCAGGATATGTTTGTAGTAATGTAAACAATTTTTACACCAGAAGTCAATATATGCATCTATAGGCTCAGTTTTTGAGCCTGTCGTGGAACCAATGGGCCTATATGGGGGGTTGTGTAGATTTTGTGGATTTTTGGAATTCCAAATATCTTTGGTGTTATTGGAAAATCCACAGTAATGTATTTATACTCTGTAAAATCACGCACATTCTGGGTTAAAAAATCATGCAAGACCCTGTCAATTTTACTGTTTGCTCCCTCATCTCGTTAATGGAGACTCTCTCATAAGTTTCAGTGTCATTTAACAACTCAAATTCTACATACATAATTCTGATGATCCATCAATACAACCCTCCCACCCTTGTCAGGCTTCATAACTCTGACCTGGTTGTGCTCATTAAGTTGTTTCAACACATTCCTTTCATCTACTGTTAAATTGTACTCCTGGTGTTTTCCTGAATTCTTAAGGATACACCTTATTTCATTTTCACAAACAGTCTCAAATGCAGCTATATATAGATTACTTGGTGGGGCAAATGTACTTTTCCTTTTTAACTGTGGATCGTAAGGCACAACTGACTTCTGTTTGTCATGAAAATATAACTTCAAGACTGTCTAATAAAAAGTTTAAAATTAGTGAATACTTTAGCAACATCTTGCTTAAAACTCGGTACAAATGAAAAACCTTTACTAAACAAGGTCATGTGCACTTCAATAATAGTTTGCTGCGAAAGATTGTAAACATTAAAACCATTTTTAGAAATACAGTCACATACAGATTGATCGACAGGTAACACATCACTGTAATACACTTCATGAGTTAAACTGTGTCCATCCAACATAATATCACAAACACCTAATTCCTCCATTGGTGGTGTTGATAAAATGAATGCCCCCCCCCCCCATTGTCTCTGTTGTCTGTTCTGTATTCTCTTGGACCTTCTTGGGAGTGGTGGCTGTTCTAAAAAAATCACTGTTAATTGTCTCACTTAATGGTTCATTGTCCCTGTAGTATTCATCTTCGGAACTGTTAGCCAAACCTTGTTTGTCCCTTAGTATGCTTACTAGGCAAAGGGTAAACAGTTTTATGCATATAATCATTGGTATCCCTTGGAATTTCAAAAGTCGATCATATGGTCTCAGTCATATGGTCTTCGGCTTTCTGAAATGTCGATCATGTAAAGTAGACCCATATGTGTAAGTATATATATATATATATATATATATATATACATACAAGTACACACAATTTTTTAAATCAACTTTCTCTTTGGTTTCTCTTCATTATACACTACTACTACTCTCAAAAAATCAGTTTGTTCAATCACTCAGTCCAGTAATTCTTCCTCCAACTTGCTTGCGAACATACCCTAACACAATACGCCAGCTTTCCTAACTTGTATATCTATAACATATGCATTTTTCCTTTTGTGATAAACTATTGAATATTTTTTTAAACATTTTAATATCACGAAATACCATGCATCATTGTACTTTCAAATCATATCATCCAAACTTAAATTGACACATTTGTCTTGTTCCTGTTAGAATTAATACAAACTGTTTTAAATATTTCGCCAAATGTGTTGCTTTTTAACTTATCAGTTGCAATTCCACCTTAGACAACAACTTGTGATCCTTACCATGGTCTTATTCATTTAATTCCTATTTTTTTTCACTAAAACAAAACCATCAGCATAAGCTATCACTGGCAAATGTAGCTTTTCTCTTATCTCCTACCTTTCACCTAACATATCAACCATATCTGCTTGTACCAGTATATTAATTAACACAAACAGATGAAAATCTAGGGGATTCCTGATATTTATATCCCCTTCTGTAGGTTTATATGGTCATAGGTTAGTAATAGGCTAACTGTCCTTGCAGGCCACTTCAAAACTGGCTAAATATCCCATTTGGTGCTTAAAATTAACTTATCCTGTAGGAGTTTAGATTCACCTTGCCCTTTCCATGGTCTATATTTATATATTATGCTAGTGACAATTACTAAACCAAAACACAAATATTTTGAGGAGACATGCATGGGGATAAAGAATTTTCCAGCAGCCTCAGTCCATTAGTTGGGGTACATTTCCTATTTCTTATCCAGTGTAGTGGTATCCTGCCAGAGATATACCTGTCCTTTCAAACTTTTCTGTCCATTCCGTTAATGTTGCAGAGGAGGTTTTGGTCCCTGGACTGAATATTTCTGATAGCATTTCACATACAGGTGTGAAACAAGTTCATCAGTAATGGTTGGATGACACCTTGTATGGTAGACACAGGACACTACTTAGCAGTCTACAAGAGGCTGACTATATTAACATGGCTTTGAGTTGGTCCATGTAAGGCATACTGATTGGACTCGCATCATTGTCTTAAGCTATCTCTGCTGATGTTCCAGTAGTTGCATGTGCTAGAAATGATGCATGTTAAAATGGACAGTAAACTAAATGACTGGCCAGAGGGCTGAGTAACGGAAGACAATGACATCCCTGGATCTAGAAGTAATTTCCTTGTTTAAGAGCTGTGCAATAAGAATGATTCCTTACCACAGTAGATGCATGCTGATCAGAAGTTATGTCACTGTCCACATAAGTTCCATAATCCCAAACTACTGGACCAACATTTAGGGGTGTATTGTCAATATGGGAGTTCCTAGGAGGAATCAACTTTTCAAACAAAATGATCATGCATTTTTTAGCAGTTAGCTTAGTCCATGACAGGTATTTGCCTGGTACAAGACTTCCTTCAGGATGGCTGTGTCCTTTGGAGATTTAATCTCTTCCTTTTATTGTAAAGTTTACTGATGTTAAATTTCCACCAGAGGGGCTTGTTTTTGTGGTATGCCCTCCACTCATTTCTATCATGTATAGCTGCACCTATGCATCTGTCAATGGGTTGGTTTTAGTGGTGTATGCTTCCATACATGCAGCAGAGGTAAGTGGATCTGGTGGGGATTTGAAGCTTCCCAGCCTATTAATTTGGAGCATACCTCTTAACTGTACAGAGAATGTCCAGATTTTTGGCTCCTATTTTTCATCTGTTCCTCATAAAATCTGTAGTTTTCTGGTAAATCACTGGGATGGTCCGAGGACTGAAGTCATTAAATAGTGACATACATTTGAGTTTCAAACTTTAAAGCCTTCATAAAGAGCATGTTAAAACAAATGGTTACTCTAGCAACTTTCTAAGCTTTTAAGAGCAATATTTAAAATATGTCCCTATTTTGGGGCATTTGTACCACCATTTTGTCAGTCTTTGTCTAGCTTTCTTGTACTAACAGATTGAGAGGTATGAATTTTGGAGCAAGTAATAAGTCTTGGAGAAACTTTTAAAGGTACCAGGGACAAAAGTGGTCCATGTATTCAATTTTATTTTGAAACAAATGACATACATTTGAGTTTCAAACTTTAAAGCCTTCATAAAGAGCATGTTAAAACAAATGGTTACTCTAGCAACTTTCTAAGCTTTTAAGAGCAATATTTAAAATATGTCCCTATTTTGGGGCATTTGTACCACCATTTTGTCAGTCTTTGTCTAGCTTTCTTGTACTAACAGATTGAGAGGTATGAATTTTGGAGCAAGTAATAAGTCTTGGAGAAACTTTTAAAGGTACCAGGGACAAAAGTGGTCCATGTATTCAATTTTATTTTGAAACAAGAAGCTTTATGGTCAGACCTAAAGAAGTGGAGAAGAAACGCAAGTGCAAGACAACCACATATTAGTAAGGAAAACATTCCAGATGTTATTCTCCTTAGTGGGTAATCAAAGTAATTGTTCCAGGGTATCTGTATCAGCCAAGATGAGAAACAGCTGTGCTTGTTCACTAGATGTGGTACAGGATTAGTTGAGATCTCCCATGAAAATCATGTTGGCTTTAATACTGAGTGAAAGACTCGTGCTTACCGATAGGTATTGTGGCCTTCTCTGGTTATAGAGGAAGTTCCATAGCTAGGTAATATATGATAAAGGACATTCCTGATAGTTATTTGGACATGAAGTTCTAGTGCATCTTGCTCATTACTCAAACAGCCTTGATGCGACAGTCTTCTGATTGAAGACAGACACAGCAACGTGTTTTTTCCATCCTGTGCAGTGGCTGGTCTAAAAGCAAGAAAGGCATTATAGTCATGTAAAGCTAAAGTATTCTCTACATTTTAAACTATTTTAAACCATGTCTCAGTAACTACATAGGTGTCTATTTCAACAGGGTGAAGAGGGCTTGCAGGGAGTGGAGTTTCTTGTTTGGGATCCTAGCATCAATTAGTAACACCTTCATATTCTTCTTTGCTTTGTTCATTATATTGGTAGGCATACCTGCCTAGCACTGCCAAAAAAAGGCACTATTGCCAATACTGGAAACCCCAGAGGGGAAAGATGCAAGCCATCCCTGGTGAAACAGCATAGTCTGTTAACCATATCCTCCCCAGACTGAATAACATTGAACCCTCTTTGAACGACACCAAAAACTAAGCCAATTACTGAAGTCAATAATTTTATAATTTTTTTTTTTTGCTTCCATTGCAGCATCTTCCAGTCATTTTCAATTACTCTAAACCAAGGATTTTCAAATTTTTATTGCATTTAATATTTTCCTTTCTGGCTTATATTCTCTTTCAGAATGTTCTGCATTTCAATATGATTTACAATATAAAATGCTTTAGCAGCATTACATGTAGCTGTTCCTCCTTCATTCCTTCCCTGAGAACACTAATTACTTTATTTATCAATGATAACTTATGCTGCTATTTCATTGTCTCAACTTATTTCTATGTCATCTGTTGATTTTTAACCCTGCACCATCCTTAATCAATTTGTAACTGTTCCAATGTTGCTGTTATCTGAAAATTGTAAGTATTGTTTGGCACTGTAATGCCTGTTCACAGCTCTGCACCTAAAGTCTGCATCACCTGCCTGCCACTCAATACTTGAAAAATGACTCTTTCTTTGGAAAGCATCTCATACTGAATAAGCAAATAATTTCGGCTTTTTACACATATATCCTATTCTTTTTCTTAAATCATTCCTTATATAATTTATATTTGACAACACATCCATTTCAGCCTCTTCATTTTTTTTAATTTTTATTTTGCTTTTCCTTACCCTTTAACCATTGGAATTTGCTTTCCCTTTCTCAGAGTAGGAAAGTTCCTTAATGCCCCTGTCAAAGTCCTCACAGTCAGAGTGAATACCATGTTGAGTCTCTCCAGAAAACTGGCTGCTGACCTAGTAGGACTACTGAGTTAATAGAGAGTAAATAGTTAATTACTTAATTAATTCCTGTTATTACCCACCTCTTAAAATGAGACATTGCTAAAATTTACTTCAAGTTTAGGTTATACCACCTTGGAGATTTTTTTTCTCTTCTCTGGGTTTGTGCAATCTTGGAGGTAGTGAACTTGGACATCAGTGTGGGAGGCAGAACCCCCATTTCAGTGGGTATCAGGGTGAAATTTTACTGACAAAAAAATATATACTTTTACCCACATTTATTTTTGTTGTTTTGCCCATACAGACAAATATATCAGAAAATGATGTCAGGAAACTAGGTTGTGAGAATTTTGCCATAATCAGTGCAAAGCAGATCCTATATAAACAAACACATGTACACACGCACGTACATGCAAATTTCTTCATACCACATCTGCAGTATAATAAACATAGGTTTACATAAACTATTGTAGCATGTCACGTTTAAAAAACAGAAAATCAAACTTATTATAACACAGCATTTAAAAATCTTGTTAAGAAGATCTTTTTATGAGTTACAGCACACAATTAAGCCTGCAGGTATAGTTATCATTTAATTAATTTAGCTTTATTGTGCCTAGGAAAATTCTTCTGTGTTGGGAAAGAGAAAATTAGAGGCTAATTAAGGGCAGCTTTACATTAATTTTGGCATTCCGCTCTCTTTTACTTCTGCAAGCAGTGTCACTGATGACATAAAATGCCTTTGTACTAAACTATGTTATAACATCATGTTTAGACGGAAAATAAATGATAGCCTCACCAGGGAACATCAGGAAATTTACATTTAAAGCACACATTCATAATTCATAGGTATATGGAAAAACTAAATTTTGCTGAATCTATCACTGGTCGATAGGTGTGTAAGATTGTACAGTTCTCCAGAAAAGGTTGGGGAATATGTCATTTCACTCATACTGTGTAATCTCAGAGTTAGGATATATAATTAATAGGGGGTGTGGAGAGGAGGAGGATGGAGTTTGTCCCCCTCCCAAAAAAAACAAAACTTTTTTTATATTTTTAATTTTGTACAAGTTGAGATTGTTGCTTGGTACTTGTGTAGTAACATGTCAACATTCAAACTGGCAACATTTTGTTGGACATGTTTTGAATGTTGCTGTTTGAGTATTTTGCTTAAATTAAGTATGTTTATACAGATGTGTGTGTGTGTGTGTGTGTGTGTGTGTGTGTGTGTAGTTGATTTAAACAAAAGTACGTTTAAATGAATTTTTCTTACCCAAGCTGAATCCACCAAAGATCCATTTCGACAAACGAATTGCCATATTCCTTTCACTGTGAAAGGAACCACTTGGCCACCATGGTAAACTGTGACCTCTCTTCCATGTAGTGCAATCTCAGAGTTGGTATATTTAAGTAGGAGGTGTGTGTGTGTGTGTGGGGGGGCTCCCAATTTGCTGGATTTACTTTTCCTCCATTTCGGTTGGTTACCATAGCAGCCAAGTGGTTCCTTCCACAGGGAATGGAATTTGGCAGTCCGTTCATTCATTGCAATGGAGCTTCGGTGGATTCAGCTTGGGTAAGTGAAATTTGTTTAAACTTACTTTCATTTAAATGAAGTAGACCCATATATATATATATATATATATATATATATATATATATATATATATATAAATACACACACACACACACACACATATATATATATATATATATATATATATATATATATATATATAAATACACACACACACACACACATATATATATATATATATATATATATAAATACACACACACACACACACATATATATATATAGATAGATAGATACATAAAGTCTCAGTAGTGTCCCTTGAAGTCTCACCAGACCAGTATGACAACATACTAGGTGTAAAAACCAATAATGGGGAAGCATATCTGAGTGGAAGATCGAAGATTCCCTAGAATTGAGGCACCTAGTAAAAGCCCGACAGAATAACAGGTGGTAGAAATACTTTCTTTAAAACTTTCCAAAGTATAAATCCACTAATGAAAGTAGAGGAGCACAAGCTGGTTCAAGTCAAATCTTCTTAAACAACACACAAGCTATCCAAACAGTGGTTGAAAAAACAGAACAGAAGTGTAAAAATTCATCATTCTATTTATATAACAGTTTAAAAGCATGGAAGTGGTTTACTAGGGTAGCTCTGTTTTAAAAGACAATTAGCATGTTTACTTGCTAAATAGCCCTTCCCCTATACGCCAGTGTGATATTCGACACAGTGCTGCCCTACTTCACCATATGCGATTCCAAGATATGTTAAACTAAACATTAAATTGCAAATTACTAATTGCTAACACTTCATTATTGTTTGCTGCTTTTATGTATGCATTTTAATGATTTTTTTTTTTTGTAAAAATGTTGTTCAAATGGATTGTGGTAGCATTACACATGTGGGTCTCTTCTACTGTGGTTTTACATTAGGAACAGGGCTTATTCATCTTGTGGCAGGGGGTGTTGCCTGATCTGAGTTGGGAAATGCACAAAAGAACTCATAGTGCTCATTAGTTAGTTTTCTGTGCTTCTAGAAATTGTGCATATTTCCATGAGCAGCTAGTTGTACGTCAAGTGGCAATACCTACAGATTTAAATTCAGTTTTGTGTAAACATTAAAGTTAGTAGAATTTAGTATTTTTAGCATAATCTGCTCTAATACAGCACCCTAAATAGCCTTCTAACCACAATACACCACACCCTTATAGTTGAAATAGCAAGGACTGGACAGTATGGATATGCAGTTTCCTAACTTGTCTATAACCAGTTTAGTGGATATGGGTATCCTGAGACAATATAACAATTGTATCATGTTTACTGATAACCACTTAATTCTTAAAGAAGCAGACAGTATGTGAGAGGTACACTTACAGAATGACATTGGAGGCTAAACTCTCGCATACAAGTGCATATCACGGTGCAGAACCACGTACAGGAACACCCACCTTGCATAGTATTTTATTTTTTTACTTAATTTATTTAACATTTATTAACAGGGAAAGTCTGAATTGGAACAGAGCCAATTTTCAGCAGAGGCCCGGGGAGAAATGCTCTAGGTGCATGTCTTTGTAACATGGGAGGAAACCGGAGCACCCAGAGGAAACTCGCATGAATGCACGAACATGCAGACTCCGTACAGAAGGCACCCCAGCCAAGAACTGAAATGGAGAACCTCTTGCTGTGAGGCAACAATGCTACTGCTGCACCACTGGGCCGTCCTAACACACAACAGTACACAACACACACAGACACTAACATATGCTGAGGCACTTATAAACCATCTTCCTAAACAACAAAGATTAATTAGATCACCCTTTGCCAAAGCTATGCCTCCGCAAGCCCAAAGGCATTCGGCAAAAGCAACACCAAACACCACACACACACTGTTACTCTCAGTGGAATCCCAAACACTAAACCCCTAAGAAAAGCAAAACTGCCCAGGACTCTTGGCATAGGGGACTCCATTGTAAGATATACTGATGACACTCTAACCAGGCTGAACAAGCAGAAAATAAATGTTAGTTGTCCAACTGGAGCCAAAATCCACCCAAATACACATGCACTCAAGTCATTATAGGACTCCATCATAGTCCTTGTATGTTTAAATGACCTGAGATGCATCTTCTATATGCAGAGGGACATTATGGAGCTCTCAGACTGCATGTCTCAGGCTGTTTATGAGCCTAGCTAGCACTTAGCATATTACCATCACCGAGGATGATGCCACAATATGAGCAAATATGACCGACTTCAACACCTAGTTGCTTTTCTGATGTCATTCTAAGGGATCCAATATATGTCAGCTGGGGAGGACATGGCTAATAGACCACCTTGCATTTCCAAGGATGGCCCACACCTCTCTTGTCTAGGCTTTTGAATACTGGTTAAAACTTCATCCTTCTCCAGAGTGCTTTTTTTTTGTCAATGCCAAATTGACAAACCTTCCAACATCGTGAAATCAGCTTAACTGAACCTCAATGTTACTGCTCAATGCCAGAAGTCTAAACAAAAATTGCGCACCCTTCAAGACCTGCTCACACTCGAGAATATAGACATCTGTGCAGTTACCAAGACATGATTTAAAGTGGCAGAGAGTACCCCAGCAGTGCAAGGTTTTATTGCTTCCACACTTTTCGACCAGTAACTGAAGATAAAACAGATAGAGGAGGAAATCTCAAACATCAGTAAAAAAAAAAAAACTTCCTCTAGGGTGATCAAATAGGATGACACACTGGAGTTCCTCCATGAGCAGATCACCAGCGACAAACTCCTGTATGATGTTCTAGGCAGCTACAGGTCACCTTCCAGGTCCAAGAAGCTAATAATACATACTTAGATGTACTGAAGCCACTTACCATCCAACCTAATGCCCTACTCATGGAAGACTTTAATTGCCCCTCTACTGCCTGGGAATCCTACATGCTCTCCAAGAATGGAATTCCCAAGCTTCATTAGTACAAACACACTTGACCAAATATTAAATGCACCCACTACAGACTCCAACATACTGGACCTCATGCTTACAAATATGGGGGAATGATGTACCCCCCCCAATATATCATCATCCCTGGTACAGTCCAACCATAAATCTAGTCTCCTTCAAAATCAAAATCTACTCCATATTCCAATTAAAACCAGTAACAGCTAGGAACTATTGTAAGGCAAATCATCTTTTATTAATTGATGGATTGCCAAAATTCAATGGCCCTCCAGTACCAAGGAACACAGAAGGCTATGCTGCATTGCTCTCAGAAACTCTGTGCAACCATATCAGAATCTGCATAAAGGCTGCTGCATCTACCAGAAGTAATTGCGGGACTAGCCTCAGGAACAAAACACTATGGTGGCATCCCAAATTAAACAGGATATGAACAAAAGGAAAAAAAATGACAAAATTCAGGAAGAGCAATTTCCCTTAAAAACAGAAACTCTCATATCAAAGCAAATAGGCAACTAAGAGGGCTAATGAGGGTGAGCAAAGCCAACTTTGAGGTTAAGAGAGCTTCCTAGGTGAAAGACAAACATAAGGCCTTCCTACAACTATATCAGAAACCTCAAGGGCTGCATAAAGCAATGCACTAAACTCTGTTAAATGTGCCAAGTCACTGAGCCTGGTGATATAGCGAACCTGTTAGTAGACAAATTCAGTTTCATCTTTACCTGACTCCCCCCGACCCACAACCATCTCCTCAAAATATCCTCAAACATAACCAAATTAGCTATAACTTGGGAGCATGTACTGACTGCACTCACTTAAGCCAAGAACACAGCCTCACATGGCCCCGATAACATCATAGGATGTCTCCTGAATAGTCTAAAAATATGACATCAGGACCACTAAAGTAATTTAACTCTTGTCTTAAAACAGGATTTGTGCCTTGTGAATGGAGGACTGCGGTTATCACCCTTCTTCATAATGGAGGACCTTCAACAGATCCTGGAAACTACAAGCCCATTAGTCTGACTTGTCTTATTCACCAAGCCATGTGAGGAATCATTATGGAAGTTATTAACAAGGACATAGGGAGAACTCCAGACACTGGATCAATCAAACTTTGGCTTTGCTAAAGGAAGGCCAAGCTTGCTGAATCTGGTGGAATTCTTTGAAAAGGTCACTAATGCAATGGAAGAGGGGAAAATGGTGCATACTGTCTACCTGCCTAAAGCACTTGATAAAATACCTCACTCGGGTATTGTCAAACGTATAGAACTAGGTATAATTTATAACATGCTAGACAGTTACCCGTCTCACTGATAGGACATAGGGAGTTAGAATAAGTGAGGCCGCCTCCACAGAGGAACCAGTCACCAGTAGATCTCCCAAGGGCTCTGTATTGGGAACGCTCCTCTTTGGCATCTACTTCTTGGATGTCAAAACCCATGTCAAAGGCCTTTGGCTGATCAAGTTTGTAGATGATTGCAAACTGGGAGCAGTCATTAAATTTCCCCAAGATGATAATACCCTTCAGAAAGGTCCAATACAGACAATTTTTTTTTTGCCAAATTCATGGCTTAAAATTGAATACCAATAAATGCATTATTGTACTTTTTGGTAAGTCTAACACCCCAGGTAACTATCCCCCATCAATAATATAACCTTGAAGGCTAGGAACTCATGTGAGCTGTAACCTAGGCTTCTAGCAGCATGCCTTCAAGATACTAACAAAATCCTTCTATGTTGCTCAACTTATAAGCAAGGGTATGGTATCAAGGATCCGGATAGATCATAACGCTGTACTCGGCCCTCGGCTGATAGCAAAGCTTGTGGGTTTGGTGTATCAAAAGTTCCTGGCACAAAATAATTCAGTGCACTTCACATGAGCAATTAATGCAAAAGCAGTCTTTGGTAACTTGGGTGTTGGTGATCACTGATGTGTTATTCAAATGTTGTGGAATCTTACTGGATCTAATCCATTTCATGTTGGCTCAGGGGGAAAGCTCCATGAAATACATCAATTTACAGTATGTTGTAAATTCGTAATTAAAGTTTACATTTTAGGTCAACATACAATACAGAAAATAGCAGCTTTAAAACTATGGTTTTATTACATAGAAGCAATTTAAAGGACAAAAAGCAGCTCAGAATAACGGTTATTCTCATGATAACAGCAGCTATTTGATACAAGGTTAACATTCTGATCTCTGTATGAGCCTATTTCTATTCAGATGAACGTTTTTAAGAACCCCACCTTTACTTCACTATGTCAAGAAATTCAGCCACAATAAAAACATTAAAAAAAAAGTAGAGTTTCTTTTAGTTCTAAATCTCAGTCAAAAACATTTAACTAGTCGAAACTGTTTTGATGACATAGAAACATCTTAGGAGGTGGGACTGCAATGTTTGGGCAGCAAGTCTGATTCTTAGCTGCTGTCTTCAGTGAAGAGACTGTCAACACTCCTTGTGTCCATGTGGGAGATTGTCTGATACTCCAGTTTCTTCCCAGATCTAAATGAAATGTAATTTTTGACCTTATGATCCTCTACCTTCAGAATGAGCAAGCGTATGCACACATCCGAGAATTGTTTGGTACCCCCACCCTTCAGGATGCGTTTGCATGCCTGACTACTGAAAGGTGCTGGGTAAGCCTCGTATTACCCCTAATACTGCAGGAGAGTAAACAAATAATCAAAGAAAGTGTGAATCAATCAAGTGCCTCAGAAAGAAAATTAAAGCTTTGGCACTACCAATGTAGAATCAAACTGATTATTGCTCTTGTGAAACAATTACAAAAAATGCTAACTCCAAGATTTAACAAAAGTTCATTTAAAGTCCTGGAATCCTGTACAAAATGTTACTTAACTAAAATAGTTTAAATAATATTCTCTGTATTCAGCACCATCATTACAGCTGTTCATTGTTTCCATAAATATTCTCTCTATTCACAGGAGCCAACAGAATATATATGCACTGCATGAATATGCTTCTGCATATTAAGCATCTGGATTGCATAGCTAATAGTAAAAATGTCACATTCTTTGCACATGTATTTTAGATGTAGCACTCTAGGGAAACCATTGCTAATGATTCATAAGCAACCAGAAGAATCAGTCATTTTTTCTATATTTTTATGCCTAAAGCAAATTTCGCAGGTAGGTTAATCTACAGTGTTATTAACTGTTCTGACTAAAATTTCCCTGCACCATAAACTCTTTATAGGAGCACAGAATTTATTAGAATTGTGCTTTTCATTTCTGACTTGAGACTAAACAAAAAAATATTACATTCATTTTCTCAGTAAATTTTCTGCCTGTACAATATGTCCGTAAGGACTTGATGAAACAGCAGGTTTATTTGTGCCAGCCATAAAAGTTTACTAAATGTCATCCAGATAACTATTGTCCCCATATAACTTTCACTATTTTTTTTTCCCTCCTTTCAGTATTTTTTAGCCTTACTTCTTACTGGATTTGGGGTAATAATTTAGGTATCTTGTTATTTTAGATGGCATTTGCTTTATTAACTGTATTGTTATGCTTATCTAGGCTGTAAAATATAATAAAAGTGTATACACACTGTCCATGAAACATTACATCTAAAGATTTACTCTGTGCAGCAGCTGCCTTTTCTGAGTTTGTATACTGAGAAAATATCGTATGTATTTACATAAGTCACAAATTACTCTCTGCATTTTTTAGAAATCACCCTCTGTATATGTGGGTATATACATGTGTGTGTGTGTGTGTGTGTGTGTGTGTGTATATATATATATATATATATATATATATATATATATATATATATATATATATATATATATATATACACACACACACAAGTATACTTGCATACAGAGAAAGGTAAAGGTTAATATAGTGTTTCATAGGTAAGTAAATAAGCTAGCCCATTCATGTGAGCCATTTTAAGCCTACCCAATTTCCCTTGCAAAGGTGAGAATCAAACCTTGCACCTCGAGTGAGGCAAACTCCTTAACCATAATACCAACCTCCAACCCTTATAACTATAATATGTTACAGTAACTTCGTATTGTAATAATTCAGACCATGAAATGCAGCACTTTTTTCCTATAGTTCATATACTTTTCTATAGTCCCTGTTTCTTCTTGTTTTTTTTTTCCCAGTTAGGAAAAAAAGAAAAAAAAACAAAAACAAATAAAGTTCTTTCTGATTTCTGTGACCCAGTAATTGAGCAAGTATAGCTTAAAAAAGCTTAACTTGACTTGTTCAATCTCATGAGCTCATGCATCATATGCGCAAGCATCCTGGCTCGAGTTGACATTTGCTCACTTCCTTAGACTAAGATTTACATACTCTCTTTGGTAATACCTTGGAGAAAGAGAAAATCAGACTTTGTAATGCCTATGAGTTGTTAATTATCTTCTTAGAAGCAGGGTATTGAAAAGAAAATGTTTAGAAGATGTGAGGTGGGGGTGCTTGGTTCTTGCATGTGGATGCAATGTGAATTGTCCTTCCTCAAAAAAAAAAAAAAAGAAAAATTCATTCTAACATTTTCACATTTAGCCATAAACTGAAGATATTGACTCTTGTGATCAAAAGCCTATCCATCTTTGTATAGTTCAACCTTCAAAATCACTATTTTGTTGAGAATGAATTTTCTTTTGCTCCAGATGGGTATTACAAGTAGAAAAGAAACAACGCACTACTCCAGTTGTCCCTTATATTTCCAAATGTAATCTCTCTCTAGAAATATGCATCTATCCATCTTTAAGGCATAAAAAGTGGATAACAAGAGGTTACATTTTATACCGATTCACACTTCAGGAAACATTTTCATCAGGGTTTCTGCATCTTCCTCAGCACAGATGCTTTGAGGTAATGCTAGAGTCAGACTGGTAATGCATTTCCTTCTAACACATCATAGCTACACAATATAAACGTAGATTAAACAAAACAGTTTACAGCTAAAACACTGACCAAGACATCATCTCAAGGCATCCACTACCATACAAGTAGGTCGTTTGTTGTGAATATCCTACATGTACCAAACAAAGCTATAAATCAGTGTGCCTCTGTTCTTGATCTGTTCAGAAGCATCACCATGTCATGCTCTGGCAACCCATACATATAGAGTGCCATAAATGCAGTTGTCACTAACTATCTTAATGTTGTTCACGGAGCATAAGACTATTTTATTTTTATGAACTGTACTTTGTGTGACACCTCGACATATGTAGAAACTTTAGAAATGGGTGTAGTCATTCATTAATGCTGTTATTTTATATTTAGGCAGACTGCCTGCAAACACTGCTACTAATCACTGATCTCTTATTTCGCGCACAGATTCGAGTGAGACTCAAGGCCACAAATGCAATGAAAATCCATAATTAGTACTAAATGCAGTTGTTTTCTTACATTGGAAGTTCTTACAAAGTATGTAGAATGATTCAGGTCCTTACAGTGTCTGTGTAATAAGTCTTCAAAGTATATGGACAATTTTGCAGGTCTTTAAAGTTTATATGTAATATTGCAAGTCTTCAAAGTGTATGTGTAACATTGTCTATCCACAAACAGTATTGTGGGGTATCAGAGTTAATATTTTGTTTTACTGTACCTCAATGTACAGTCTTAGTATTCATCACACAAACACACAAAAACAGAAGCAGTGAAAATTACTCCTTAAGTGATTGTGCTCCTTGATGCTGTAGTTAGCCAAACTGTATGAGACATTATTACATGTTGTGTGCCTGGCAAAATGTAGCAAAGGTTGGTAGTCTTCGCAATTACTGTTTCCTGTCCTGTATGTGCAGTGGTTTGGGCAGGTACCACTTTGCACCTTTAACCTGATTTCTCTCCTCATTTATTCAGATTTGCTAGTTGCTTAATGAAGCATATGGGACGGGTTAAGAGATGGACAAGGTTGTGGACAAAAAAGACCACCTACACACTGGGTTTCATGAAGCTGCAGGACAACAGACAGAACACTGTGGTTACATTTATGTGGTGTGCATGTCAGCCTCACTATTATTTACTGATTTTTGCACAACTTATTGTATTCTGTACATAGCCATTTTGTGTACACATTTCTTAACTGTACTGTCAAGGCTTCCCTCACATTTCCAAATTCAATATCTCTCTAGAAATGTGTCCGTCATTGAAGCTTAAAGAAATGGGGAGCACAATGTTAAATATTATAGTGGTTCACACGTCATAAATCATTTTCATCAGAAACATCTCATGTAAATCTGTTATCTGGTTTGTACCCAATATTTTATAGCTGGCAATGTTTTAAGTGAACAAATCCAATAACACACTTTCTATTTTCATATTTTCCTAAATCCAACAATGTCAGGTTTAAACTAAGCTTCTTTAAGCATTTATGCAACATAATTTCTGTTCTGTGACTCACCTAGATCAATGCCTGATTAGAATTAAGGCATAATGCTCTACAACCACAGAGTATAAGCTTTTAGAGGTTTAATAGATTTTTATTATTTGCTGAGGATTTTAACTAGGTGCATAAAATATTACTAAGAAACGCTCAGTGGTTAATCCTGAGATGTTTCCCACACAGTTCAGTGGTTTACTGAGGAAGTTGTCTTAAAGTGAAATTTATAATTTATTATTTGATTGAGCAGATAGAGCAGATCAAGGTGCAGTTATAATTAGAAAATAAATCATTCAGTCTACCGAACATCAGAGGAGAAGTAATCTATTTCTTCAATGTGGATGCATCAGCAAAGGACTCTTAGAAAACGGCTAGGATTTCTATTCCCTAGGGCAGCAAAAAACTTCACATATGCTGCTCCACAATGCTGAAATGCTTTGTTTTTGCTTCCAAGCAATTGAGCCTCTCTGAATAAAGAATCCTCCAAAATTAATCATAGTAAGGTACAATTACAGTCCACTGCTGAGTGTAAGTTGGCTAGAATTGCAGCTGAGCTTGTTCATATAAAACAGCAGTACAATGTAAACTATATACACACCACTACTGAGAGGAAATTTGCTTTTCTATGAACATTACATATTAGACATGCTCAACCATAGCTATGAGGTGCTGCTAGGGACCCCTAAGCTAGTAGTCAGCATGACCTGTTTTCCTTTATTCATGATGGGAGTTTATAGTGCGAGATACATTTTCACCTGTATATTCTCTACAATTTCAGAGCTATAAAATTATGTAGTTGTGCTATCCAATCCGCTAGCAAGATGCTGCTCAAAATTCCACAAATCAGGAAACACTCTTCTCCCTTACAGAAAACCAATGGACTGTGTAAACTGATGGCTAGAGAGGTGCAAGTTGTTTTCAGGGAGACTACAATATCAAATGATTTTTCATAAATGCTATGTAAAATATTTATAAAGTATTCCATTTTAACTGTGGTATTAGAAGAAAAAATTAACATACTTTTAAAAGGCAAGCGCTACAAAGTATATTGGAACACTCAGTCAAAATATGGTTTCCACAAAGTTTCAACTGTTTTTTTTTTCTTAGAATTATTCAGGGAAAGTGAAAAGAATACCAGCTACATTTTACCTTTTGATTTATCGATATATATACAACGATTTATGTGAAAATGGTGGTCATAGGGATCGTTTCCACTGAATTATAACAATCCATTATACTGAAGGCTCACTTTATTTTATAACACTGGATCACACCCCTCAAACTCTTACAGCAAGGAGCTGGACAAAGCCCGACATAATGGGGGGGGGGCTAAGGCCCAAAATAGGGACACATTTTAAATACTGCTCTTATAAACTTAGAAAGTTGCTAAAACAACATGATTTGTCTTAGCATACATTTTTCTAAAGTATATGAAGTCTGAAATTCAAATGCAGGTCATTATAGTGACTTTAATCCTTAGATAATCCCAGTGATTGGTCAGAAAACCCACAAATTTTATGAGGAACAGACCAAAAATTTGAGACATAAATCTGGCCATTTTGCGAAAATCTGTACAGTTGAGAGGTATGCACTGGATGCCTTCCTGAGCATCACTGTAGCGTTGCTTGATTGGCAATACTGTGCATGCATGCATGTGTGTACGTGTTTGTTAGGCTTTGGTAGGATGGCATTATCTAGGAATGGGCAAATGTGTTTTGTCAATGTGTGTGAAAAATCTACAGAAGCAGCATTTTTAAAAAATTTTGGTCAAAAGTACAATGATCTTATAGGTTTCCTGCATGTTATATTCCATGAAACACAATTTGAATGAACAAGCCAGAGCTAGTCATGCAAGAAAATGAAAATGTTTATTTCATGATTAGCTTTATAACTGCATAATTACAATATCCCAAACACAAACATAGGCACATCAAAATTACAATTTTTACTTAACATTTTCTGTCCGACAGTACCAGTACAGTCTTTTTAACCTATTACAGTATTTAACACTAGTCGTTTCTATCATTAAACAGAATTGCATAGATCATACAAAAGTGGTTTATGACATATGGAAATGTCCTAGTCCTAGATATCATTGATCAATATCACTAAAGTTATAAAATATTTTGCACACTTTGACAAAATAAATGAACTTAAGGTCCCAATTCTCAGCATCCTTGCAATGAGAAGCAGTTAAATATTTTGCTATAACAGCTTTACAGAAAGATCAGTAGAACACGACATTTGTGAATGCACCACAACAACAAAGTGATCTCACCAAAAATTACTCTCAGTAGGGAGATGAACTTCCAAAATGGATGACCCTACCTCCCACCCCGCTATCCACATAGTCCTGTCAGATGGACATAGAAAAAATGTATGTGATACGTCTCAGTTGAAAGGAAAGCAGCAAATGCATTCTGTATTCAAACTAAAGCCTGTATCCACACCATGCTCATTCATCTACCCAGCACAATTAAAATCCATCTTTCCATGTAATAAGTATATGGTTCCAAAAGGTTGTACAAGTTCCATAATAAGGTTGTTTTCCATAATTAGTTATCTTACACTAAAATTTCTAAACCTAGCATATTATTGAGTTTACAATGAAATCAGTCCCTTTACTATTCAAAAGTTTGTACCAATAACACACCCTAAATTCCTTCAAAATGAGTCCTTGCTTTCAATATAAGGGGGGGGGGGGGCTTTATTTTGAAGAGTTGTCAGCCATTCCACTTTAACTGCATACCATCTCTGATCTGTAAATATTTACAGAGAAGTCATGGTGGCAACTTCAATCTTGTTGCAAGATACAGAAAGGATACCAAACCAGCTTCCCCTGAATTTCCAGTCACATCTTTAGGTGTTCTTATATCTGTCTCATCTCAGTTTTCCAGCACATCTCACTAACCCCCATTTTTACTAAAGGATGCTTCATAATAGTACATCTGGGCTCTATGTTTGTTTAATACCATCAGTCCATCTCACCTTTCTGAAGACCTCCTTGGTAGTATTGAAAACATACATGTGCTGTAGTGACCATAGCACATGCCCTCTTTACACTCAATCATAAGCATTCCAGAAACTGACCCAAACTAAACAAATAAAGAAGATGTCTGCTTAATCTGGAAAAATCTGAACCAAAACCTCCTTCTCTGTCTGAAGCAGCGAATCTTCACTATTAGTCTTTTCTTTCCATTCAACCAAAAGACATGCAGGTAGACCCGTGCGTGTGTGGGTGTGCCTTCTCTGAGGGTTGGGTGCTGGGCCATAAGGAATAATGAGGAATTAAACCCGCACATAAGGCAGCTGTTTAATCTCAGCCTTACCACAGGATACGTGCCCAAGGAGTGGCATACGGCAACTGTGGTCCCACTCCACAAAGGCGGTGCCTCTACGGACCCTGGTAATTACCGCCCCATAAGCTTAACAAGTCTAGTCTGCAAAGCTATGGAGAGGATCATAATGGAGCTCATAAACAAAGATATAGGGGACTTGCAGACATTGGACCCGACCCAGTTTGGCTTCGTCAAGGGAAGATCATGCCTTTTGAACTTGGTCGACTTCTTCGAAACAGTCACCAAGGCCATTGATGAGGAAAGGCAGTCCATACAGCCTACCTTGACCTTGCAAAGGCTTTCGACAATACCCCACTCGAGTATTGTAGAAAAACTTACCAGCTTAAATGTAAACCCATATGTCACAAGATGGGTTGCAAACTGGCTTAAGGACAGAACCCACAGGGTTAGAGTTGCTGGCGCTATGTCAGACTCCAAGCCGGTCACAAGTGGTGTCCCACAGGGCTCGGTCCTTGGCCCCCTATTGTTCGGCATCTACTTCTCAGAAGTACAGGCCAACATGGGAGGACTTTGGCTGACAAAGTTTGCAGATGACTGCAAACTGGGCACCATAGTGGAAAGTGCATTGGACACGGATATCCTTCAGAAGGGACTCACGGAAACAGATAGCTGGTGCCAGAGCCATGGCCTGAAGTTAAACACCAAAAAATGTATAGTCATACCCTTCGGGAAAAACAAGGTAACCCCAAGCTACCATATAGGTGGCAATCCACTAAGCACAGAAGAGGTTATCAGGGACCTGGGGACCCAGGTTGACAGTGGCCTTTCTTTGACACTCACATTGCTAAAGTGGTTAGAAAGACCTTCTACATTGCCCACCTGATCATGAAGGGATTCACATCCAGATCTAGTGAGGTCATTGTTCCCCTGTACTCTTCACTTATCAGACCAATGATCGAGTACAATGCCCCATTCGGGATGCATCTCACCTGACATCTGCAGCAATTGGAGAGACCCCAAAAGTTCCTCACCAAAAGGATAAAGGGACTCCAAAATCTGTCATATGCTGCCAGATTGAAGAAACTCCAGCTCTATTCAATCGCATACCGTCTGCTCAGAGGTGACATGTGCCTGACATACAAGGCCATGTCCAACCCGGAATTAATAGACATGCTCCTCCTCAAAATATCCAAATTCACCAAAACCACTAGAGCAAGCGACTTAAACCTTAGCACGGACATAAATAGGATGTGCTGGAGGGATAGATTTATCACTCAGAGACTCCCTATGCTGTGGAATAAAATCCCGGTCCATGTGAGGCAGAGCACCTCGCTGGCTCTGTTCAAGAGAAATCTTGACCTGTGGATGGGAGATTGTAGGTTTACCCCGGGAATCATCTCTGTGTCACTGCTGGACAGAGGCACAACAAACTAATGGGCACAGTATTTTTTCATATAAGGGGTGGCGTAAGCCACAAAAATTTGGGCTAGGCTTATAAATGCCTTAGGGCAGATAGCCTAGTATAAACCTATGAACCTATAAAAATCACTGCCAATCATAAGCGGACTGGAGATCCACTGTGGTTACCCCTAACCAGGAAAAGCCGAAAGAAGACAAAGCAAGCTACTGCTAACCTTTACAAACTGAATAGCTAAGCTCTTACCTGTAATATATCCCCGAATGTAATACATTAAAAATTACATTAAAAAATAAACAAGCACAGGAATCTGTTTAGTTCCAACCTAATCACCGCAAGTGTTGATGAAAAAAAATCTCTTAAGTCTTAAAACTTCTCCCCCCTGCTCATTCACAATAACTTCCACAAAATCATGAAACCCAGGTAATGTTCCAAAGCAACAAGCCTTTATTCATCCCAGATCAGCGATCCTTAGTAACAAAGATCAGAAATGCTTTTCAATGTTAAACATATCAGCTATTATATACTCAAAAGTAAGTGTGGAAAATGTATGTATTGTTTAATTTTAAACCAACCTATTCAAAGCAAACAGTATAAGCAGGGCCATAAAAGTGCATTTTAGAACAAGTACCCACCACAACACACTACTACTGATGAGATCAAAACTAAATCCTATTTAAGAAAAACATTACCTATCTACTTGCAACCCACAATCCAAAATCAGGCAGTAAGAAAGGTATAAAATACACATAAGACATAACTAAAATAACTTTTGGCTACCTAATACAATAAAGTCCTCATCAGGTCTGTGACGAGAACTAAAATCAAGAAAACAACACACAGCTATCTAACCATAAACATAATCTAACTAGAGCACTATAAATACATCGGTCTAATGGGGCTATATTAAATCAGCGAACGCTTAAAAAAGCAAACACTGATTTATCGACCCCATGTAAGTGAAATTAAATATACCAACTCCAAGATTGCACTGCAGTGAGAAAAATGGCAAAGTAACAGAGGCGGCCAAGCGATTTCTTTCCCAAGGAAAGAATTCACTTGTATGCCGTTTCGCTATTTAGCTGTTTTGTGCTTTCAAGTTCGATCAAGATGCATTGGAAGGACTGTTGTCTTCAATTATATAATGGGAACCCTGTCTAACAGTATCATCTAGTAAATAACCGTCCATGTGAATTAATGTGCATAAAGAAATAATTAATAGCTCAGAATAAATATCAGTGATTTGCAAAAAAAAAAAAAAAAAAAACTTTACAGCCCCAAAATATGTTTATACAATGAAAACTAGTCGAAAAAACATACAGAAATTAGTAAGTACTCCCATCCACTGTTTTCTATATTTTTTATAGCATAGAATCATAGGAGATTACCAGGCTTGCAAGCCTAGCCAAGAGTTTATTCCCAAAACAGAAACCTCAATCAGCACCTCTCGCCCCATCAATGAGGGATACAGGTGGAACCCCTGGGACTTTCCCATCCACTCATCAAGTTGCGCTTGAAGAGGGTCAGTGACGTACTTTGTTTGACATGTATGGGGAGTCTATTCCAGAGATGAGGCAACCTCTGGGAGACCAACCTCTCTCTCTAGCAGGTTTTGTTAATGCCATACATTAGATTTAGGTCTTTCAACTGGGTAATGTGGAAGGAGTTAGACTTACAGATATGGAGCATCTCGAGTAGAGTAGGATCCGAGATTCCCTTTTATGTGAGACAGAGATCACCTCTCAACAATCTGTATGATACAGAGTAGAGTGAAAGTCATTTGAGCCTGAGGAAGCATACAGATGTATTTATTTCACCCTATAAAGATAACTATTGGCCATGTTATGTCTAGGATTCCCCCCATTTTTCAAATTACTTGTTACTTTCTGGCATGATCCTTGTTGGTAAACCTGTGTTTTACAACTGACCCTTAGATTAGATACTTCATGATAATGTACCAAAGTGCCAAAAAGCTTGGACAAAATAAATGGCCACTATCTTGGTTACACTCATGAAATCCATTTCTTGCTGCATTTACTGATCATAAATAAAAGAGTAAAGAAAAAAAAATACAAATAAACAAAAAACTGCAGAAGCAGTTACATGGACCTATGATTTCCATTCACCTTGCATGGCTCTTAAAATAAATAAAATAAAAGTGAGCAATGAGAATAAGCATAGAAATAGCAGCAGTTAGAATGGTGCGTGTGTGTGCGCGTGTTTGTGTAGTGTAATGGGGGTCTAATACTTTCCACTGTATGCTCACTGCTGTTAATGAATTTATTCACTCATTAGATCACAATATGACAGCTGAGGTGTACACAGTCAAAGTGGCTGCAATTGCTGGAAGAGTGTGTGTGTGTGTGTGTGTGTGTGTGTGTGCATGAGTGAGAGAGCGAGCACATTCACTTGATCACAATATGGCATCTGAGGTGTACCCAAGTCAAGAAAGTGCCTGTATTTGTTGGGCAAGTTTGTGCTTGTTGAAAACCAGGTTAGGTATTTATTTTAGCTGCTATTGTTTAGGTGTCTATGAACTCTAAGAATGTTCATGTGTGATTATATATGAAGGGGAGGGTGTGTATCCAAATTTCTGTATAAATGTGACACTGTCTGCTTTTATACATGTATGTGCAAATGTGCATTTACAGAAAACACTGAATACTTGTATAACTTATATTTTGCATGTAAATATTTCATCCAAAAATTAAATATCTTTACAGAAACTCAAATATAGATACAGGAAGAATGTTAAGTCAAAAGGATCTACAAAGTTTGCATTAATAATAAAAGATATACAACATAATTTAAGAGATGGCCTACTTTCTATGTGCAATAATGTTGTGTATCATGATGGTCTTACAGGAGAGAGTAAGCCCTCTGCCTGTGTTGTATATCCTCAATGTACCTCAGAAAAGGTGAACTAATAAGAATGAACAGCATTTGTTTTAAATTGCAGCTCTTAGACTATCCGCTTACCCCCCCCCCCCCCCCCAGACAAGGCACAACAAGGATAACTTTTCTGGTTACCATAACTACCCTCCATTTTTGTTCACAGACTGTATAAATAGATGATCCATTCTAACAAACCCCGCTTTTCTTCTTAAGATGAAGTTATTGCATACCTGGATTACTCTTAACAGAAATACAAAAAAAATCACACCCACTCTGCCTGCCTTCATGCTTGTAGTCCTCAATTAAACTATTCCAAACTCAGATAGGTTCTTGTAACTCCAAGGAGCTATTACATAACTCTGCAGTGAGTCATGTATTCAAAAAATGAGCCACAGACTTAAAATTTCTATCAGCTGCTATGGTTTGTAATCATTTCCATCTCATAGCGGTAGCGTTGTTGCCTCATAGCAAGAGGTTTTCCTGTTTGATTCTCTGCTAGAGTGCCTTCTGTGTGGAGTCTGCATGTCCTCCCCACGGTCGAGTGGCCTCCGATAGACATGCATGAATGGGTGTGCCTTCGCTGAAGGTTGGGCGTCGGGCTGGCAACTCGGCACCATAAAAATCGACTGCCAATCATTAGCGGACCGGAGTTCCGCTGTGGCGACCCATAACCGGGAAAAGCCGAAAAGACAAGCAAACTGTCTTCTATATGAAACATGGTTGTTTAAATTCTGTTCCTTTCTACAATGTGGTTTCATTATTGGTGGAATGCCAACCAATAGCAGCACTCAGATGCAAAAACTGGACCAAATAGAAAGCAACTAGAGGCTACAGGGACCACTCAATCAGCAATCAGCAAGCAATTTACTAGGAAGAAAGGAAAATAAATCCTGACTGGGGTTTGCCTTGTTCTCAGCTTTTTAAGTTGCATGATTATAAGCTCCAGTGAAGTTCATAGCCATTTTTTTTGCATCAGAAAACCTTGCAGTTGCTGTGGGCCCTCAAATACAGCAAGTTATCTTATTCTGATATTTTGTTACATGTTTATCAATCCAACAAACGATAACACAGAAATATTTTGTACTTAATAAACCAGGTGAGAAATAAAGAGGATAAAGAATCCTAAGGATCATCATCACTTCCTTCCTTGGATATTCTTGGATGTAGTGTCAGTAATTTTATCAAGTAAAAGGCTTTAAAAAACTTTTTGTACTTTTAGAAAGGGTCTGAATAGTAAAAATTTGATAGAAGAAACTTTTTAAATAGGACTAATCATTACAAATTACGACATAAACATGTGGTAGATGCCCCCAGTGCCCTTTGATAGCACATGGTGAAGTGGTGACTGTAGAAGCCCACAGCAAATGCACAGATGCGACCAACCATTTCTCATGTGAATCTATGGATCTGGTATATATAGCTAAGTGTGGGCCCTGCCTGACATTTTATATTGGTAAAATGGACAGAAAGCTGAAGAGACGAATATATGAGCAAACTAGGGACATTCATAACCAAAATGTTAGTAACACCCTATATAAACACACTTTGCTTTGTGACCAGGCTGTTTTTTTTTCTTTTTATGTGTTTGAAGAAATTCCCTGTGATGTGAGAGGTGGTCAATAGGAGAGACAAACTGAGCAACGCGAGTTACATTTTCAGGTTATCCTTGAAGCTTAGAGGGAACCTGGATTAAATGAGAATGTTTCACTTTTAACTGTCCTGAAGTTAAGGGCAGCAAAATTGTAATGTGTAGATTGTGCAATATTTATATACATTTTTTAAAAAAAATTGGTTTTACAATTTTAATAAAATTATTATAAATTTTAGACAGTAATATTTAGGATACTAAGGTTTATGGAAACAGTTTTATGCATGTTTTTAAATAAGAACACATGACAGTTTTCTTCAGTGCTGTGCTTGCAAGGACTCCAATATGCTTCTTTTTGTTCTGTCTCCTTAAATGTTCCATAAGTTGTTAATAGCTTTAATTTTACTAATTATTTAATTTGATTGCAGATATAAATAGGGGTATGATTTTAGTTCCGGTGTTAATTTCTGATTAAGTGTTTTGGAAAAAACGTACATAATAATAGTGGTGTTAAATCCCAGAAGTGCCTGCCTTTTATTCATTTGGGACTACTTGTGGCTGTACATCTGCTAGAGCTGTTTGAATCTTTGGTTTTTGGAATCTTCTGAGGCATTAAAATTTCATAAATTTTTACAGCTGACAGTGCGCTTGGCTTACTGAAATCCTGGTAGACATCATCTCCACTTAAACTATCAGTTGGCTTTAGGCACCTGTGATATCCATGGCCATAAGACCCCACCCCCCATTTAATCATCCAAGGCTGTTTGGGGGCTTCACACAATCTGCTACTGATTGAGGGAAATGAGGAGAAAAAAAAGGATAATTCATTTCCTAATTTTGTGCTTTATCATAAAAAGGGTTGTGATGAATGAACACAAGTGAGGGAAGCATTTGAGATTGGCTGCGAAGAGACACTGATTGTAGTGTTTATATGGGATTTTAAGATGCTCTTGATCTTCAAGAATGTTTTCTTCTTCCATGGATTTCTATGAATACAGGCAGGACACCAAATACTTTAACTCTCAACTTCTTTATTCTGCCACTAGTTATGGCTTTATACAGAATTTCTGAGCAATGTCTCAAAACCACTAACACTTTTTCAATTAAAAACATGCATTTTTGGACAACACAGCTATCAGTCTTTAATGTGTAACATTACTGACAGTCTGTAATCCTGAAGGATTTCCCAGCAAATTCACATTTCTTACTAAAGAAAGGACACAATTAAGAAGTAAAATCAGGAACATTCTCTGAAATCAAGTACTGTGGCAGGTATGCATTAGATCTGATGACTGCTAAACAGTCGCTAATTTGGTAAGGCAGTATGGCTATTTGCTGAAATTACCCGCAGTCAAGTGGCGTTGGAAAGACATGCGTGAATGGGCATGCCTTCGTTGAAGGTTGGGCAGGCACCCTGGCACCGTAAAAATCTACTGCCAATCATTAGCGATCCGGAGTTCCGCTGTGGCGACACCTAAAAGCCGAAAGAACCCCTTCTTGTACACATCTCTCAGGTTTGGTGATTAGTTAAATTAAAGTAAGGAGTACACCATCCCCAGCAACCTTCTGAACTTACCTCTAAGCAGGGCTAATAGAAAGGGTGTGGCTGCGGGAACGCTGTGTGGCTGTGGCGACCCCTAAAAGCCGAAAGAAAAAGTGGTGTGAAGTTCATATTGCTGCACAAAAGCATAATACACTGGAGAGGGAAGTAGTTGTAGTGTGTGATTAAGAAGCTATTTTTTTATATCTATATATATATATCTATATCTATTTTTTTTTTTTTTACTTTCTATCACAAACATTATCTGCACTGCCATTATGCTTTTGTATAGAGTAAATGTAGTTGCAGTGTATTTAAGAGTAACAAGCTGGCCAGAATTCCTTCATAAACCTTGTATCTAAAAGGTGGCCATCTTTGATGGTTTCACAGGAAGAGGATGTGTAAGAAAACAACTGCTATTTGCTACAGCAGTGCAGTGAACAGCACTGCCATTTCACAGTGCTTTGCTGTTGAGTTCTTGGCAGTGACTTCTTCTGTGTGGTGTTTGCATGTCCTCCGTGTCACTGTATGGGTTTACCCACGTGTTGTGATTTCTTGTAGCACACTCTAAAAACATGCTGGAGGTATTTGCCATTCCTCCAGTTTCCTAGAAAGTGATCATGCAATGTGGGTGTGTGTGTGTATAAAATATCAATGTTTTTATCTGCATGCATGCACACAAAATAACGACAGGCACAGCCATCTCTCTTCTGGGTAGTAATTAGAAAAAAAATGTAATTAGCTAGTAATTATCTTTCAAATCTAATGCAGAAAACATATCACAATACATTCTGATCTTCTAAGGGGTCTGGCAGTCCCTACAACACAGATTATATATATGGATTTTGACATGGAATTAGTAATGGCTTCTTCCCTCAACCACACCCTTTCTTTCAGCCCTGCTTAGAGGCAAGTTCAGATGTTTGCTGGGGATGGTGTACTCATTACTTTAATTTAACTAATCACCAAACCTGAGAGATGTGTACAAAATGCGGCTATAGCTTGTGTTTGGGCTGCAGTCATTGTTTGCATTACTTTTCATATACACCTCAGAGGTGTGCAAACAAGCTTACTACAGCTTGTGTAGGGGCAGTATACTGTCTTGCTATATTAGTTTGGAATACATTCCTGTGTTCATTACTTTTTTCACTTTCTTCACACATTATGTACATATGCAGGTGGCTGCCTTTGGGGGGGGGGTGAGGAGGCATGCATTGAGTGTATGACAGCAGTCACTTGAAATACATGATTGTGGACATTTGAACCACTGCTTTCATTCCAGTCTATCACCAGAAAAATGCACAGGCAATAGTGACCTTTTTTTTTTTTTTTTGGGGGGGGGGGGGGGGAGGACTATTTTCAGATAAATGTATCCTCTCAAATATTTTTGTTTTAGTTTATTCAGAGCTACTATTTAGCTAACTTTGAACATTAAACCTTTGACACAACGTCTGTCTTTTAAAGACTGAAATTCTTTATTGGTGATTTTTGTTTGGATAACCACTGGATCAAAAGTCTGGGAATATGCTGTAAAATATACCTTAGAGCATCTATAACCATACAGCTTCCAGGGGCTGCCTGACTTAACATAGCTATTTCCTACACATTTATTACTGTGCTAACTTGGCCAGGCAAAGCGTGTTGCAGGAGCTGGACAGCAACATTAACATTTTTTTTTTTCTTAGTCAATTTTTGTTCAACCCCACAGTGAATAGGTTGTAAAAATAAATGTTAAAATGTACTTCAGAAGATATAGAAAGTCATGAATTCTTAAAAAAAAAATGAAGAGTAAAGCAACTTATGAGAGATTAATGTGCATAACGTCAGAAGCATGCGGTGGTGAGAAACCAAGGAGAGCATTAAAGGATGTGTTCATGTAGTTAGTGAAGCTTTATGCAGAGTGCTTTGTCTTGGGCTCCAGTTCAACTCTGGCCAGCCCTTACATAGGGTTGCTGTAATGCATCATTATTGTAACTAAATACCCATCAGTGTGAATTCCCCCCCCCCCGTGAGATAGGCCAATATAGTGTAGTTCGCAAACATATCGTAATGTAAATCTATTGTAGCTACAGTTCAATCTGTGTGTACTTCTAAAATTCTGCACAATGAACTAAATGGTTGCTTTGGAGGAATGACACTGACAGGGTGATACTTAGAATGGAAGTGCCCAGGGTGCTCCTAATTTGACATATGCTGGGGCCTCTAAAATGCTTACACTAGCCCTGGCTGAGCTAACATTCAAACATTTCTGGCTTATGCATCCACATGTACAGAAAGATGAAATCAGCTTCTTACAACTTGAAGGGGAAGCAAGTGGGTTTAGCCTTATGTCCAAGGTCTTTGCCTCATAGCCACAAAGTACAGGGCTTGATTCTAATCTTCGGTTATTGTCAAAGCTAAAAATGGCCCTTGAGGGCAGTTAGTCTAGTATTCAGCTATGAATCTATACAAATGACTAGAATCATACATGGGGATTAAGATAAAATGAAAGAATAATGATGTATACAACAGGAAAAAAGGTACAGAGAATTAATGTGCAAATCAGGTACGAAAATTAGAGCCTAATGGAGCATGAAAGAGACAGAAAGCAGTACTAGGCTACAAGGATTTAAGCTTCACATTAGAAAATATGCAACTAATGCATGGATACATGACATGCTATCATGTATACAAGCACTCGTTTTGGGCCTACACTCTTGTGATGCCCTCGGAATTAATAATAATGTTTGTTACTTAACAGAAAGATCCTAAAATATTGACTTACTTCACTGTAGTTTAGTGTGGATGGTTTAATGTGCTTATTAAAGTCTCTGGTAGTAGAGTACAAAAAGAAATGTATGTTGCTGAAATGGCAAATTAGTCAAAAATAATCAAATTTTTTCGGTCAAGTAATTGATTGTTTCAAGGATTCTGTGCATTAAATTTTCAATGGATCTGTGAAGGCGATGGAATGTGCTCTGACAATTTTTCCTTGCTGTTTGTTATCATTAAGCAGAGAATTCTACCAACAAAATAATTTACTCAACACAGAAAAGTTTTAGAGCAAGTGGGATGGCAGTTAACATTTATACAATGAATGGATGTTTTCTTTCGTCTTTTTCTGGTTAGGGGTTGCCACAGCAGAACTCCGGTCCGCTAAGGATTGGCAGTCGATTTTTTATGGTGCTGAGGTGTCAGCCTGATGCCCAACCTTCAACAAAGGCACGCCCATTCACGCATGTCTTTTGAATGCCATTCGACCACGGGAAGGACATGCTGACTCCACACAGAAGGCGCTCCAGCCAAGAATCGAACGGGAGAATCTCTTGCTGTGAGGCGACAATTGCTACCGCTGCACCACCTCGGCTTCATACAATGAACGGATGTTAGTAAATTAGGGGACTACCATTTAGCAATTCCTCTGAGTTAATTAACATGAAAAACCGTGTTAATTCAAAAGGCTTAATGACACTTAAAGGCTCTCTGCATGCAGAACATTGGTATTTAACATACAAGTGCTATCAATTTCTCTTCAGAATAAAAACAAAATAATACTAACTTTGAAAATGTTCTTTTCCAAACATGGTCTATACAGGAATTAAATTCAGATATAAATGCCCTTTGTACTAGATTTACTTAACTTACTTCAGTAAGCAACTCAACTTTTTAAAGCACGTGTCAGAACATGGTTTTACAGAGTCTGATTTTAAAAGAAAATCACGTCATTGTTGTGCATATATTTGAAGAAGGAGTTGCAGGTTAAACTGTGCATATGTGCCACTGTCCTGTGCAAACCATCTATGGCAACAGATGCAGAATTCTAAATAAAGTCAGGAGAATGAGATGAGGAAAATGCATCATTTTTGTTTGGCCTTTTTTTTTCCCTCCAGAAAAAATTGCTAACAATGTCAAATTAGCAGCTCTAAGCGACAGAGATGATGACACAATCTTCTAGATAGTGAAGAAACTAAGCCATCATTCTATGAGTAGTTTCATTTGTCGAAGTCTGATTTTGCAATATTGCTAGCATTTAATTAGAAATAGAAAGTGATCAAGTGCCTAATTCCTGAAACAAAATGAAGGTGCGGTGTTTTACACAGCTGAAATGTCAAAATCACCATTATGGTTTCCTTTGTTAGACCTGCAAACAGTGTACACAGCTCCATGCACTATACACGACAGCGACAAAGAATAAGGCATGCAGAACTAATGTGCATGCTCATTTAGGGAAATAAAAGAAACGAGCAGTGGATACAAATATAGCTCCAATCATACAGAGAGGATACTAAAGAAATGAAAATGCAAACTGCTTTGCTTAAGTCAGCAAAATTAGCACTGGACATTACATGACAAGTTCAAAATGTGAATGTTATCTTTTGGCATATGCACATTGTGGAGAATGATTAAGCCATTTTATTCAAGTCTATAATTTGTTGAAAGTTTTGATCCAACACTTTGCAAGCAGGAGTCTGAAAGAGACAAAGCATAAATGAAAAAAAAAAAAAAAATATATATATATATATATATGTATATGTATATGTATATATATATATATATATATATATATATATATATATATATATATATATATATATATATATATATATATACGTATACATATACATATACATACACGCAAGTTCATTTGAGAAAGCATTGCTGTTGTCCCACACCAACTACCACCCACCTAACAGAAATGTAAGCAAAGACTATACAAATATTTCTGGTTTCCACAATAAGCAACTATAAGATATACTTTAACAGTGTGAACACTTCCTACTTCCAGGTGTGGCTTACATACTTTTATTTGCTTTACTGCCTTACACATCTCCTTTTCTGTCCACAGTACTGCTACATACCACCTTCATACAAATGGTGAGCTGGTCAAGTCCTACTACATCTTTTCAACCTCTTATTTATTATCACTGTACTCCAAGGGCTAAGAGGATGCTTTTCTTTGTTAAATACTTCCTTGTCCTGCCTGCATCTATCTCCCTATTCTGCATACATGCTAAATATGTGGCCAGAAATCCTCTTTGAACTGCTAATCCTTGCTACAGTTAACATTTATTTGAAGGCTACTCTGCTGATTGCCTCAATATATCTCATTCCCACTTATCTATGCTGCTTCTTCAATCATCACTTCCAGTACATCATTTGTACCAACTGCCTAGCAGGTGTTGTATCATCATTTATCTTGTGGGAACCTCTCATTACTGGGCTAATCCTTATTAGCATCTAGCCAAAAGGCCATCTCCATGTTAACCACGCCTTTCTCTTCCCTACTACCGCCCAACCATACCAAAGTGCAAGTATTCGCAAATACCAGCAAGTCTTCAACCATTTCATTACCTAGCTATCCAATAGGCCTTGCCTAGCTTGGCTTATTTTCACCATACAAAAGCTCCTTTCATTATGATCCCAGTGTTCCAGTTCCAAACCCCCTTCTGTTTTCTCGTATTGTGTTGATATGGTTTCCGGTTGCCTTTTTCCTTAGTTACCTCCTCATCTTTATGCTTTTCCTCTGCCACTCTTTGTTCCCATTCTCCTACCATTTTGCCAAACGCTATTCTCCAATACAAGTCATCCAACTCATTGCCTTTTTGTTGACTTTGCTATCTTACCAGCATCATTTTCTATGCCATAACTTCTACCCTCCATCTTTCATTACTACATCATACAAGCAAACCCCCTTCTCAAGTCAGTCTTCCATTTTCTGCTGTCCTTCTCCCCCATTCACCTTTTATCACAGGACAGTAAGTACTATATATCAAGAGGGGAAATGAGGGAAATCACATTTTCCGTGTTCTTGTTTATCCAGTACATGTTCAAGTGCAGACCAAGCAACACTTCAACAAGTGTAACTTTGTTAACATAACTGTCATATATGCTACTGCATAGTGTATTTATAACAATAATTGTCTACCGCTCCTCAATTTGTTCCACATATGAAGGCATTCCCATGCTAGATGTGAACCCTACTGCCCATTCAGTCTATCAATAATTTCAATTGGAGCACAGTTCCTTTGGTGGTAGTCAGGTGGCCGGCAGCAGGCCATCTTGCTGTAACTACAGGGCTGCCTACCCAGCATCTCCTTCTTTTGGATGTTCTGAGCTGTGTTATTGTGTTCCATCTAAGGACAATCATGCCTCCACATGCTGACCCCCCCCCCCTCACTGTACCAGTAGAAATGCAGTCCTCAGTACTGCATTGTCTGTAGGACCGAACTTCACAAGATGTATCTAGTGGTCCTACTAGGTGCCACTCCTGCTGAGCCCGAGACGCTTCCCTCATCGAGCAATAACTACTCTCTGTCATCCTCCTCTGCTAGATCATACAGGTGCTTTAGCCACTGTTTGAACTGTCATTACCTGCACTGCAGTCCGTGTTTTATCCCTTTATGCAACAACGACAGAGTCCTAATCCTGTCGACTGATGTCTTCCTTTTTCCTGAGCTGGCCTTCCCATTAGTTTTGCCAATATGCAACAGGTGTTAGGAGGCACTGTTTGTTTACTCTTGCCACAGAAAGACTGGAGAGAGAGATAATGACAAGACAGAGACAGCTCAACCGTGTTTTAGGTATTAGGCACATACTACTTATTAAAATGGCACTCTTTGCAAAGCCAAGCCAGTTATGGTCAAAGGGAATATTTTGGTTCATTATACGACTGTGAGCAGTTCCAGAATTATATGACTGCTTTAAAATTGAATTGCATTCAATTACTTACATTTGGCTTTTGCCCTGAACCTTAAATTCAATACATGCTTAAGGCACAGGTATGACTTGCTCAAAAGTAAATGTATTTTCTATTTATATATACATACTTGTGAAATACATAAATATGTGTAGGTACAGAACAGCTCTAAAGTGTCATCTCCCACACCCTCATATTATGTATATGGTGTTTTATCACTATAAAGCACGACATGTGGTTTGTCTCAGAAGACATGCATATAGTGACTAAAATTAGAAGACACTAGGACACGTTGGGTGTACTGTAGAAATGAACATGGGTTTTATGAACAAAGAATAGGCACTACTCAGAGCTGATACAGCAATTTAAATATGCTATGCATTATTAGATGTGCATTATTATTAAATGAATCATTTTATAGCACACGTTTAAAAATTCACACTAAACTAAATGACATTTAATATTTTTAGAAAATTTTCATTTAAACTTTTGTTCACAAACACAACAAAAGAATTGTTACTGGACTAATGTGAGTGGGATCTACATAGACCATCTAGTACATAACTCAAAGTTTCATATTCTAGATTTTTTTCCCCCTCAGTCACACCAGACTGATTGGATACTTAAGTCTTATCTTATACTATGGATCACTCAGAAACCATCAACGTGTTTCTATGGAGAAATAAAGATTGCGTCCACTTAACCATTGTATTTTCCAGAATCAGTAGCAACAAATAGGTGCTTGAGTAACAGATCACATGTGAGCAAACACCTTTCCAAGATTTAATGTTTCTAATGGACTCTCTAAACTACTTTTTTTTTTTTTTAATTTTAAAACAGGTATGGCATTAGACATTTGGGGAAAGTGATAGCCTGGTAAAAAAGCACATGCGGTATTAGTTTCTTAATTACATCTTCCATTAGGAAGAGAGGATTGAGCTACCAGCCACTTCATTCTAGTGTTCCTTGTTAGACCTCTGGAAATCAAGCCTACTAGGCAAACTCTGGCCTTCACTGCTAATACTGGTGAACAAGTCGCCCATGTTAGTAAAATAAAAGTTGCAAGAGTTCCCCTGTCACATTCATACCATAAAAGAAAAATCCTAGACATTTATAACTGGAAAAAAAATCACCGTTGTACATTAAGTAGTCCTGGCCTCCATATGATGTTTTTCTTCAGTGAAGAGAACATTTTCAGATAGTTTCTGAAAACAGGTTTCCATTCTGGAGCATTTCTCCCCGGGCCTCCGCTGAAAACAGGATCTGTGGAACCTAGTCGGACTTTCCCGGTCAACAAATGTTAAATAAATAAATAAATAATTAAAAAAAATTAATTATTCAGTGACTTGCATTCTTGTGCAGTGAGTTATGACTCCCAGTTTTCAGAAACAGTTGCATTAATGTAAACAAGAGGCATCTTTCTTAAATATATTAATTATTGAACAGACAGTTTTGGTGGTGCTGCGGTAGCATTGTTTTCTCACAGTAAGACGCTGTCCGGTTCGATTCTCAGCTAGAGCGGTTTCTGCGTGGAGACATGCGTGAATGGGCGTACCTTCGTTGAAGGTTGTGCATCAGGCCTGGCAAGCCGGTACGTAAAAATCAACTGCCAATCATTAGCGGACCGGAGTTCCGCTGTGGTGACCCCTAACAGCGAAAAGCCGAAAGACACAAACAAACATTGAACAGACAGTTTTGTGAAGGTATCCCAAGAAGATTGAGCTTGTTAAAATATGCATAAACTACAAGACCATGAGAGTAGACAATATACACAAACAACTACTAAAAAGCTATGTACAGACTCAAAAAAATAAGTACTTCATCACATACAAATCCTCTGGCATTTCTAATGGTAGGAAATAATACAACTGCTAAAAAATATGTTCTCCACAGCCAGATAAAATATTTATTATGCCTTAGTGTTACAAGTAATGCTTATATTCTTTCTAGAATGCTCTCATATCCCACGACTGCACTATTTACTACTGAACATACAGGGCCAGATTCCAAAATAGTTGCTCTGCCTGATTCTGAAAGACCTGCTCTCAGTGCAAGTGATTTACTTTGATGTACATCTTTCAACTTGTCCCTGATTTTCAGGGATGTCCCTCACTTTGACTCAAATTTTAGCACTGTCCAAATTAAAACTGGTGACACTTGGAAAAAATGTGGTGGATTACACTTGATAAACAATGAAAATAATTAGGTTTACAGACTTTCTTTACTTCAGAAAATGCACCTTACTTCACATTCTCTTATCCGGTCAGCACCTCAGTTTAAAGTATTAATATTTTAATAGTTTCTTAGATTGTCCCCGATTCTGTTGAGAGCTATGCTTCGCTGTAAGGCCTATCCATAAACAGGTTTACAATGGGGACTAGTTTCCAAAACACCTGTTCTTAAGCGGTCATTTACACTGAGAGTAAGCCTTTTGGAATCTGGGCCACAGAATAGTGAAAAATTCTTGTTTATTACCATATTCACAGAAACATTATGTAGATGCACATAATGACATGCTTGCCTAAATCTGACACGTTTAATGATACAATATGAATATACTGAAATCTTATACACAGAGAAATTGTAAAAACAAAATAGAAGTTCATTCACTTTAAAAACTGACTTTTTTAAAATAAACTAGCCACAAACATGAACAATAAGCAAACGGATCAAAATAAAAATGTATGATAATGAATACAGGAGCACCAAAATCATAATCAAAAATGTTCCTCTTATGATGTATGTGCAGTTGAAAACATAAATCAGATGCAAAAGGAGCTCCCCACCAAAAAAAATAAAAAATAATTAGGGGAGTGAAATAGCGGTATTTAAGCTTAATATATATAATTTACAAATATTCATTTTAAAGAAATGCATAATCTCTCACTGGGTTTGTCTTTCTATTCTGAGCAGTCCCTGTTCCTTAGTAATGCTATGTCATAACCGTTTTAAAAATAATTTATATACTTTGTTATAGAGGTACAAGAAATAATATACTGCAGAATTAATCATCATATGAATACATTTCTTTGCTCATTTTAAAAAAAAAATTATCCATGAAGAAAAAATATCAGTGTTTTTAGCAACTTTCATATTGTGGAGTTGTTTGCAAGAGAAAACAATGGCAATGGATGGTAACATTTAAGCCACAAATAAAGTGAATGCTCCACTGAATGCAAAACTTAAATTCTTGAATTGCAAATCCAGACTTAAAATGTACCAGGTTTGCACTACCACTTACATTAGTTCTTAGTTTCAAATGAACAAGCCGAGCAGTTTCTCTCTAAGAAACATCTTAAAAGTATTTGTTTCCTAATAAAAGATTTATAACTTTGTCGAAAGCAATTATAATATAGGCACTTGTGAGTTTCCTACCTCTGGACTTGCTTCTCCTTTTCCGTCTTCCCATTGTCGCACTGCGGGGAACATGTTGAAGCTGTGAAATCTCTATTGGCGTGTTTGTTCGAAAACTTTCTTTGAACTTCTGCATCAGTGACTCCACCGTCTCTTGTGTCGTGTCAGTGGCTACAATGTGTCAATTTTATTTTCATTAAGACATGTTGATTGTTCAGCTTTCTAACAATACCGACTACTAAAGCATGCACTTTGCATCCATATTCCTTCTAATAGCAGTTATATTAACTTAGGGAAAAGAAAATGATGTTGCCTATTGGACCTGCCAGAGGTATATATTATGACATATATGTGCAGATATTTATGTATACCCAAGAATTATGATGGTCATTTTTCTGTTCGTTGATTAAACCTCTCCTTTCTGCTGTCTTTAAAAGACTTACTTTATCGTAATATGAAATAAAGGAAATATTTTCTCTTTGGTAATGAAGTCTGACTTCAATTTTGTTTGCATTCTTGTTAAAACTTATGCAACCACATAAACACGTATATAATATGTTTGTGTACCTCAAATAAACAAAACAGTCATATGTTGATGAGTACAACAGGATACAAATATAGCACACATGAATATACACAAGGATGTTCATGTTTTTATAGTAAAATGTCTCTTTCTTGCACTGTAAAAAGGAACTGCACTTGTCATGTATTACCATATCAAGTCAACACATTAGATGGTGTGTGTGTGTGTGTGTGTGTGTGTGTGTGTGTGCAGTGTTTCTGCGTTTTGGAAACTTTTATGTAATTATTTACATAATTTCAAATGGAAACCTAGAGCTAACTTAGCAATTTAAGATAAATGATAATGTATGGGATGTCCAGTCTCTTATTACATCATTAGAAGTGTATAAAGTAGTCAATGGTCTCTAGCAGGTGTTAGCACTACCTGATAAAATATAAATGAATGCAACCATGCAACTGCTATAAAATGCATTTACTTCATATGAGATACCACATTATGAATATAAATGTATTACCACTGCTCTGTTTTCTATCATTTTTGTGTTGTAGACCTAATGTACCTGTCCATTTTCTGATACTAGCTTTATTTTTTTCATAGCCATGGGACAGTTGCAGCATCTCCCAGCAGGCAGCAATCTTAAGACATGTAGTTAATCCTGGCAAGAATGCCAGTCCATCTCAACACACACATACACAAATACATATTACCACTTTGGATAGTTCATACAACATGGTGCAAGACAAATGTAACAAACAGATACAGTAATACATTTTTCCGCACAAGACATGGAGAACGCTTTTATATTTATCCAACCTACCAGAAACAGCTTTAGTAACTAAGGGTACAGTGGATATTTAGAAAATTTATTTTTCCATGCATTTTCTGATGGCCCATTTAATCCAATGTAGGGGCAAGGATTAGAGACTACCCCAGTAATCTTGGACTGCAGTACAGAGAAACTAATTCTAAATGAGAAAACAGATAAGACAACTTGCAAAGTATATAGCGTAATTTATGAAATGCCAATGGTTATTTTGTAAGGTGAGGTCAATGTCTAACACAGAAAGCATGACCATTAGTGTTGTACTAACAATGTACAGCATCCATCAGTATAGACAAGTCAATGGATGAGTGAATGAAATGGATGTGGCATACACATTCCTAATCTCTTTTAAGTTCCGTTAACCTCACTAAAAATAGTGATGCCAAGTAAACTTCCCATCCTTACTAAATTTTCAGTTGTTTTATAGTAATAGTAGCATGCAGTGCCAAAAGACTTCTGAGCCTATCTCAAACATTTAAATTATCTCATAGTAAATAGCTGTGATTTTTTTAAACATGTTGCATTCAGCTAGGAATACCTCTTCCTTTGTGTGTCTCTATCTGCCTTTTTTGAACAATGCTGTGTATATGTATGTAAATATAGATCTTTCTGTGTAAAGATATATATATATATATATATACACACACACATACATACACACACACACACACACAAAAAAGGTTAAAAGATTCAGTAGTCTACAATCAGGTTACTGGCTGTACATGCCGAGCCCATAAACTATTAATTAAAATGCTAAGCTACAGTAACTCATTACTACATCCTGTACAGCTGAATGACTCATATAGTTTCAAGCAATGGCATCTGTATCGGGCAGTTCTAGCAGTATTACTTTAGACATGCTCAATGGTGAGCATCCTACAGTAACATCTCAAAAGATGAGCAATCTGTCAAATACTGAGATATACACCTTTACTACTAACGATGACATGGGAGTAGAACAGATACTTGATTTGCCATAAAAGCTGCATGGCAAATGCAAAAGGAGTGGTAACGCAATCACTGGGAATTGTGAGAAACTTCTGTGATCCAACACAAGTATGTGTATGTAAAGGCAGACATTTAGCTTTACAAAGAAACATCATCTGACCTCCCTATAGTGGTTGTAGCGTGTGCAGTAACAAATTTTTCAGTACTGACTGACAACTATCTCATGACATGATGCATTATCAATTGTACACAATCCATGCGTTTATCTGGATTCTGCATGGTGAAGTAAATCACTCCATTTGTTACGTGTTTAAGACTATAAAATCTTACAGGACATACAATCTGACGTGGTTACTGTTTTTGAGGTATGTTGCTTTGTAGGATATTTACTTAGGTTTCAGTTTATTGTAAGGAATTTTGATCCCACTGCTTTGTATATTGTGCACAGAAATCTACCTCAGGCTGTGGGATACCGACTTTCATTTTGCACAACAGATTTGGAGAAAGGTTAAAAAAAATGGCTTTGTTGCACTTTATGGCTAATCTGGATATTTTCAATATTTGGTTAGGCATTTTGTCACTTTATGTTTCTTCAAAGTGCTTATGAGCGGTTTGCACTAATGCAACACATTGACTTATGTATATGGTAAGTGCCATAAAATGTCTAATTTCTATTCTATACATTTATGTTTTTTCTATTGCTCTAACCCATATTTTATTTGAATGTGTACACTCTATGACAGACAAAGCATATTGGATTGTGAACGTAACACTATTTTAGAAGTTTGCTATGTCACATACTAGTCAATGTACTGCCTTGTTTGCAAAGGTGCAAGAATAGAACAGCTAATTGAGCTTTGTATACCTCTTCAGATGGGTGTGCCAAAGACCCCCTTAAGATAGATTGCCAGCAAACCCGTTTTTCATGACAGAGTCTGGGAGAGGTTAAGGGGGCAGTGCCAGAAGGGTTAAATAACCCCTACTCAAGCAATAAATCATTTTGGTGGCTGGCTCACCAGAGGACATATCCAGTTATGGTATTCTTTACTCAGGAAGCACTGGATCTTTATGGAGCCATCCACCAGTGATCGGTCTACTAAGCAAGTTATTAAAAAAAAAAAAAAAAAAAAACCTTAAGTGACTTATAGAATAGAGTTCTTTCCTCTGTCTGGTCAAGGTTGTGGTTCTGCTTAGTGGTCAAGGCATCAGACTCGCATGGAAAAGGTTCAAATTTGTGGGTTTTAATAGAGGTTAGTTTTAGTTTTATCATCTCATGCTTGGCTTGTGAACCAAGAAATTACTTACCAGGATTTAGGCCAATTGTTTTGCACAATTGTAATGGCAACAGGGTAGGAAACTTTTTTCAAAAATGCAAGTTTAGTTATTGCATACCCTTATGAGATGAATGGTTTTCATTGGGGTAATGCTAGGCTGACAATAGTGACTTCTAAGTGGTTGAATTATATATCTTATTGCTGAACTACACCTGTGAGACTGTTTATACACAGCATTTTTGCTGTTTTATGTGCTCCTAGTGGAGACCTTCCTATTTGTGAATTTTCAAAAAGGGGGATAATAAAGCCATTGAGATTCATAGCCCCTATATAAATGGTCATGAGTTACACTTGTTTTGGTGAGGTACAGGTGGGGATTCTGTCTTGGAGTTGGGGTGTTTTAGGGAGATTGTCATTCCATTAAAAGCAGTGGCTGGTTGATGGATGAGTTGTTTGAGACTGCAGGTTATGAAGAAAGCAGGCACTAAGGTCAGGTCTGATGGTTATGGTATAACTGCTTGGTTTCAAAGGTGACATTTTATAGTGGAGTACGGTATTTTAAGTGACAACAGTGAGGCTGAAGTAAGGAAGCATTACTGAGGGCTCCATTTTAATTGGAAAACATAAGGCTTATGCTCATACCTCTCAACCTGGAATCATCAAAAATCTGGACAATGGCCCACGAAACATAGGTACAACAGGCCTAAAATCAGGGCACTGATTAACATAAAATGTGCATATATAATTATGTAACCACACCCACTGCAATGGAATTGTGGTCAACAGGAAGACTGAAGTCACTAAATAATAAATACTTGCAGGCATTTTAATTTCAGACTTCATATCCCTCAGAAAATTCATAATGCAAAACCTGTTCTAGGAAATATCAGAGTTTATAGCAGCAATTTTTAAAATCTGTCCCTAGTTGTGGCCCTTTGTCCAGATTTCTTTCTCTGAGTGATGCATTGTACACACAGGCATTTTAAACAGCATTCATGTTCCTGTGTCTTTAAGTTGTTTGAATAGATACAAGTAATAAAAAACGACTTGCTTTAGAAACATTGGAAACCAATGTAATCTTTACATAGTAGGCCCACTGACCCATTCTGGTCCTTATGTTTTCCATACCAACTCTGCTCCACATTCACAGGGTCTACAGTTTGTTTAGTTTGCCTGAACAGACGGCTGCAACTGTATAACTAGCAAGAATAATGCCAGTCCCAACAAGATGCTGCAAAACATCAGTAATTACTTCCTTTATCACATGTGCAAGTTCCCCTATACAATCTAAAATAAACGAGTACAACAAATACAGCAAACTGCACAGCAGTAGAAAATAGTACACGTGAGAGTAATCCTAAAGTGTACAGCAATTCAAAGAGCACTACTTAAGGACTTTAACTACTATCTGACACAGCTTCTCAAAGCTTCGTTAGCCTGCTCACCATGGTACCTAAGCAGGAGGGATACTCTTGTCAGCCCACCCATCATCATACTTTACATCTCCAAACCATAAAACCCAGAGGGAAGTACATTAAAGAAACTAGGACCCCCAAGAAAGACTCAAAAGCCCACAGTACCAGTCCCACACTGTGGCAGTCGCTCCAGACTACTACCATTTAAAGTTATAGTCCACAAAGAGATGCAGCAAGCAGTGCATGTAATCCACATTAAAACAATCACCTTAAAAGACCTAGCACTACCTAGAACACTACAATTTCCTCAACCATGCAGAAATTTCCCTGTTTACAAAAAATAACTAAATGAAGAAAAAGCCTCCAGGTACACATTACAAGTGCTGTTACCTTATATCCTCCCACACCAAGCACAGTATACCCCACTCTCACCTGTTCCACGGAATAAGTTACCTCATGCCCCATTGAATAGTCCACCTGCTGAACATGGTGCCACTTTTTCTGCTGCCTGAGGAAGAGGAGGCCACTCCCACTATCAAACTGTGCTGAATTCACTTTTTCCTGCACTCCACTACTAATTTCAACAGCACCGTGCTTGACCCAGAAGGAAGAGAACGTTGTTGCTACAGGTATGAAAGATAAATACAAATGTTGCCTCACAACAGAAATATCCCGACTCCCTCAGTGATTTTCCTCTGTGAGGAATAAAACAGCGAGAATGTACTGCAGGCTGTAGTTAATCCGGACCAGTGTAACTTGTACCTGCTAAAAGTAGTAGTGTTTAATGCAAACCCGCAGAGCCATGAAATGATTACAGTGGGGAGGAGCAGTTTGCTGCATTTTCATTGCAGCACTGCCTGAGAAACCCTGGAGAGGCATTAGCTGCATTACCTACTAACTCAGGTCACAGCTGCCGACAACACTCGCTCCCTCCTGTTTGGTAATTCAGCTACGAGTCAAGATGAAGACAGACACCAAAGCTAACTGCACAGAACATAGCACTGCCTTGCAAAGACCACACATTTCTTAAAAAAATGCAGATCCCCCGGGAATGAGCAGTCAATGGCATTAATACCAGCAGAAAAGTTGTGTTAGCCATACTGCCAGATCCATCACTAAAAAGGAAAAGCAAAGCATCTAAACCAAAGACAAACTAGCATCAGAGATTACCAATTTCCTAGAGTCTCCATGCGCATTAACTGCACTCAATCAGCTTTAATTTATCATTTAAGTAAACTAGTAAAGGCCGAAATTCATTTGGAATCCAATATACAAGTACTAGCATCATCTAGCAACCACCCAGGGTTTGAAACTCCTGCACCCGCCCAGTCTCAGAGATGTCCTAGTCCGACAGGCAGTCGGACACTGATGTCATCATGGGATACCCTGGCAATACGTGATGATGTCAGCCAAAACTTAGTTAAAATTTTAAATAAAAAGAAAAAAGTCTGGAATCGATCTGGCCACTAGAAAATTTGTGGCACCCCATTATTTTGACCTCAAAACTGGTAAACACCGAGGAATTCAGTATGGTTGATAGGTATGCTTATGCTGTCTGCCTTGGTTATATTGTAACGTAAATATTGTTGCTGATGGCAGTTAATTGCTCAGAGTAGAGGAATGCAACTGTGGTGAGTAAACAAGGGGGAATTTACCCCACCGCAGAATCGCTGCATCGTCTGTGCATCTGGCAGATTGAAAATGTTTTGAATCTTCCTTCGGTCTCATGAATGGCACTTAACCTTATATATATTTTTTTAATATAAATAATAACTATAAATACACAGAGATAGCATGGAAGGTTTGATTAAACATTAGATTACAGCAAACATCAATAAACAAAGACGGGCCAAAAATTTAAACAGCGTTATTAGATCATTCTGGAATTGTTTCTCCTGCAAATGGTTATGATTTAATAACATGCTAATATTCTAACAGTTGGTAGAGAGGGTTAAAGGCAGCGTGGTGTAGCTTGCAGCAAATATTCGATTTTGCCAGTATGCTTGTTTTATTACACAATCTTTTTAAGAAACACAGTTAGACTATGGGTAACCATAAAAAAAGGGTGGGGGGGTGCAGTAACGTTATGGCAATCACTTGCTTAATGGACAGTATTGAATGACTGTGATTCAGAATAAGTCAATTAAAGAAAGGAAATTATATACATTCTTGGCAGCAAGAAGATTCTAACTCTGTTCCTATTATTTCACTTGAATAATTGACATATTCCAGAAGCAGGATAAAAGGTGTAATCATGGACATCTACAAAGAATCAAATGAAAGGAATTGAAGTATTAGGCAGCAGGAGAAGGTTTTGCTTGATTCTAGTACTCTTTTGTAAAAATCATCGGCACAGGAGATGGCTATATGCAGTACTAGGGATTATTTGGCATGTTAATTAACCATGGGTTCATAGGTTGGTACTAGGCTATCGACCATGGGGCCTATACAAGCCTAGCCATAACAATTCCCTGGCTATTTCTTCCCACAATATTTACTTCCCTGGACCTCTGTCTAGCAGGGTGACTGACATGATCCCTGGGGTGAATTTCCTATCTCCAGTTTTATAATTCCAGGATCTGCATTTCTACAGGCACTGTGGGACAGATGGAAGCACTTTTTTATTTATTTTTATTCTGTTCCTTGTTGACAGAGTTAGTCTCTTACTAGGCTAGTAGCCTTTTTTCAGTGGAGAACTGAGGTAGTATTTATGCTATTTAACCTACTATGCTCGGGATATTTTTTCTTAACTAGAAGCCACACATGTCCAAGACATAAATTCTCATGACAGAATGAGACATCATTTAGCCATGGAAGCTAACCAACCAATTACAGAGACGGCCCAAAAGCCATGCTCAAGAAATCAGAAAGATGCCCCCAGTTCCAGTGGGCACTTGACAGACTTCATCTTGGATTATTGAGCTGAATCAAAAATGTTACGGTAATGATGGAAATAGTATCACAGGGGGTCCTTTGCCAGAAGAGCGTGGGGGGGGGGGGCTGTCACGGTAGAGGAGTATTTGGAGGTAATATCAAAAAGATTTGCAATGGTTTTAGATAACAAATTGGGGTCTAAGTGTTCCATAGGGAACATTACTCATTTCAGGTCCCAACAATCCAACCAGGATATTCTTTAACTGTGCAAAGACCCCCCCCCCCCCCCCCACACACACACACACTTCTTCAACTTTTGGAAAAGTGTTTCCAGATAATCCAGTCATTAATTGGGCTCCCATCTCAGTAGGTAATTGTAAGAGGACTTTTTTTTCTGGTCCTCACATTGTGGCACACATTTCCATAAGTATTAAAAAGAAACCTCTTTGGACAGCCTTCAGACGCATGCTTTGACTTAATTGATATGAAAGACATTCAGAGAATTCTTGATTCAAAAAACACAGAACCAAAAGACCTTGGTGCAGCTTTTGCCACCTTAAGTAAAAAAGCTTCCTCTAAAACAACTGTTACAGAAGTTGCTTCAGTGGGATCAAGGACACCTTGAGATCTGGCTCAGTGTAATGCTGGATAAGACTAACCCCTTGGGTAATGGTACTGGCAACCAGTAAAACCTTAGATACTGCTGTGCTTTTAATAAAGGGAAACGTTCCAGGCTTTCTTGTAGGTTTGCACATATTTGTTCCCACTGTGGGAAGAATAATCCTGAGACCAGATGTTGGTCCTTGATTAGACAGGTAACTTCAAGGTCTAATATGAGTTCAGTTGATAAAACCACCTGTTCAAGGCAGGAGACTTCTCAGAGGTCTTAAGTCAGGTTTTCATAAAACGTTCTCTGTTGTTGAAAACTCAAAAACTTATCCTCTGTTAAAGCCAAGGAGGCAGTAATTCTCAAGATGCTCAGAAGAGAAATGTAGGCAGGGAAGATCACCATCCCATTTATGCAACCTCATTGAAACCACCTTCAAAATTTCCCTCATTGGACTGGTCCTTAAGAACAAAGGAGAAATCCACTTAATCAATCTTCTCTCACCCAAATGAGATTAATGTTAACAGTTTTAGGACTATGAAGCTAAGCAAGGTTTGTTATGCATGCTCAAATCAAGCTGTAGAAGTCAAATGTTTTGATGACTCCTGGCTTTGTAACATAGATGTGCAGTCCTCTTTTTATCTTCTTCACATCAGAGGGGAAAACTAGCCCCTGTTAGAATTCTTCTCCTTTGACAGAAATGTTTTCTCCAACACAGTCTCAGCCTTCAAAGCATTCAGTTCTGTTTTTCCTTGGTGTTTTCAGTTGTGCACCACTGTGCAAGTTGCCAGCCACTACTTGGAGGATTACTTGATAACAGGTGATGGGAGGGATGGTGCAAATGAAGGCATGCAAATCTTCATGGACTTATGCAGTCAGCTGGAAGTGCTGCTTCCTCCTGACAAAATAGAGGGCCCCAGCCAAACCACTGGCTTTCTGTGTTTAGTGAGCAAGGTCTTAACTGCCTCCTTTAAGCTTCCTATTGACAAACTAGTGTCTAAGTGTTACCATTGATACATTTTTCAGTGACCAAAGTTATGGTCAGTGAAATTATGCAGCTACATGGACTCCTTAACTGTGTGTGCAGGGCAATTTCCATGGGCAGTACCTTTCTCAGATATCTATCTAATTTGATACAAGGTGGCAAAAGTACATACCATGGAGGTGTGCATTACTGGTGAGCTCAGAGAATATCTTTGATTATGGACGATCTTTCTGAATTGTAATAATGGAGTCACACTGACAGAGCCCCTGGATTTCCTCATGTGAGATGCTGTTTTTTTATCAATTAAGAGATGCAGAGCTTGGGACTAGTGGCTACTTCCAAGGCAAATAGGTTTTGGTAAAATGGTCCACATCTTGGTCTGAAGAAAGGAAGGAAGAGGGCCATCATATTTTCAGAAATCCTGCCTACTTGTGAAGCCATGTTTATGTGGAAGAAGCATATTTGTAACAAGAGAGATAGTTGTGCAGGCTCTTAATAAAAGATCTTCAATGTGCAGGTAGATTTACTCACTTATAAGACTTCTTGTACTGCTAAGCTTACAGTTCAGTTTGAGCTTTTCAAGTCCACACATACTTGAACAGGTAGAATGGCACTGTTGACAGTTTATCCCAGTTCTGATTTGCCAGGTTTCTTCAACTGTCTCCAGACACACATTTTTTAAAAGCTAATCCTGATGAAATTTGGATGACTGACAAAGACAAGTTAGTACACTTCTATTCAAGTATTGGTCCTTTAGCAACAAACGTGTACTTATTACAATTATTTTAAAACTTTTATGAGTCTACACCATCACTTCAGACATTGGACAGTTCCAGTTTTGACCCACTTTTTAATTCAGGAATTTTTACTGAAGCAAGCAACTGATACATTGCTCATACACCTAGCAGCCTTGACAGAGTTAACCCATTCTTTGGGGCTCCCTGATAATTTGGGATCGTGTCTGGTTACTAGATTAGTGACAGGGTGGGAAAACACCAGGGGTGCATCACAGGATCTCAGGAAACATATAGGTTACCATTTCTTTGACAAAATTATTTTAGGAAGCTATAAGACACTGGATGACTTCCATCCCTTTAGTTTGTAGGCCAACTTCTTTACTAGTCTGTACGCTGGGTTTTTTTACTGGAATGGGGTGTTTCAGGTCTTGAATTGGGCGGGTGTTTTTAACCAAAGATTACACATTGACCTGGTTAAGGAAGTCTAAGAGTAATCATCCTGGTCAGGAGCATCAAATTCACTTAGAAAGGGGTAAACATTATTTCACTTATTCATGTCACTGGGGGCCACCGCGTTGCTCAGGCTAACACATAGGGCTTCACTGTCTGGTCCTATGTTCTGTTTAAGGACAGACCGCTTGATAAATTACTATGGAACAGTTAATTTAGCTCTACATAAGGCTGTGTCACAGAAAGGCATTCCCACTCAAGATTATTCCTAACAGTCTTTCTGTATGGGTAGGTCTTCCAACTCGAGGGCCAATTAACTAAAGTCCTAAGAGGACTGGGAGATGGAGGTCTGAAGCATTCTTTTCTTGCATTCGAAATGAACATTGGTATTTTAATTTTCAGGAAAGAAGGTTTTGTGGATCTTGACACCCGCTTTTGTCCAGAACACAGTTTTGAGGTCAACAGTATGACCCAGTAGCTTGATAGTTTACAGGATCTTGAGGCTTGAATAACTCACTGAGCTTGTTCTTCAGGTATATCTTGATAAAAGCATCGAGACTTTTGGCATTGATTACTTACCAGCTAGCCTATGCCCACAATCATGGTCATTCATCTAGGATGCAGCGATTTAACCCTGGTTCTGAAGAAAGTGCTATTAGCTAGAATCTTATCCAGTCTTCACATGCTAGTTTTCCCACAACCAAATTTGACAGTCTTCTGGTCAACCATTGATTCCAGACTTTATTGGAGAGGTATAGCGATGAGCTCAGCCATTGAATTAACCAGATACTTTTTCAGTCATTAGTCAGTTCAGTAAGAGAGATTAATTAGCATCCAGATTATTGAACACAAGGATATATCAAGGTTAGACAAGGACTCTCATTTTTCATGATGGAATTTACTTAAATGATCTGAGGTTTGACCATCTTACATGAAATATTCCTGATTACATGGTTGTTCACTCAATACTACAGTTCTTTTATACAATGGGTTTATGATCACAGTAGAAGAAAAGGCTTTCAGACATGAGGGACAGCATGCATGGATATGCTGCTAGTTAGTCACCTCTCAGCCTCAACCAAACTTTGTACCCCCCCCCCGGCTAGTTCTGCGGCTTTGTTGGTTATTAACAGGTCAGGAAGACTTAAGAATCATGATTTCAAGTAAAACCATTAAGGACAAAAAGAGGTAAGCCCCAACTTTGGGGGTAGTGAGGTCTGTCCTATGGATTTGGTATATTCAACTGGACCATATTTTACAGGGCTGGAATGGGCTTAGGAATGCCAACAGACTGCCTTAGTTGCTTCAAGGCTATGGGTTCTGGTGTTAATGTCTTACGTTTAATTACTATTATTATTCAATAATGGCATCATTTTATTTTACATTTGTTGACCGGGCTAGTATAACTGGATATATGGCCATTTTCAGTAGAGGCTCGGGGAGATAAGCTCCAAGACATGGCCCAATACAAGTACAAACAAATAAAAAATAAAGAAATAAAATCTAATATTCTAGTAAAAAATAGCAATTTTCCTGGTATGGAAAAAAAATACATCAACAATGGTAATGTGTATTTCAGTATAGAGGTTGTAACAGGATGTAACACTGAGGTAAAAAGTCACAAACAGTGCAAATTGAAAGAACTTGGATAACAATGCAGGTTAAGTCAGAGGTAGATAAAAGGAAATAATCATAGTAAAAGAGAAAAAAAGAAAATCATCAGTAATTGCAACGTGAATTACAGCAGAAGGGTTAAGCAGGATCTAACACTGAGGACCTGCAGTATAATATAGTGCTATTTTTAAGTATGGTGACATAGTATAGGTTAAGTCAGAAGTGAAAAAAGGGAGTTTGATGTGTAGCATTGTAGCAAAGGATTTGCTTGAGAAAAGATATATAAAGAGGCATAGACATAGTGAAAAAAGGTAGATCAGGAAAATGTAGTAGAGGATAGTAAGCAGTGGATAGGTACGTCAAGTTATGTTTATCTCTATAATACAAAGGTGCAAAGGCAATTCTTGGTGTGGTTTACGACTCATCCTAAATTAACAAGATAAGGTCATCACTGAAGCAGGAACACAGTTCATGTTCTGGTTTGGAGCACAGGCAGCAGTACCTTACAATGGATTTTGCAAACAGCATTGCTGTGAACATCAACATGTGCTGCACTCTGAAATGTGTACACACTTGGTGAGTATTACAAGTTAGTTTTCATTTGATTAACTATTGGAAATATTCATTACCTGGACGTCTTCTGTCAAAGTTATAAGGTGACGCCATATTATTTGTCTTTGTTATGGATCTGGATATGTCAGTGTTACACTTGTGTTCTTTAAGGATGTTTTGCAGTTTTCTGGGAGCATTAGTATTACTGCATACTGTGTGGGGTGCTAACTGGTTTTCATTAGTTTCACTGCTATGTGATGGAAATACATCACTCATTTGTTTGTGTTTACCACACTTGTATGCAATATCCTCTCTTGTGATCATCAGTGCTTCATTCGAAGTGATTTTCCAAAATCACTTTAAATTAACCCTTTAAAGTTTATCCAATAATTATCTCATCCTTCTTGTACTTAATGATATGTGCGTGTTTATCTATATCTATATATATATGTTTATGTATGAATAAAAACAAAACACTTACTAGTTCATTTCAAGCCATTGCTGTTCCCCTCAAGTCTGAGTTGAAGAGCCAAAAAAAAGTGTCTGTTCCCAAATCTAACTACAGCTTTTTATGTAAAAATTGAGTGCAGTAGCATTCTGTATGGGGGATAAACTACAGAATCTGCTTGTTGTATCAAGCAGTTTTCCACAGTTTAAAATTGTTTTTGTTTTTTTACAAAAATGAGAAGTAAGTAGGGCAGGTGCAGGTTACAGAAATGGGACGTGATTGGCTGAGGCAGGAAGAAGGGAGGGTATATGTGTGGTGTCAGCAGTCATTTTATAATCTTAAAAACACGCCCGTGCTCTAGGGTGGCCTAATGGTTAAGGTGTTTGCCTTGCAAGCACAAGGTGCAGGGTTCGAGTCTCACAAGGGATAATTGGCTAGGCTTAAAATGGCTCACAAGGGCAGTTAGCTTAGTACTAATCTATGAACCTATGAACACTCCTCATTCTTGGAAAAAAACACAGGCTTTCAAAATGCAATTAGGCCTATAAATGAGCAATTGTGCCTAAAAACACCTGGGCAATCTTGTATTCTCTAGTATTCTGTACCCTGGAGGGTATTATTAATCAGTTAACACTCAAATGCATCTTTGGAAGTGCGCTAAATATATTTATATTTGGCGTTTTCCTTTTTATGTAGGTCAGTTCAGGAAAAACATAAGCCAACTTTACTCGTTTCTATGAAATTTCTACACCACTTTATTCTTTTACAGAAGCTGTGTCCATTACCCATTATGTATGTTTATACCCAAATTACAGAAAAAAATTAAAACAACGTTCTGTGCTTATAGATTTAATTTGCTCATGTAGGCCTACATTAATGTTATAACTGTCAAGCTTTATCTGCCCAGCATCCTGACTACAGTGTCCTGCTGATGCATTTGACTGCCACAAAAACAGACAACTGCACAATTTTACAAGAGTTTCTGTACCCTTTTATATGGGGACTCTTGTCTCCACAACTGATCTCAAATTGCAATACCTCAAGGTCATCAGTCATGGGAGATACTGGGGCAAACCAGTTCATTTACAGAGTAAAAGTAAGGGTTCACGTTTTCATAACTCCCTAACCTATTTCACTGTTGTCCTCATGTTATCCCCCCTCATATAACAACCCTCTGGCAATAAAAAAAAAAAAAAAAATCTATTGCATTATAGGAGGTGTGACAGTAGTTTGAGAAAAACAGGAAATGGTCAAGAGTGTCACAACAAATAGCCTAAGCATATGTGGCTTTGCATTCTTGAATCATTTTAATTTTTAGTGTGCAGTCATTTCTGGCCACATCCTTTTAAAGAGCGCTGTGTTTCTTTCATAGTAGTTTTGTCACATTTTACCTGTACAGTTATGTTGCCATTTACTTTACATCTTAATTAAAATTGTTGCTTTGGATGTCATCAAGCCTGCTGCTAATTTACTTTTTGAACTCTAAATATTCCCAGTACATGCAGACAGAAGGTATAATCAGTGCCTGTCAAATGAGATGTGCGTGAGTAAATATCACAAGCTTTAATTAATCTAAACAGATTAAGATGATCTCTATCATCAAGGCTGCATTATACCTTCATACTGCATTATTCCGTTAAGTGTTATCTAATGAAGACAGTATCACTAAAATGATTATTAAAGCCTTCAAAGATATGAAGCTCGTAAACATATAGCATATGTAATAAATACTAAGTGTACAAAAGTTCTAAAAAATCATTTGCAGCATCAGTTCCGATATCAGTAACTTAAGGTTACACATTACATGGCAAAGTTGTTATGTCTTACGTTGCAGAATATTGTGAGAAAATTCTGATAAAGTTTAAGGGCAAGTATTACTTATGCAGTATGAAAAAAAATGAGCTTACGCCAGCAGTAATACTTAATACTTGCAGAAGAGTAAAGACTGAACAATATAATACTGATCAAAATTTGATTTCTCTGTTTTGTTTCTCTTCTTTCTAGTTATATATTCAGATACAGGTAGAAAAATAAAGAATTCAGCTCAGTATTTGTGTTCTTAAGGTAATAAAAACATGTGATGTACTTCATGAAAGTGCTATCAAGACTAAGAATCTAAGTCCTGCACATTTCATTAAATTAGGTGCACTCTTATGAAACTCGTAGCAAACATATGACACTGGAAAGAACATTCAAGATAGTGGTCAGGTTGCCAGTCTCCAAAGCTGCAAGCCGCACTATAATCACTTGGAAATATAGGAGTTCAGTAGCAAACTTGAAACTACTCGGTCTCAGTTCCATTAGTTTATGGTGACATTCATTGCAGTGTATTGACTGGTTCTTTTTGCAGGTGCAAAATTTGACAGGTGTATTGCAGTAATTAGATTTAGACTGTCAGCTGAAAGACATCCACAAAGCTAAGAAGACTGGAGTTCATTATTTCTTTGGTGAATGTTAACTAAATGCTGACTGGCCAAAAATTAAAAACTGCTCAGGGATCCATTACCAGTAACATGGATGATATGACATCATCCCTAAGAATGGTTTCTTTCATTCCATAGTACCTAAAGCAAACACGTCAACAATAGAGTTCCCATCTAAATATTACTATGGGAAATTATTCCCTCTGGAATATTAATGGAAAAACATGAAGAAATGATAATGTTTTCTTTTGAGAAAACTAGGATAGTTATTCTTCAAATGAATTAATCACAGATGGACGTACTCACACACAAATAAATTCCACACAGGTATCCATTTGAAATGTTGGGATCCAGTACAGCGAGTTACAAAACGCGGAGACTGAATGGCCAGATCATCAGAGTTACATATACCAAGACCATTTCTCCAAATATTCCATTTTCTCTGAGGTATGGCAATGTTGGAGTTGGTATATACAAGATGCCCCCCACCCCTTGCAAAAAAGTTTTAAGGATGAGTGATTTTCAAGATTCATTATTCTCTGTTTTCAGTCTTTTTTTTCACCTCTCTGCATTTTGAATGCCAACATTTCAGTAGAGAGCTTTTGGTGGATTATCTTGGAGAGTGTCTACTATTATGTCTTCCCATTGTTCAGGTAAATTCTGCTTTTTCAGAATTTGTTCACATTTTGTGAGGTAAATATAATTTCCATTTAACACAAAACATTTTAGTAACTGCTTCTTGATGCATCATAGCACACTTATCAGATCACAGATAAGAGTACAACTGTAAATGCATGCATTTCAGTAGCATTCAGATGACTGATGCAATACACACATATATAATCAATAGAGGTTACATTAGAAAAGGTGGCACAATATCCGGTAAAATTGTTGCTGACTTCTCAATCCCACATGAGAAGTACCTTTTAATAGGGACAGCAGTTTTCTTTCCGCTGGGTTAACAACATCACAACTTGGTGATATCATCCATTATAAACTGTATTATAACCTATGTCAACCTGCTGAGGCAGATTCATGAAAGCCCTCTTAGACCACACAGGGCTTTGGGCACCATTTCCTATTCAGAAACCCATTCATTCCAAGTTGAAAGGCAATACAAGAACCCATTCTTTCTCTTACTCAGAGTATAAACAAGTTACACCACCTTAAGCTAAAAAGCTCACTCCCTTGATTATCCTCAATTCATGAATACGACACCAGTGCAGCCCCCCCACCCCCAATTAGCAAAATAACCAATAAAATAAACAATGGTGGACATCCCAATTTTTATGTGCTGAAAATCAAAGTGATCCTCCTTTCTTTTTTTTTGTTTGCTCAGCTAACAGTTCTGACACACAAATGTCAGGAAAAAATGTTTATTGCCAGAAAGAAAATGTATTACTGTCAGAGTACCTTCCATTACAGGCTATTCTGTTCTATCCACACAATTTTACTCTGCTGAAAATCTACCAATGGGATCCCTCCGAGCACACTGGGATTCAGGCATTCATAAGAGTAGAATGCTGTGTTACTAAATAAGACAGCTAGCTAGTGCACACCTTGGCCTGACAAGCAGTTGCTATAGCTACATGGTAAGCCATGCTTGTGCATTACCATCTGCCTTTGTCAGTAGCACTGTGTCTTACTGCACGCTGCTGTAACTACATGGTAAGTCATGCTTGTGCATTACCATCTGCCTTAGTCAGTAGTACTGTGTCTTACTGCACGCTGCTGTAACTACATGGTAAGTCATGCTTGTGCATTACCATTTGCCTTAGTCAGTAGCACTGTGTCTTACTGCACGCTGCTGTAACTACAAGGTAAGTCATGCTTGTGCATTACCATCTGCCTTAGTCAGTAGCACTGTGTCTTACTGCACGCTGCTGTAACTACATGGTAAGTCATGCTTGTGCATTACCATCTGCCTTAGTCAGTAGCACTGTGTCTTACTGCACGCTGCTGTAACTACATGGTAAGTCATGCTTGTGCATTACCATCTGCCTTAGTCAGTAGCACTGTGTCTTACTGCACGCTGCTGTAACTACATGGTAAGTCATGCTTGTGCATTACCATCTGCCTTAGTCAGTAGCACTGTGTCTTACTGCACGCTGCTGTAACTACATGGTAAGTCATGCTTGTGCATTACCATCTGCATTAGTCAGTAGCACTGTGTCTTACTGCACGCTGCTGTAGCTACATGGTAAGTCATGCTTGTGCATTACCATCTGCCTTAGTCAGCACTGTGTCTTACTACATGCTGCTGTAGCTACATGGTAAGCCATGCTTGTACATTAGCATCTGCCTTAGTCAGTAGCACTGTGTCTTACTGCACGCTGCTGTAACTACATGGTAAGTCATGCTTGTGCATTACCATCTGCCTTAGTCAGCACTGTGTCTTACTACATGCTGCTGTAGCTACATGGTAAGCCATGCTTGTACATTAGCATCTGCCTTAGTCAGTAGCACTGTGTCTTACTACATGCTGCTGTAGCTACATGGTAAGCCATGCTTGTGTATTACCATCTGCCTTAGTCAGTAGCACTGTGTCTTACTACACAGGACCAGCTGTAATTCCTGAGCACCAGGTGTATCTTTGCATAATTATAGATGCAGGGAGTGGGAATGGCTGCCATTGGGGACTACCAGAGTTCATGTCTATAAATCATCGTGGTCCCAAGAGGTGTTCGGAACATAGGGTTAAACATATATTTGTGCATCTGTACCAAGATAAAAGTGGCCTGAAGTCACTTCACTGACAGTGTATTAATAAATAGTTCAGGTCTGGCATACAGTTGTATAACACAACAGTGCTCACATTCATGTCCTCAATATTTAACATTTGTATTTTGCTAGCATTTGTTTTTGGAGTTATTTTTAATTTTAATATAGCCCAACCAGTGTTTTTTCTTGATTATCATTGTAAATCATTTTCTAAGTGGACAAATTTGGTTTCTTTGGTGACTGCAGCATATACATGAAAACAGGATATTACAGTGTTAGTGAAAGTGTAAAGCTTAATGTTGACAAGATTTTAATATTAATTTTGTACGGATGTGCCTCAATATTGTGAAATGGGATGTGCCCTATATTACTGCCCATGTAGTACTGCTTGGTTGGATGGAAACTATCATAAACAAATATTTAATTACTTCTTACCTTCTCAGTCTGTTTTCATGACATGCTAAGAAAACACTCCTTTAGTTTCTCAGACCTTTCTTCAAGAAAATCTGGAACTACTTTTAAAAGTGAATTATAAAATAAACTCCTCCTGCTTATTAAGTACTGCAACTCAATATCATTCTTAAAAATAACCTAAGTTCCTAGATGGGTATGCAGAAATTTACTCCGAGGCTGACTGAGATGGCCCTCATAGAGAAAAGATAATCAACTTGAGAAAGAAAGGACCTAGCAAGTACCGAGTGGTCATAAGACTCTGTAGCAATGGGATATCTAAGAAAATATTATATAATGCATTGACTGACATTCCTTCCTCCTTCCTTTATTTTGTTTCAAAAGAAAACCTCTGAAGGTCTCTAAGGCACAGCTTTTATTTTCCTATTATGAGGTGCTACACTTTCTGTGGTAAAAATAGTGTAACTTTTACATTTAAGTCCTACATAAATGTTACTTTATCAAAAGGTAAAGTTCTAGCATCGTAAGTGAGAGAACAAAATTGTGTGAGCTCTTTTGGGGAGCACTTGACATGCGTCTCCTCCCAAAACAACACAAATTCACCATAGTGAATATTTTTTAAACAATTAATAGACATCTCAGTCACCAGCTACCTCGAAGTGCAGAGGTTGGGGTCACTATATGCGACCTAGATATTGTTCAATCTCTTCCACAAGGGCCAACTCCCAAACATTTTTACTAAGAGCTTTGACTTTGTACAATAGCCTGGGGTCACTATATTTGATCCAGATACTGATGAATCTTTGTCACAAGGGCCAGTGCCCAAACATTTTCACTGGGAATTTTGCTTTTGCACAATGTAAGAAAATTTAACTTGAAGAACCTTGTTGTGTATTAACTTCATCTAGTCAAATATGTGCCTGCCTGTGCTGGAATTTAGTTTTAACATCAGATCCCCATCCAACAGAGTTGTCCTTGTACTCTAAGGACTACTTACTAAGTTGGCCAATAACGCTGCATAGTCTATTTACTTAGTCTTCCTGGTTAATGGGTTTCTGCATTCAGGAAATTAAAAAAAAACTGTTCTGCTTTATACCTCTCTAGTAATTGCTTTGAATTGGCTATAAGCTGATAACTGTCGGTTATAATTTGACCTTAGGGTGGAAGCCCACTATGCTTGGCTTCACTTCACTCCCTCTCAAGTTCCCATTACCATTTCTTACTCTATTTTTAGACTTAATACACACACATATTACACTTGTGACTACTATTCCATAATCCTCCCAAACAATCTTACTACTATCATACAAACACTACAGTTTTTTTATTACCTACCAATCAACTTCCATTTAATCTTTTAGCACCATTCCAAACTACCTTTCTCCCTTCCATATTGCTTCGCTCTACATATATTCATAGTCACACCCCTCCCTAACAGCACTTAATCTATTTTACATAATATCTTTTACGTTTTCAAAATAAACCCTCGCTTCTTCCTGTTATATCTACATTTTCAAACTCCACCAATTCCTTACATTCCAGAGAAGACACTAGGATAACCTAACTCTTTCTTCATAGAAAATATTTCCTTCTTACCCTCCATCAGCTTTCAGACTACAACACCCCTAAACATCCTTCTACCCGTATCCTCTATTCTTCTCCTGCTACTGGGCCATCTTTCATCCTACCATGACTCTATAATAGCTCTCCACACATCTCCAGCTCTGTCTCAACCACCTACTCATACTTCCTCCCAATAATGGCCCAACATCACACCAATCCTATTTAATGACACATCCAAATACAGACCAACACCATGTCAACTCAAACCAAAACAAAACTAGATCAAAAAATATCCCCCCCACAAAAAAAAAAAAAAAAAAAGTACCAATAACTCCACAATATACTAAAATCCTTTTAGAAGGAGACAGCGACCCTAAACCTGGCCCCACCTATAAGAATGATCATCAAAATAATTCTCTTCCACAAACAACGCTAACCAAACAATGGTCAACCCCCAATCCTGACATAAATGTTCGAAGCATAAGAAGTAAACCTGCTGAACTACACGCCTCGATTACCAAACAAACGTGATACTGTCATAACTGAAACCTGATTAAAACCCAGCAGAAACTGCTCTGAAATTATACCCCTGGCTATAATGTCATCTGTAACAACCATATAAAGAAAAAATGTGGTGGTATTGCTTTAATATTTCCCAACTACCAACACATTTCCATTACAGCAAACTAATACCAAAAAATAATTCAGCAGAGCTTCTTAAAACTTTCCTAAAATTAAACAAGTATGTATTACTGTTCTTTACATTCCTCCTGGAGACAATACAGCTATACTGGAGGATGTACTACCCAGGATATCCATAACAATTCAACAAGAAATACTACTACTAGGTGAAGAAAATGTCACTTGGATGGACATAACCTCTAACTCCCCTACATCAAGTGTGAATGTATTTGGTTTCACAGAACTAATTAATAGACCAATGCATTATATCAAGACATCAGATTCCCTATTAGACTGCATCCTAGTATCAGACGCTAGCATATACACCTCCTCAGGTACAGTGACTGTCACAATGATCATCTCTTAATTTGCTACACCCAGGCATCTCACTCATCCACTTAAAAAGCATGTTTATAAAACAACATGCAGCCTTTCCAAGTTTAACCCAGCAATTATTACTACCCAATCAAGTATTAACTGGCACTTCCAAAAAATGCTCCACTTAGAAGATGCTATCAATGAATTCAATACAAGTTTCATGAACACCCAAAACTGCCTTAGAAGGGAAATATGAAAAAATAAATAATGCAGTCTGACTACCCAAAAAGAGAAGAATGTGAATAAAGAATAGAGAAAAAGCATGGAAAGAATCGCAAAAATATAAAACATATCTCAAAAACTTCAGAATGCTTCACAATGATACTGCAAAGCAAATTAATGAAGGCAAAAAACTATGCTACAACATCTTTCAGAATAATAGTAAACACAACCCTAAAAAATCTGGACAGCTATTAAATAAATCTTGCATCCCAGCCATAAATTTAACCCTAACTCCTCTGACAATAACTCATCACTCAAAACTTCAATACCATTCAACTCTTATTTCACAGATAGTATAGCATATCTGTAACCATGGATTCCACAACATCCAACCCTAACCATGCCAAGTAGCCACATATCATCAGATCTACAGTAACTTTCAAACCTGTACCCACATCCTATATAAATCTACTCAAACTCGTACCATTCTCTACTTCAGCTGATGACCTTCCAAGCAAATACCTTAAAATAGCAGTGGATACCACTGCCTACCCTGCTCAATCTTTATAAATAGGTCAAGCCAAGAAAAACTCTCTCTGGAAAAAGTCATACAATATCCTCTGCACAAAGGAGGAAATTCTACAGACATTAACTTTAGACCCTTAGCAATCTTATCTCCCCCTCCAAAATACTTGAAAAATTTATTCAAATAGAATTACTGAAGTATCTCCTGCAGGTAGAACTCCTATCCCCCACACAACACACACTGCACTTCCAACCTACACAGCTACTGTCAATAAAGGAATTGATAATGGTAAACTAGGCTTCTCCTTATTTTTTGGCTTGTAAAGCCCTCAACACAGTTTGTCACAGTGAACATCTGCTTTAAATGACCTCCTTAGGTTTCTTTCAGTCCACCCTTCTATGGTTTAAAAGCAGGTCTATATTAAATATTCAAACTTACAAAATGTTGTATACCATATGGTCGACATTTGGAAGTTCGAATATACAATAAAAAAAGAAAGAAAAGCACACCTAAACAGTGCTGCACCCCCCCACACCCCCCCTACTTAAATATACCAACTCCGAGACCGCACTTCAGTGCATAAAAGGAAAGTTTTCCCATTCTGCATTGTACGGTGCTGTTAAAAGTCAATTGTCAAACACTTGAAATGTCGATCATATAGTCTCGGCCATATGACATTCGACATTTCCAGCATTCGAAGATTTGACATAGACCCTTTAAAAGCTACCTATCCAACACATCAATCAGTAACATGGCACTGCACCCTCTCGCCTACCTCCCAGTCACCACCAGCATGCCACAAAGCTCTGTCCTTGGTCTCCAACTTTAACATTCTCAGCAACACCCTCCACACATTCATACAACTGACCTTGCTAATACAGTATGCAGAGGACTCCACACTGATTTGCATAGCTAACAATGTGGCACACCTTCAAAAAATTACTCAGGAAGCTTTAACAGCAACTGAAACATGGCTTGACAACTTAGAACTTGTGCTCAAAACACTGTCCTATGAAAAAAATAAAAAGTCCTATATCTTGATAATGCAACCACTGAAGTCACTTTTCATAGTGAATTATCAGAGATAACAGTGCCGTGTATGATAAACTTATGTGTGCCCTGCATATATAAAACTGCACAAGAAAAACTCACCAGAAACTAGTGACGGTTTAAAGAGCCATAAAGTTCTCACCTATACAAAAAAAAAAAAAAAAATTCTGTTCTACGAGTTCTGTTTAAACACTTAAATATAATCCATTCTAACACAAATATTAAAATTTGGGTTGAATCAATAATTCCTTTTAATATCACCAGACATTTTCTCAATGAACTACATATTCATACTTTAGCTAATCAGGAATCTAAGAATTGTGTTTGTTGATATTATTGTTTTAAAAACTTTAAAGTCAAAGGTTCTCAACAACTTACTGAAAATGTTAACTTGGATCCCCAGGATTGGCTATCAATATTAATTGTGAGAACATGCTCAGGAATTTTTTCCCTTTCTCGTTTTAAAGAAATTCCTAGTTTATTTTTATCTTTTTCATGGAATTATGTATAACATATCAAAAATCAATAATTTAATTTCAAATATTTATAACATTTTAATATAAAAATAAATTTGAATATTCAATTTTGGAATCATATTATATTAGATAATGCGGGGCGGCCTCGGTGGTGCTGCGATTAGCATTGCCACCTCACAGCAAGAGGTTCTGCAGTTTGATCTTCGGCTGGGGTACCTTCTGTGTGGAGTCTGCATGTCCTCCCTGTGGTCACATGCATTTCCACTGGGTGCTCCAGTTTCCTCCCACATCCCAAAGACATGCTGTAGGTGGATTGGATACTCTAAATTGGCCCTAGGCATGAGTGCATGCATGTGTCTGCCTTCTGTGGAAGGTTGGGAGCTGGGCTGGCAACTCAACACCGTAAAATTCCACTGCCAATCATGAGCGGATAGGTGATCTGCTGTGGTGAATCCTAACCGGGAAAAGCCAAAAGAAGAAGATTATATTAGGTAATGCTTCTTTTATCCTCTGAACACAAATCTCAGATATCAAATATTCCTTAAAGTCTCAATATGAGCACATATTTCATGAAAATTTTTACATAGAGCCTTCTTAACTCCATATAAAATAGGTACATTTAATTGTAATGATCTAGTTTGTTGGAGATGTTTGAAAGAATGTAAAGCTGATCGGGTACATTTTTTTATGATTCTCCACATTTAACTTTATTTTGGTGTAATACAAATGATTTCCTGAAATCTTTATTGTTAGATAATTTCTCTTTATCCAAGTTTTTAATTTTATTTAACTTACATGATGCTTGCGATTTGAAATGCAATAACCTTTTTCTTTTATGGACGATCCTTGCAGTTGCAAAGAAATGTATTTCTAAAAAATGGAGATCCACCACATCACCTTCTTGTGGAGTCTTCCTATCCTTTTTTAAAGAATAAGCCTCCAGAGATTTTAAAGTAATAGAGCAAAGAGTTCATCAGCAGTCTTATCAATAATGTTTGGTCAAAAGTGATAACACTAACTTTTTTCAAATGAATCTTCTCTCAGATATATAAGGAATAATGGTAAAACTGAAACGAGTCAGTTAAAAGAATCTTTTGATGGAATATTATCTTTTTTATTCTTTGATTTCTGGCCTTTGTATATACTGCACATTGTTTACTACTTGTAATGTCACTATGCAATTACATTTAATATATTAATTGACACATTTTCTTTTTTTTTTTTTTTAAATGTTTTTATTGATGCAATTAATGTACATTTGCCACTACTGACCTCCTTCCCACACTTACTTATGGTGCTTTTATACTTAACCTTCAGGCATCACAAAATTCAAAACTTGAATAATGTCAAAGTTGCTAAATTTGCAACAAATACCCCTTTCAGAACCTATCTCTGTATAGCACTAAAAAGACTAAATTAGTTAGAACTACTCCATTAACTGAAATATACATAGCTTCTTACCATCTATTACTCCAGTACTAAACACTCTACACAACTATGTTTCTAGTCTGTCATTATGATCCAGTGATCAAAAACTTCTGTCTGCCTACATACCTATCAAATCTGCTGGGCATTGTCTGTACTTGTGCCATGTTGCAAAGTCCTGGAACTCCTTACCTCTATCCATCAGGTCAATAATCTCCCTCCTATCCTTCAAAACCATTCTGAAAGACGTCCTAGCTAAAAGCTGTCTCTGTTCTTGCTAAACACCAGGATAAACTATACCCCTAAATGTGGACAAAGACCATAAATCTCCTTAGTCTTCCTTCTTTGCTCACTTCCTTACTTCTATCAATTTCTCAATCCTTGGTTTTCAAACCAAAAATACCATAAGTCTGCTTTTCTCTCACTTCATTTGCAGTTCCTGTTTATGTTGTACTAGTTTCTATAAACCAGCTAGAAATTCTCTGTTAAATCAATGTCATACAACTTGTATTTATTACTAGCCAAAGTTATCATATTATGTCTAATTTGGTACACAAACTGTATTTTTTTGTAATATTTTTAGAGTGCAAAATTATTATTCTTAAAATGTTATATGATACTTTGGAGTTCTTCTCCTCAGGCCATGGCTGAAAATGTGCTCTTACCCAATTAGACTTTCCTGGTAATCAAATGTCAATAAATAAATATGTAATAGCAGAAAACAGTAGAGAGCACAGTAGGGTAATCCGCTGAAAATCAACTCTACCCGGTTATTGAGTTAGATTTTTCATAGCTTCCATCTGCATGTTATTTGATGCCTGGCAAGTCACTTACTGGGATAATTTTTTTTAAGTTTTCTGCCTGCATTAACAATTTATACCATAACCTTAACATAAGCCAATACATCAGGATGTAAGAAAAAGAAAACTATAAAAAATATTATTGTTTTAATTGCTCAACAAGCAAACATTTTAGTTTTTTACAGTTTATTACTATGTGATGTCCAAACTCTGGGCCAATAATCAAGGAGCTTGAATCCTCATTGCTGACACTGGAGAAGGATGTTCACTTGGAACAATAATGGCTACACCTAGTATTTCCAGATGCAGCTCTCTGCATCAAGAACAGTTTCCCATAAGAGCACACAGGGAACACACTCAGCCCAGGGTCTGGGTTTGTCTCTCCCCACATTTCTAGTAAGGCTCTCCACTGGCACAGCTGCACAGTTAAGTCCTCAGCTGAGTATCCATCAAAGTCCTGCATCACTCTCTCTGAAAGCATTGCTTTGTGTCCCTGCTCAATGTAGCTGATGGGCACACTGTGAGATTTGATTTTCACACACACACACACACACCTAGGAAAGGCTGCCACAGATTTACCTGTTGGGTCACCTTCTGCCCACACTATAAAGTAGTTACCACTGCCACCAGACACTGCGAAGCCAGCTACCAAAGGCTCAAGCAAGAGTACCTAGTTATATTGAGTGAAATTAATATTAACACAAATGGTAATGTTGAGCAAACAGCCAGGCTTCAGAAATGGCCAAGGTGTCAGCAATAGATACAAGTACTCTCAAAGGTTGAAATATTCTGTAAAGGACAGCCACGATGAAAAGTTTAAATATATTTAATAATAAAAGAATGTGAAAATGGGAAATATCTATATATATATAATTTCACAAAGTTAGATCTTATGAGTGTTCAGTTTGACTTGCTTTTGTATGGGATACAGTAGAAGTCTCTCTATGATCAAAGTTGCTGTAGGACACCTTTTACAAGTATACTGCCAAGCACTTAAACTGGCAAAAAAAAAAAGAATACAGCTTTGCAATGACAGCAAATTTCAATAGAATTAGATGCAACAAATACAATGGAGGTAATCAAAAAATCTTTCTACATTTACGAAAGGGGGCCTGCATTATCATCATCATCTCCTCCCTGCTGCATCTGTAAATACACCAACTCCAAGATTATACATCAGGGGGTATGTAAAAAAATTTGTTTATCCCGCTATTTTAAAATCTCAGTGTATTGAATAGACCATTTTCAGCAAAATGAGGAATCAAAAGAATTCAATGTTAATCAATTCAAATCACTGCTGAATGAATAGTACTACATCTTAAGTGTTTGTGAAATCATGCAAATCATTGCTTTTTGAGCAATGATATTACAAAGATGATTACTATTATAATCACCTTTTTAAAATATTCTCCAAAATACTTATCCATCTTATACCTGTAGTGCATTCAGAAACATTCAACTCGGGAATAACATCTTGTTAAGTACCAGAATGGGATACTTCAATCAAAGGAAGGAACTCCGAGTAAGGCAATGAAAACTACCACCTTTCTCATTTTTCTTTTGCTGTCAGCATCATTAATCACAGCATGTAGTCTGGTCATCTGCGGGAATAGTTTAAATGACCTATAGTCTTTTCAACTCATTTTGATTTCTGTCATGGAGATATAAAAGTCAAGCTGCTGATTGATGACCCACTTCAATCCCAATATTGTTGCTTCACAGGATACCAATTCGATTCCACTCTTTTCTCATAGACTCTAAAACATCACCTGATTTTTAGAAAGAATATTAGATAACAAAGATGGAGCTGTCACTCTGTCATGCAATGGGATTATTTTCTATTCTTTTTCATCCCCTGGTGCTTCTCTCACAATCTGAAGGTAATAGTTTCCTGTCTACCAAAGTCTAGTTAAATGCTATAAATCCTGAATAAAAAAGGAAATATGAATAACTGACAGGCTTGGGAGAACTTTAGCAGAGGCCACTTATAGTGAAATTATTAGTTGAGTTGTTTTGCATTATCACCACAGCTGAATTTAAAAACGTTAATGCTGTTGCAACAGCAGTCTAACATTTATTTTGTATTTAACATTATCGTCCTTAAAAGCTGAATAATTATCATTGTCTAAATACCTGGAAAGTTTCAGAACCCATATACACTGTCCGCTGGTGAGAACACTGCCAAGCAAGTTAATACTAAAAATAACATGCAGAAACTAAATGCAAAAACATACAAATACTGATTATGAATTAATTTTATTTTTCATGTAATACAAGATTATACCTCTATTTCTCCCTGTTGTATATACCACAACTAATACTATCAGCCACCATTTACAACTAATTCTATGATTCCATTTGTAGGCACATGATTACTGTACGCCTGTTAAACTACTGCATTGCTGTAGTCCTGTGTTAGACTATTGAACTGTTTAACTTTATTAAACCCTCATGCTGTGACGGAGTTAAATTGTCGGTCTGTTATGCTGTTGTAACTTCTTCTGTACTTTCTAAGCAGGTTGCGACTAAAAAGGGTCAAATGACCAGTTTACTCATCCAGTTTCCAAAGTGTAAATAAAAGGAGAGAGAAAGATATTCAAGCCCTAATGTGCAGCAGTGCAAAACAGGGTACAGTTATAGGAGGATACTCAAACTAACAGTGTATATTTATATAGTTGCTTAATGCAACAAAACAAAGAAATTTGACCGATTTGAAACTTACACATTCTTCAGTGCACATAAATATGAATGAAATACAGCATGAAAAACACATTGTGCAGGTTTCAGGAAAAGCTATATTTAAGTTATATGCATTTCAAGAATTTATCCATATTAGTTACTATTTTACTTTGCCAGGAAATGCACTTTCCATAATTTGTAACTGTTTAAAACAAAACATGCTTATCCTTGTCTTTGAAAAAACAGTATGCAGATGTGATACAGTAAAAAGAGCATACATGATCATTTTTCAGTTTGCTTCTTCCATTCTTGTGAAATAACACCAGGCAAAAGCTATTTGTCAGCCCACTTGTAGATGCGTAATGTGTCACTTAGTTAACTATCACCTGGATCCTGCACAGAATGATTCCTAGCCACTTAAGCACTTCTCTGTCTCCAGTGCAGGTGCTTCAAATAATCTTTCCCTCTGAAATTATGCTATCAGTTTCAAAAATTACAGAAGAGCTCCATCCACAACAGCCAAGTTTCTGTCTGTGTTAATCATGATTATCAAAACATATTTGTATCACATGAGTTTTCTGGAGTCAAGACAGAATTATACATTTGCATGCACCAATATATTAAAGGATCAGAGTTTTATACCATTGATCACGAATACACAAGCAGGTATTAGCCAACTTTTCCAATACTTATGTATCTATTATATACATAATATATTTATGATTTACCTTCAGTTAGTTGACTAACACTAACATTGATATCTTGAAGGTAAACTACTGTACATAGAACATGGAAATGTTGATTTCCTAGTACACAAATGTTAAGGTTGCTTGTTGGCTAATGCAAAGATTACTTCAAAATATAAACAAACCCCCAAACTAACTCAGAGATCGCACAATCTCCAGGGAAAGGGAATATTCACACACCTATTAACTATCTGCACGGTTGACCAAAAGTGGTCAATTTAACAAACAATAGAGTCAATATATATTAAACATTTCAAGGTCAATGGTAGGAAAAAACACAGCAGAAGTTAATACCTCACCTTGACATCAGTCATGGCAACTAACAGAATGAAAGGAATCTTAAAAAAAAAAAAATCTAAAAATCTCTCTAAAATAGCATTTTGATGACTCCCATCTATTCATTCTGTAGATAAAGACTTGTTATGGTCTAATCATCATCATCAATCCGCTTTTCCCCATTTTCTACATGGTATTGGAGTACTGGGTTAACTGTTGCTGTCTATTGATTCAGTGAGTCACTCTTGCCTTCTCTGACATCGCACAGATGCCATCCAATGTTTTGTTGGTTGCCCTCAATTCCTCTTACCTTCTTATGTCCCAAATCTTCATCAGATGGTCTACTGCTTTTCTGCACATGTACCTGAAGCAACGTAATCTGTTCTTTGACCTTTTCTGGAATGGGTCATTACTTTGGCTTCTGTTCTTATGTCCTCATTTCTTTGTCATGCAGTGTGCATCCTAAAACCCATCTCAGGCAATTAATTTCCATCACCTCTAGCTTCTTCATCTGCTCTGCCTTTCCTGCCCAGGTTTTTGTACCATACAGTAGTACTGATCGCACTACTGTTTTGTGCACCTTACTTTTCATCTTCTTTTTCTTCCGTCATTCACTACACCTGACACACTATGTCTGTTGGCTGCAGCCCTTCTCATTTTAGCTCTCACCTCTTCAAACTTTTCTCCTCCTCAACCACCCCTGTTAGATACTTAACGCTATTAAGCTATTCCGCTTTCTTCCCTTCTATCTCAATTCTCAGTTTCTTCTCATTTCCCCAGTTTGCTGCCATTACCACTGTCTTATCTGTACTAGTTTGATCTCATTTGCCTTCAGTTTTGCATTTTATTCCCCTGTCCTTTGCTGAAGTTCTTACTCAGAGTCTGCCTGTAATGACAAATTGTCTGCATACAGCAACCTTGCTGATCTGCCCTCTCTGACCTGTTTGCTAAGGTAATTTATCACCGATATGAACAGCAGTGGGCTCAGAGCCAAATCCTGATACATACCCACTCCAACTGGGACAGAACAAACACACTTCCTACTTGAGTCATTGGATCTTACATTTTATTTTAATTATATATTTCCAGTTTGATTACCGAGGAAGTCCACTGGTCCCAGAGAGCCTGTTTTCAGTGGAGGCCGGGGGAGAAAAGCTCCATGAAACAGATTACAGTAAAGGTAGAGTCCAGACATATAAAATAGAAGTATTTAATCCACAATCAACGAACAGAAAGATAAGCGCTTTCGCAGTAGTGCTTCTTCAGATCTATGACAAACTCTTCTAGTGCTTTGACCATATATACTGATCTCAATCAATGTTTAACAAATTAAACAATTAGTAAAAAATTCCACAGAATTTAAAAAGACAGGAACTGTTACAATAAAAATGTGTAAGAACAAAGCTAAAATACAAAGGTACAAATGTATATTATGTTCAAAAAGCATGTATAAAAGCAAATAAAAATAAAAGTACAAATACATATCAAATAATACAAAGCGTGAGCAATATTGCCCATAGTGGAAAATATCATGAAGATATATTTTAACAATTCACACAGTTAAAGTCAAAAGTCAGAAGCTATTTACACAGTGTGAGAGATGGTATGGGAATTAGCTATAGAATGTTACAGCCAGCTATAAGGTGCTTAGGAACTCAGGAGGACACCCTCCCAGGGGCTTTTGTTAGAGAGTTCTAGGCAGGGAGAATACAGTTACATTTTCATTTGGAGGACAGGTAGGTGTAAAGCCGAGTTTTGAAGTTGTTTGTGTTTGAAAGTGTCCTTAGCTGTTGTCCAGCAGGACGTTTAGGTTTGTGGACAGTAATTATGTTTTGGTGTTCAGATCTGAGAGTTCTATTTGGGGTATATGGGGGAAGGATGTTAGACAGAATGGGACATTTGGATGGACTAAATATTAATCTATGTGCTGTAGTGAGCTGGAGGTAGCCCTGGTAATTTGTGAATTCTAACCAGTTGAGGGATTGGAAAGTAATACAGTGATGATTGGAATGTTTGGCTTTGGTAGCAAATTCAGAAATTTTGTTATAACAGCTTTCAAGTTTAGAAGTAATGGAAGAGGATAGGTTAGTTAGTAGTGGGGCACCATACAGAAGAGGGGGGAGGAGGTAAGAGGTGGCCAGAATATGCCTGGTAGAAGTAGAGAGGAAGTGGTTGTTCCTGTATAGCATACCTATGTTTTGGTGAATTTTTTTATATTTTGCTGAATATGGATGTCAAACTTGAGGTGTTAGTCTATGGTTATGCAAGTAGTTTGGCAAAGGGAACAACTTTGATTTGAGAGTTGCTTTGGCGAAGGACTTGGAAGGAATTTTTATCAAAAGAGAAAGATTTTGAGGGTGCGAATAGCAGTATTTTAGATTTGTTAGCATTGAGAGAAATTTGATTTTTGTGGATCCAGATCTCAGTATTTGAGGAGGCAGTTTGAGTTTTATATAGGAGTTCAGGGAGGTTAGATGCAGAGCAGACAAGTGTAGAGTCATCTGCGTATTCGATGACTTTGGCATTAGGAAAAGCAGAGTCAAAGTTACTGATAAAGATCTTAAATGGCACTGGTCCGAGGATGGACCTCTGTGGTTCTCTGGTAGGGGGGTGGGTAAGAAAGGGAAGGTGACTTTTTTCCATTTCACAGCCTGAGATCTACCTGACAAATAGCTTGAGAACCAGAAATGTGTGTTCTGGGAGAGATTTAGTTTCAGGGGTGACTTAGAAGGTGCTTATCTAGCTCTAACAATGTTTCAAGGACTTCAAACCATCACAGGACTGCCCAAATGAGCTTTCATGGTTCCTTATCATATGCTTTCTCCAAATCTAGGAATGCGCAATTGAACGTTTTCCTCATCTACAACCTCTTCTCTACTATGTCTCACAGTAAACACTGGGTCAGTTGCGCTGCATCCTGATCCAAATCCAAACTTCCCATCTTACTCTCTACTACCCTGTGTATCAGTTTATCAACCGCCATCTCCAGGACTTTGATGGAAGGTGACTGGAGCTTTCTCTCCACACTGCTACGAGTACCCTCAGGGACCATTTCCCCCCATCTCACCCAGCACCTCTATCATATCGCCTCATCTGAGCCTGCTGCATTCCCAGACTTCATTTTCCTTAGTGGCATTCTTACATCTTCTAGGGTGGGCTCCTCCTCTTCTCCCACTGCAGACCGCATCTGTGTCAATACAGCTTCTGTGGCTTTTTCTTCAGTCAGAAGCTGTTTGGAAGTACTCCTTCCATCTGCCGTTGATGTCCTGTGGACTGGTGAGTAAGTTGTCTGGCATCCCTTATGATGAGTGTCTGACTATCTTTATCATTCTGCTTTACCTTGCAACCTGATATAGTTTCTTTGTGCTATCTAAGTCACTCTCCGGAAGCTGGTGGAGTGCCCCAATTGAGCTGTTCTTTGCCATTGCAACTCCTTTTTTAGTCTCTTTGTTAGCCAACCAGTATTCCCTTCCTAGCATGGTCTTTCTTTTCAATCTCCCACTTTTTCCTGCACCCCTTTCTTTTGTTGACTTCCTGGACATCTGGATTCCACCACCAACTTTCCTTATGTATCTTATTTCCATAGCTGCCTTGGCTATATATATATATATATATATATATATATATCTATATATATATATATCTATATATATATATATATATATATATATATGTATATATCTATATATATATATATATATATATATATATATGTATATATATGTATATATATTCTGTAATCCTCACACATGCTATTTTGAGGTGTTGCCATTTGTCAACTCCACCAATTTCCTCCTCTTCTTGAGATGCTATAGACCTGAGTAATTTCTTGAACTATCATAACTTCTCTCCAGTCAACTTCCTGGTCTTTTCTGTTGAGCTTACAGTCTTCTCTGACCACTGTTTGCAGCTGATTGTGGCAACCAATGGCTAAGGCTGTGAATTGACTTTCACTGATGATGACTTTTCAATCACGGATTCTACCCTAGTGCCCTTTCCTTAGTAGAAGGAAGTCTACCAGAGTTGCATGCTGGCCACATTTGTATGTGATCCTGTGACTGGCTGTCTTTCTGAACCAAGTGTTGGCTACTATCAAGTCATTTGCCAGACAGACGTTATGTCTGCATGTTATGTTGACATGTTCTATGAGTACAGAATGGCAGTGATTTCATGGAATTGCTCAGTTAGTACAGAATGGTATTCAATAACTTTTTCTTTTTTGCAGTTGCATAAAGTGGAGGCACAAAAATCATATGGAAACAGCCCTAATCAATTCATGAAAGTCTGATTACACAGTAGTGCATACCTGTAAAAAGGTTGAAACAGACTGATGCAGTCTGCACATGCTCCAGGAATTGCTCTAGAGCAGAATAAACCAAGGACAGGTGTTTTTTTGCAAGGGGCAAACCCCACAATGCCCTCTGCTAATCATATAAATACTAACTCCATTACTGCACAGTCCCTGGAATAAGTAATATTCCCCTACCCAGGAAATATTGATCTCGCACACCTGTCAGTCATCTTACTATGTTGACTAAAACAGGCGTTTGTGAAGGTGCAGAGTTGATCTAGTGCCCTACACCTCTGTGTGTGTGTGTGTGTAAATAAATATACACATACATACAGTAGATATAATAAGTGTGCAGACCCCTGTTAAAATTCCAGGTTTTTGTGATATAAAAAAAGAGAGAACAATAAATCATTTCAAAACTTTTCCCACCTTTAATGTGACCTATAACCTGTACGATTCAATTGAAAAACAAACAAATCTATTAGGAGAAAAAATATAAAAAATAAAAAACGTACAATAAGCTGGTTGCATTAGTGTGCACACCCTTAAACTAATACTTTGTTGAAGCACAAACTACCCTTAAAGTGATGGTTTGTCAAAATTCAGTGCCACTCCAAACTCTGAGAACACAGCAGTCTATGCTGATTTTCTCTCAGAAACTCTGTATAATGGTGTAAATGACTGTATAGCGATGGCTTTACCCTACAAAAATCAAGCCCAGAACTAGTCCTGGAGGCATCCCAAATTAAAAAGGATATACCACAAAAGGGAAAAAATATGACAAAAAGCAGAGAGGGTAATTCCCATAATTATAAACACTTTCTTATCAAACTAAAGTAGGCACATGATTAGGTCAAAGCCAACTCTGAGGTTAAGATAGCCTATGAGGTGAAAGATAACCATAAGGCCTTCTTCGGTTACTGTCAGAAACCTCAAGGGTAGAACACAACAATGTGGTTAACTGTTGGCTAATGGTACCACATAGATAGAGCCTGACAATATAGTCAGCCTGACAGCAGACAAATTCAGTTTCAACCTTACCCTCTTCTCAACCATCCCTCAAGAAATACTCTCAACATAACCCTTCCGACTATAACTAGGTATTTACTGGCTGCCCTCACTAAAGCCAAGAACCCAGCTTTAGTGAACCTCTAACATCCTGAGAAGCCTCTTTAATAGTCTGAAATCAGGACCCCAAGAGATACTATTTGACTATAGTCTGAAAACAGGCTTTGTGCCATGAGAATGGAAGACTGCAATGGTTATCCCCATTCAAAATGGAGGACCTTCAACACATACTGGAAACTACTAGCTAAAGCATCTGATTCAGTACCCAACTTGGGCATTGTCAATAAGCTTATGGTGCCAAACATAAACCCATTTAAAGCCTGCTGGGTAGCTAGCTGGCTCAAAGATAAGAACAAAGAGGTTATGATCAGTGAGGCCACATTCGCAAAGAGGCCAGTCACCAGTGGAGTTCCTCAAGGGTCTATGCTGGTCCCGTTCCTCATTGGCATCTAATTCTCTGAGGTCAAAGCCAATGTCAAAGGCCTCTGGCTGACCAAGTTTACAGATGATTCGCAACTGTGAGCAGTCATTGAATCCCCCCCCCCCCCCCAAAAGATGAGAACATACTTCAAGAATGTCGAACAGACAAATGCTTGGTGCCAAAGTCATGGTCTAAAATGCAATGCCAAGAAATTCCTTACAGCATCTTTTGGGATGTTATCCACACTGGGAAACTATGTCAATAAAACATCCTTAAAAATGTATTCACTAGTCAGGTTTCAAGGAATTCATGTAGACAGTAACCTTGACATTGTCCAATACGAGTTCCAAAGTAATAAAATCGTTCTGTGTTGCGCAGCTTAGAAAAGGGCATGGCATTTAGATCCAGAGAGGTCATCATGTCACTATACTCTGCAATCGTCACACCCATTAGAGTATAATGCCCCCTTCAGTATGTACCTGAGAAGACACATAAATGAACTAGAATATGCACAAAGCTTGCTTAGAAAAAATAAAGGGGGTAATCATAATGTCCTCAAAGTCTTGTCTCTTTACTCAGTATCATAAAGACTTATTAAAGGTAACCTTTGCCTGGGGTGTCCATGGCATCCCTGGACTCTGTTCCGATGAACTCTTTGAACATACACAAAATCAACATCAGGACTATTAGATCAAAGCATCTAAATTATGCTTGCAACATAAATAGTACATGTAGGAAAAAGATAGGTTTCACACAAAATTTCCATTCTCAAAGGCTAGCCATCCATGTGAAGTTCAATTCTTCATTAACCTTATTTAAGAACAAGTTGGACCAATGGATGGGTAATCAGAAACTCACCCTGGTTTACTGCATACGCTTCTCATGGACAGAGGCAGTCAGTGAATCACTATATAAATCAAATTAGTGGGTCACATTTGGTTTGATCAGCTAGGCTAACAAGGGCATCTCTGAATTAGAGCAAGAAAGAATAATGGAATAGAAGGGGTTAATGGGTCAGATAAGTGGATAGGTAGCTGCAAAGGGAATCACTGAATTTTCCAGAAAGGTTGAAAAACAGGGAAGTAGCTATATCACCTGGCATCTTGGAATGTATTGAATTTAACTGAAATGGATTCCAACCTTTCCCAAAGATAAGAAATTAAGAAACTGACAGACATCTTGCTTGATGAGGAAGGCCTAGTTTTCAAAAAAATTTGCAGAGGTACAAGAAGAATTCTGCATTTGTTGCGCACTTTGGTTAGAGTAACAGCTAAAAGCTAGGCTAAAACTTCACAAGCAGATGTCTTGCAGATTAGAATGCAATATAACTGAGTATCCTCCTTAGTGGTCTTATTGGAAGAGGGTTGAACTGATCTGTTGGGGTCTGTTTACTAAGAATTGGAAAGCATGCTTTTTGGCAAGCTTCTTCAAGAAACTGAGGCAGTTTGACCCCAGGATATTACAAATGGAAGTTAGAATATGGGAGGAGGTCTGGAACGTAGCCTTCAGATTTATAAAATCAGGATCTGCTTTCAACTTACATCAAAGGATTTATTGTTACACCTCATCCTAGAGAGATAGTTTTGGCGAATGAGATAAAAGGTACTGGGAAGTGAAGCATGAGATGGACTGCAGTACGGCCTTATTAGAGTTTAGAGTTGGGAGGGTGGCCTAATGGTTAAGGTGTTTGCCTTACAAACACAAGGTGCAGGGTTTGAGTCTCACAAGGGATAATTGGCTAGGCTTAAAATGGCTTGCAAGGGCAGTTAGCCTAGTACTAACCTATGAACCTATAATATTATTGCGCATATGATAGTCAAGCCTCTTTGGGGGCATTGTCATGTTCAGAACTGCACAGGAGTAAGAAAGTATGTTGTTGTGTCTTTCGGCTTATCCCGGTTAGGGGTCGCCACAGCAGAACTCCGGTCCGCTAATGTTTGGTAGTGGATTTTTATGTGCCGAGTTACCACCCCTGACGCACAACCTTCAATGAAGGCATGCCCATTCACGCATGCCTCCACACAGAAGACGCACCAGCTGAGAATCGAACGGGACAACGTCTTGCTGTGAGGCGACAACGCTACCACAGCACCACTACCGCGGGTAGGATATTAGGTTTTTTTCAGAAAGAACTAAGTTAGTTGTAGTGCGTGGTTTGGTAATGATGATGATGGCAACTAGAAAAATGAAAATTAAGTTTTGACTAGAATGAAGTTCTTTCTGCAACTTTCCTTGGGCCAGTTGTAAAGGCTGGTTTATGCCTGGGGTAATCACATAGGTGAAATTCTTTGTCAGAATAGAAAGCATCAGAGCAAATATTTTGTCCATTTTGAGTTAACAAGTTGGTTGTTTGCATGTGGGTATGTTTCACTCCTTTGAGTTCCCTCTCTGTATACATCATTCAGTGGTCATCAGCAATCACAGGTCTGTTATAGATATAAATCATATCCTGTACTTCAACTTTGTAAAAATTTTATCTGTTTCAGTTGGCTACATGCTCTGATTTTTTGCCATTTTCATGGAGGTTTTTCTTTATCTGTCTGCTACTAGCTGAATTTTTCAGTTACTTTTTTGTATTTTTATGGTAAATGACTGAAAAAAGTTATGCTTTTTTCTATCAGTTATTTCCTTCTAGTAACATATTTCATTTGCAAAGTGTGTGTAAATTTTTCTCATGTAACTGAAGAGAGGCTACAAGGAAGGGAAATTCATGAATTGGTTTGATATAATTTCTTGAATCTCTTGTGCTAGCAGGTTATAAAATGCAATAGCATTTCACTTCAAAGTAGTAGTTGATTAAAACAGGGAAAGTATGCAAACTTAAAAATATTGACAGTTGAGATACATGATATCCTTTTTTTGTGCTCTCTGTTATCTACGGGATGGTATAATTAAGTAACTCAACTAAGATAGCCGATTCCTCTAGAGGAAGTGATGTAATTGTTGCAACTTTGTTCTAGAATTGGAAAAAATGTTTGAGCACAGCCTTTTTCTGTCTGTTTTGGCTTGGAAGATACTGAGGTGACTGCTTCCCTTAATGTTGGCTGCATACAATTTTTGTGCTTGTTCTCTTCTAGGAACCTGTTATAGTGAAGGATTCAGTACTTTGAGCCAGAGATAGTAACATGCATGTAGCTAGCTCAGTTTTCTTTAAAATTCTTCTGTGCTTAGCTATTTTTTTTATTTTAATTCTTCCATTTTGAGGAGAGTGACGTTCCCACACATTAATAACAATGTCCTAAGCACGCAATTAGCTGTGAGGGATTTGGGTAATCAGGTTTATAGCAACCTGACTTTTGACCACCATGTTGCTTCCATTGTATGGAAAGCTTTCTGCATGGCCCACCTCTTAAGTAAGGGTAGCTCATCCATGGACAAGGAGATCATAATATCCCTGTAGTCTTCCCTTATAAAGCCCATTATTGAGTACAATGTCCTATTCAGCATGTTCATCACAAAGCACATGCAATAGTTGGGGAGACCAGAGAGCCTCCTCACCAGTAGAATCCAGGGCCTCAAAAATCTACCATACACAGACAGGCTAAAAGCCCTATCCCTCTACTCAGTTTTATACAGACTCCTCAGAGGTGACGTCTGTCTGGTATAAAAGGTGATCTCTGACCCCACCTCGATAGGACTGCTGAAAATTCTCAAGTAAAACTCCACTCAATTAACCCTCACGTGCAGACTCAGCCTGGTCTGTGACATCAGTAAGACTTGGTGGGACAGACTTGCATCCCAGACTCCCCCATCTATGGAACAGACTCCCTCTCCACTTCAAGCAGAGTACCTCTTTTACCCCCTTTTAAGCGCAACCAGGATAACTGGATGGGACACAGAAAATACATCCCTGGGATTCCACCTGTGTCCCTGCTGGACAGGGGCATTGGGTGCTGACTTGTCTAAACATAGGCCAAATTCTTTGCTAGGCTTATAAGGGCCTATGGGCCAATAGGCCAGTAATTTCCTATGACCCTTTTCCATGCATATAACTGCATTGCTGCCTTATTGTTAAAGTAAAGCTTATTCCCTTTAGACTTGTTGTAGTTTTTTTTTTTTTTGGTACTGTGAATGTACTACTGCTGCTTATTACCCAACAGGATTATATTTTTTTTACTGTAACAAGCTGAGACTTCATCCCCCAGTTAACACATAGCTGACCTGTTAGGGCCTACCCTCCCAAGTAACACTTGGCTAAAATGTTAGGGCCTACTACCAATGAAAAACAATGTACGTGATTTCATATTTGGCTTAACAACAGAGGGTAACTTGAGGTCCCTTGCCATTCCTGGACAGTGGCAGTATTACTGTGCTAAGATGAAAGCTGTGGAAAATTTAAGAATTCTAATGGCCTTCACCAGGAACTGTGTCTGTGAATGACTTGTACGAGACTCCTTTGCAATTTCTTACGCAGAACAGCAGTGCATATTTCCTTTAGGCACTTGGGCTGAGGTTGCATTTTATGAATTGAGTTGGACTTGTGTACACTTTCTTTTAGTTTAACCTGCTGTCTACCAGTCCTGTCATGAGACAGCATTTATATTCTGCCTATTAAGATATTTTTTCATATTTGGTGGCAGAGTATCCATCTGCTCCTCGCATACTTTGTGGGCACTGAAGGGACTCCAGTCCTATATATACTCAGAGCTCATCACATTTTGGTGATAATGGGCTTTTATGTGACACTATCACATCAGAGAACATTACAAATTAGACACCATCAAACATTAAGAGACTTTGAAGCATTTATTCATTTTTTATTGAGTAGACTATTTCTTTATCATATTATCAAAGTCAATATATATCTATATATAAATATATATCTGTGCCTGTGTAGATGTGTGTGTGTGTGTGTGTGTGTGTGTGTGTGTGTGTGTGTATATATATATATATATATATATATATATATATATATATATACATATACATACATACACACACACACATACACGGATTCACTAGACAATCTCGACGTACTGAAATGTCTAATTTCAGAACGTCGAGACTGAATAGTAGAAAGTGCAGTTACGCGAAACTGCACTATGTCGAATGCAAAAATGTCGAATCCACTATCGTGGTGTCACGTTCATGACATGGTGCGCTGTTTGAGGATTTATCTGGGGTTTCAGGTAAGTGGTGTTTGTGTAAGGGTATTGTGCAGGGATTTTAGTGTGTGTGTGTGTGTGTGTGTGTGTGTGTGTGTGTGTGTGTGTAGTGGTGTTTTTTGTGCGACCTCTGAGTTAGAATATAAGTAGGAGGGTGGGGGCGGAGCCTCACACATGATGGGTGCAGGGGGGCATGCCCCCCTGCTTACAGGTAGGGTAGGTGTGTTTGTGTGTGTTATGTTTGGTTTAGTGTAGTTAGGTGTGCGTGTGCTTACATGCTGGTTTGTGTACGTGTGTGAATGGTTGCGACTGTGCTATTTGCGGTTTGGGGTTTTCGGGTATGTGGATTGTCCACTATTCAGTCTTGAAATACTGAAATTTGACATTTCAGTATTTCGTGATTGTCTAGTGAATCAAAACATCCAAATTAAAAAAGTTATTTTTGCCCATAGTCATGGCCTTATCTGACCATTACAATCATCTTAAACCATATATGAATCTCGTCAAAAACCATAAACAGCCAATAAGAATTCTAGATTAAACAAATTGGTCAATTAAATATTGATTATGATGATCCCAGAAGTATCAGACTGAAAGAGGAAAATGTTGTTGTTCTTTCGGCCTTTCCCGGTTAGGGGTCACCACAGCAGAATGATTGGCAGTAGATTTTTACTGTGCCGAGGTGCCAGCTCAATGCCCAACCTTCAATGAAGGCAAGCCCATTCTACTCGTCTTTCAAATGCCAATCGACCGTGGGGAGGATATGCAGACTCCACACAGAAGGCGCTCCAGCAGAGAATCGAACGGGAGAACCTTTTGCTGTGAGGCAACAATGCTACCGCTGCACCACCGTGGCTTGTAGACTGAATGTGGAAAATATGCTTGATAAATGACTATATTCTGAAGTCAGTGCTACGATGTCCCAGAAAGGGAATGACATTAAATTGCTCCCATGCCAGTAGGTGCATAAAGCAGGAACAAAGCAAGAGAAGGGGACCTAGGATAGAACCCTGGTGTACTCCAATATTGACTGGTAGTAGTGAAGACAAATTGTTCTGCCAAAGTACAGCTTGCTGTCTATTTTCCAGATATGACCTAAACCATTGTATAAGCTTGAGGGTTGAGAGAATGGGTAATTAGTTTGTCTAGTAGTAAGTTATGGTTAACCATATCAAAGGCTTTAGACAGGTCAATAAATAGGGCAGAGGAGAAAGAGTTATTGTTACGATTTTTATTAATGGAATCTGTAAAGGATAAGAGGGCAGTTGATGTGTTATGGAATGGTCGAAAGCCATGTTGGCAGTTTGCGAGAAGGTTGTTTTGTAGTAAGTGATTAAGTAATTGTTTGTGAATACACTTTTCCATGATCTTAGCTAAAGGGGAAAGTAAGGCAATAGGGCGATAGTTTGAAAGCTCAGTGGAAGGATCACCTTTGTGTAGTGGGATAATATGGGATATCTTCCACAGAGTAGGTATTTTGCCTTCTGAAATAGTTCTGTTGATAATGATGGAGAATGGATATGCTATGGCTTTTGCAGCTATTTGTAGGAATTCAGATGGGAGAAGGTCAGCAGAAGGGGTGCAAGGTTTAAGTTTTTGAAGTAGTTTACAGATTAGGGATGTAGATACAAGTTGTATTTGAAAGGTAGGTAAGGAACTATTGCAGGTGTTAGTTTGGAAAGTAGTGAGAGGTGGTAAGGATTTAGCTAAGGTTAGAATGGCTTCGGTAAAATAGTTATTAAAGGCATCAGGCATCTGGGTGGAGTTATTATGGTTGAAGCCAGTCGGGTCTGGAGTAGTGGTGTTCCCTGGCTGAAGGAGTTTGTTTATTCCTGACCAAAACTTTTGAGGGGAATGTTGGTTGCTTTGTTGTAGTTGCAGGTAGAAATCTTTTTTATCTCGAAGAATATCCTTCTTGGTGGCATTCCTTAGCTGTTTATAGTGAAGGTGATTTGTTGGGCATTCGGTAGCTCTCCAGTTTACCCAGATTTCAGATTTTATTTCTAAGGAGTATCTTCTGCCTGGTTTGTTTTGTGAGCCATGGAGCAGATTTAGTTTTTATTCTAGTTGTGCGTATAGGGGCATGGCAGTGAAGGATTTGAAGAAAGTATTAAAGTAAGTAACGGATTCATCAAGTTCTAGATGGAAGAGAGGTGACCAGTCACATGCTTGTATCTCTGTTAAGAAGCTATCAGGATTAAAGAATCTTTTGGAGCGAGAGGTTTTGATGTTATGAGTGTTTGATTGATGGACTTTTTGTCTAATAATGTAGGTAAGCATGTGGTCGCTAATATCATCAGAAAGGGTTCCTGGAGTGTAATTGTTAGGGTGACTATTAATAAGGATCCAATCCAGAGTAGTTTCCTTGTTACTGGGTTTGTGGATTCTTGTGGGAGTTATTGTGTGAAACCAAAAAGGTTTACGTGATTGGTAGGTTTCATAGCACTACAATTGGACCAATCAAATGTTAAAGTCACCAAGCACAATGGTCTCCTGGGGAAGTTGTGTAGAGAGGTGATTAAGTAGGTTCTCGAGCGTACTGGTATTATTACCTGGGGGTAGATACATACAGAGAAGGTAGATAGATTTGGAATTATTGATTTGGAGTTTGGCAGTTAGGATTTCTGAATTGGTGGCAAATGATGGAAGATCATTAATGGGGGAAATTTGGAGGTTAGATTTATAGAGAATGGCTATCCCTCCACCTTTTTTGGTCGTTTCTAAGGATGCTATATCCTGGAGGAGAAATGTCCTGGTCTGGAGTAGATGGTTTAAGCCAGGTTTCTGTGAGACATAGTATGTCAAATGAGTGAACATCAAGGAGAGCATGTAGATGGGAAATTTTATTGTTAACACTTCTAATATTAAGGTGGCCTATAAGGAAGGAGTTGCATGGTTTAGTGTAGAGACTGTAGGTGATGTTAAATTGATTTGGTTGTTGGCATAGTTGTTATTGGGGCCAGGATTTGTGTGAATATCACCATCTATGAGGGGGTGTTGCTGGGGGTGATGTAGAGATTTAAGGAGTTTAAAGTGGTTATAGAGAGTCTTTTTGGAAGGGAGGTAGGTTATGTGGTTTGCTCTGTGGAATTTAGGTAGCATATAGCTGGACATACAGGTAATGTTGCTGTGGTCAAGGGAGCAGTTGAAAGAGGGTGTTAGTGTTTGCCGGATGTAATGGTTTTGTTCAAGGAGAGAAAGATATTCTAAGTGGGTGAGTAAGTAAGGTATGGTAAGGGAGGTTATTGTGGTGGTTAAGAGTAGTATGTTTAAGGGGATATCATTATTTGATGGGGCCATGGTATGGAGTAGTTTTAAGTAAGGAAAAGTTAGTAAAAGAAGCTGAAGTAGAAAGAAGATGTGACCTGTGAAAGGGATAGAGTAGGGTACAAATAAGTGTGAAGAGATTGGGGGAGTTAGTTAGTAAGGAAGAGTTGTGAAGGAAAGAAGTGGATAGATGGAAGTGGTAGTTGTGTTAAATAAGGAATAGGGTGACTTAATAATGGAATGGGTTGTTATAATTAGTAGGGTGAGATAAGAGAGTGGCTTGGAATTGGAAAGGTGAGTGATAGGATGGGAAGGGGGAGTTGTTAGTGAAGTATAAGTGTAGGAGCAGTGGGGGGTGGGTGGGAATTGGGGTAAGGGAGCGGAGTGAGCCCGCAGGGCGAACAGAGCGGTTAGAAACAGACAAGGAGCAGAGCAGCAGGAGGAGAAACAATCAGTCAGCAGAGCTGAATACTGCAGGTAAGTGTAGTAAGCCTGAAGAGGGAAGGAGCAGGGATAAGTATGGAGTGTCTAAGAAGAACAGGGAAGTGTGGCAAACTAGAATAAAGGTTACAGTGAGAAGTAGCAAAGTAGTTTTAGGTCGGAGCAGTGCAGCGGAGTAAGCAGAATAAAATGGGTGAGCAGGAGAGAGAATGGAAGGAACAGGAGCGCCCCCTACTGGGCAAAGCTAGAAGAGCACGCAGTTGCAGTAAGGGGGGGGTAGTTCTATTTCAGGGTGGGAGAAAAGCTAGAAAAGGGGGTAAAAACCGGTGGGAAAGGCATTTAGAGTACAAGGTAGCAAGTATGGTGGGGGGGGGCTGCTGGACAACCCGGCTCAGGACGAGCTTTGAACCCCTAAGCAACAGTGAACGGTGGTAAGTTTTACAGGTAGGACACAGATAACATACTTTCTGAAATCCTTGAAGCTGGGGGGAGTAGAGGCTGGGAGAGGAAGCCACAGGTAGTTGTCGAGCGGGTCCTTTTTCACCAGTTAGGTAGGTTCTCAGAAAAAATGTGGTCAGGAACAGCACAGTGAGGAGCAGGGTACTTGTAGAAAAGAGAAAGACAACAGTAGTGATAAGTAGCAAGAAACTAGTAATAACAATATATGATAATAAGACATTAGTTATAACAGTAAAAGTAGAGCACCCACTAATTCATTTAAAGCTAACAATCTCATAAGAGGGCTTGCAGTTTTTTTTCAAATATCTAGCAGTACAATCTTTATAGGTTCAATAAGACAGCATGTAGCACATCAGTTTAAAAAAAACATCTAATTCAAATGCATATGAGGTAAAACAACAGAGCAGCCATAATTCATGAACAAAGTATAAAAAGTAACAGGAATTGCTGTAAAATGACACTAGGATGAGAGTTATGGCTGCTAGCAGGCATAAAGTCTACAGCATTCCTTAGCAAATAGCAAGCCTGCCGAGCATATCATGGTGTTTAAATGTAACTCAAGTTACACTGTTAGATAACCAGTTGCCGACCTCCATCCAGCACCTTACAACAATTATAAGTATGTGTTTCTGCACTACAATGTTTAATCCAGCACCTTACAACAATTATAAGTATGTGTTTCTGCACTAGAATGTTTAACGCAGCAAAGACATTACAATTATATAGGTATAACAGCTATATTATTAATATTGTAAGGGTCGCCCACGCTGCAGCTGGTAAACGGCCGTGACCGCAGCTATTTGTCCTAAGGGGGAAGAACTAGCTTTTGTTGCTGCGTAGTATGCAAAGACAAAGCATACAGTTGTCATAAAAAAGTCTACATCCCAGATTCAGATATTAACTTTAGCCGAAGTTGCTCTAATTTAAAAAGTTGATCCTAACACATTTCCGGCACTTTGAACGTGTCAGAAAAAGTATTTCAGAACAACTAAGTCAGAAACAACAGGAGATTCTCCTTCTAACCAGTATTATCTACTGTGCACTTAGCACTTATTGACACAGCCTTCACAAATACTGAATAAGCGATCGTAACAACCTTAAACTTATCAGGCTAATACTTTCAGAACAGTAAGACAGAAAACTGGACTTCTGATAGTGGACCATGACCCCCAAGGAAGTGCACACTTGGAGTAAGGTGTCCCTGGCTCTGACTAAGAATGCCATCATGGAGGCAGCTAGGAGCCAGTCATCCAGGTACGAGATGACCTGGAACCCCCGCAGCAAACAGAAAATCACCTTCAAACAAGCAAAACTGCTGTTCAATCAACAGTGTTAACTTAGCCCACGCTACACTGATTGTAATGGTCAGACAAACATAATTCCAGCATCTAGGACATAGTCGCTATTACGGGGGTGCCAAGTGGGAGATGAATCTCTAGTCGCCTGTAACTGGCGTATGCAGACCAGGACAGACAGCCCTAGTAAACTAAGACTCTCGATGATATGTAGTAGGAGGTATTGCACAAATTAAACATAGTAATACTGTAACATTAAGCATATAAGAACAGATGGTCACAATTTACATAAGGCACATCATTAACAAACAACCGAACACAACTCACCACAGGGATAAAAGACGCTGGGCCAGGAGCGGACAGCAGCCAGGGGCAGAAGATAATAAAGATGGTGCCACGCAAGACTAGGGGTATTTAAAGGTTTAGGAGGTATAAAGGCCAAGAGGGGAGGGGTGTAAGGTGATGACTCAGTAGGGTTTGGAGGGGGAAATTCTTCTTATTCAAAACAGATCTAAGGTTTTTAACTGAAAAAAAAAAAAACATCAAAATACCAGCTTATAATAATGAGAGAAAACATGTAGAAGAAATACAGATGGAAAACTGGAGTAAGGAAATCTTCTCAGAGTGGGAACTTGGGGGTCAAGGAACTGGAGGAGGGGCATGCAAATAAGCCTAAGTTACCAGAGTACAGAGTGCTAGCAGGGAAACCACAGACTAAGAGGAACAAAGCTATTAACCAGCCTGAATAAGTAAAATCTTCATGTCTCATAAGCACTAAGAAAAATAAACTAATAGCCACATATAAACAGTGAGTGTTGTAAATTGTTTAAAATCCTGAACACGCCTCCCCTAAAAATATCCTACCAATGGGAAACATCCAACGGTCCACAGAAGAAGTCCCTGAAATGTGCTTATCAATGTGTTTTTCTACACAGGATTGCAAGACTAATGTGACAAGAAATTCTTCTTATGACTACACATTCTTCAAACTTCAAGTGGTCTATTATAAGAAAAGAAGTGAAATGAAAGCATCCCCAGTACTGGTCCATTGGCAGGACCTGGCTTAAAACTTAGATCTCATCTTTTATTATTCAACAGATGCATAAAACTCCCAGCATCTTACTGGAAAAAGGGAAAACTGCTTTTTTCCTAAAGTCAGACCCTTAATGGACACACAAATGAATGCACACAAGATGAAGACTGGGTCCATCAGGTTAACAAACGAAAAAAATGTCTGAAAACTTGAAAAGAAAGCATACTGTAAAATCATAATCACTTATGTAAAGCCCAGATCAGACGGAGTTAAAGTAAGAGCAGCAGAACCAAGTGTAGTTGAACCAGACGGATATGCCCTTCAAAAACCTCTGTACTACTGTGGGAGGAGGAACCGCAGCCCACTGACCTAAACCTACAAAATAAGGTTTGGGAACCAGTGAAAAACAAACACTCAAGCCAGGGCTGTCAAAAACCTAAATCAAATAATTTTGATATGTAAGGCCAGACGACCAAATATGGCCACATCCTTTACTAAGTGAGCCACCAGTGAAGTGCAGGGGACCACACAAAGTGCAAATGCCAATTCCTTCCCAGTAGGAGGAAAATCGCCGTGTGTGTGTATGTCTGTATTCCTCTGCATAGATCATTCTTCTTGTAAAATGACAGCTGTTCTATCAACTCATTTGGATCAACAGATCAGCTGATACAGGGTCCCAGTATGAGATAGCTATAATAGCAGGGATGGCATTCCCCCACTATTGCACATTCTCAGAGCTGGTATGAGTATGTGCGTATGTAACTATATGCATATATATAAATATTCATGTATTCATATAAAAGCATGAGGTATGGCAAGGGGTCTATATTGTATATTCGAAGTTTCAAAACTTCAATCCTCATATAATCTAACTTGTATGAGTGAAGTTTTAAAACATCTAACAAGTAATAAATAAATAAATAAATAAATAAATAAAAAAAAAAAAAAAAAAAAAAAGAAACCTACCTGAACGCTGTGAACACACACACTTCACAGCGTTCCAGTAATTTTTTTTTTATTACATGTTTAAAGCTTTAAAACTTTGCTTATAGTTCGATTATATGAGGTTCAAAGTTGTGAAACTTTGAACATATAATATAGACCCTATGGGAACGCCCTCAATTATGGGGGTGTTAAGATGCTCGCCCCTCTGCAAAAAATACAATTTGGAGTATGGATGCTTTATGCCTACATTTTCAGTTTTTATTTGTTTTTTATAAAAATCATTACTTCAGTGTTCTGCAGCATGATTTACATATACCCACCCACGCATATAATATACACAAATATTGTTCCTTGAAGTAGCAAGCCTAGAGGCAAGATAGATGTGAGATTAGTCTATTAAAGCCTTATAGTCTCAGCAACCTTGAGTATTTAGATAATATTTTCATTTACAACGAGCTGAAAAAGCAGAAGTCAGAAATGTATAATATTTGTGTGTGAGTGAAAGCGCAGCATCCAGTTCATACTTTGCATGGGCAAACAGACTAGTGCAGAGAGTAGAGAGGCAACAACAAAAGCTAGGAGGAATGTAATCTCAATGTTGGAAAATAGGAATCCATTTTCAAACAGGCTCAACTGTTAATGATCAGATACTTAAATGGTAAATTACCTACTTCAGTCATATTACTGATATTTAGAAAATCAATGAAAACTAAACACAGGACAGAAATCAGCACACACTCACGGAGAGGAATTTTTCTTTTAATAAAGGGCAGTTGACAAAATTTTAGTTATAGATGTGTATTATTCGTAGTCTAGCATAATATGTTACCTGATGTTTTCTTGCTTACAAATTACCTATATTTGGCTAACCTAACTTGTGTTTTACACACCAGCACATTTCTGCATGTGTAAACTATACCATTCAAGATCTGCATTTAGAAAGTGTAACAGAGAAAGGGAGGGTAAGATAGTGAGCGAGCGTGAGGAAGAGAGGTACTGTAGTCTGTACTAGCTAAAATACTGGTGGTTTTAATACCAGCACATACAGGCCAGTTTATTATACAGCTTTTCTTCTCCCATCTAAAGAAAGATTATACTGGCATCAAAAATATTTGCCTGTTGTGGTGATATCGATATAGTAATCTGTTGCTGATTCAGCATTTATGCTTTAAACGGAGTATGTGATCATTCATAAATATGTTGTACTTTTCCTTCAAATGACTGATAAAATGTCATTATATACATAAAATTCCATGGCTTACTGCCTTGTTTGCTATTATGCTAAATGTATTCTGTCTTAATTTTAAAGTCTCTGTAAAAATGACAGTGTTACTTGGCTTTTATCACAAGCTGCAAGGATACAGTAAAGAGGAAGAAAAAAAAAACTTTTAATGTCGGTACAACACTGTTACTTTTGTGGGATGGAGGACAATACGTACTGGTTGAGATTCCAGAAAAAGACCTTTTTTTCCAATTTTTTACAAAGATTTTAACAAAACTAATATATGATAATAGAATTATTATAAAACAAATATACCTATCTAAAAAAATAATAAACTAAAAGAACTATATACAATGGTGCCCACTATAAAACAAACTCTTAAATAGAAAAGAAATATGGTAAGTGTAGTTGGTGGTTAAGAATTAAAGTCTTCACAAACAGCATCCAATGAACCAGCCAGCATAAGAAGTCACTTATCACAACTCTTTGTCAAAAACAAGAGACTTTATTCAGGTTACTACTTTTGTGGTGAAACACACCATTTCATCAGACCATAACACTGTTTAAGTTGGTACCATGTTATATATACACTACATCAAGTTATTCAACAACCAATAAACAATGAACAATTTAAAGCAATAGCCACAGTTAAAGCTTGCTGTGTAAAACGTTTAGCATCAACATGTCATATAAAACACGACTAAACCACCATAAACTCTATAAACACAATAAAACATAATTAATATGTCTAAAAATGCTTGAATGTATATAAAACATTTTTCTTGATGAATAAAAAAGGCATACTTTATTTTAAAAGTTTCCTGTTCTTCAAAATGGGTTCTTCTGGTTAACTATATCACCCCCATGTTCATTTACCCAGATCCTCTTAACTGCTAAGAATCTGAAAGTGTGCGTGGATCCCATTGAACTGACATGCTTGGCTAAAGCATTTGCTAATGTCCCATTCCCGATATCCATCAGATGTTCTCTTATCCCGAATCTGAATTTCCTGTTCGTTTTCCTTATATAATATGCTGAACAAACATCACATATAACTAAGTACACCAAATTCTTAGTATTGCAATCTGCTGTTACATTAAACCTGGTCTCTATCCCTGTATCCGGATGTCTAAATCTCTTAGTGGTTTCTATGCATCTGCACTGACTGCAGTTATTGCAAGGAACAGCGCCTTGTCCTTTGCCATCATGATTTCCCTGTTTATCAGTCTTGGGGTAGCACAATAATCTTTTAAGGGATTTCTTATTCTTGAACAAGAAATTTGGTTAATCTCCCACTATGTTCCGGATTTCAGGATTATGAGCCAATATGGGCCAATGTTTTTTAATATTATCTGGGACTGTATCACTATTTCTAGTAAAGTATGTAGGAAACTGTACTAACTTTATCTCAATGTCTAGCCACTGTATTCCTATTCCTGTGCGATGAAAAATATGCCTTCCCAGTATCTCCCCTCCAGACTGTGATAACTTTCAAAATCTGGCTTGTATTGGGGTTCAACATATCCTCTCTCCTCAAATCTCTCTCTAAATTCAAGTAACTCATTCTTGAATGCGCAATCATCAGCTGTTAACCTTGAGATTCTCAGGGCCTATCCCTTGACAATGTTCCTGAATATATATTTAGGATGCATACTCTCTTTGTGGAGTATAGCATTCCAATAACATGCCTTCCTAAAAATTTTCATTGACAAACACCCCTCCCCGTCCCTATAAATCTTAATGTCTAGGAACTCCATTTCATCATGTGGATATTTCAAAATGTTATGCTATTATGTATGGTTTCATGGAACAAGTTCAACTCTTTTTGGTCACCCTGCCATAGCATAAGATAGTCCATAAAGCATCTGTAGAATACAGCATAAATCCACCTGTCTTTCTGAAGGACGTTCATTCTTCCATGAGACCATGACCAAGTTGGCATAACTGTTTGCAGTAGGGGTTATCCATGGCCACCCCATCTCTCTGCAAATTTAGTTTATGGTCAAAAAGCATGACATTGTTGGTCAATACCAATTCCATTAAAAGATGTATAACACCAACTTTCTTATTCTTATAAGTCTTATCACACAGTAAATATTATCTCAATAAGTCTATACCTATGTTATTGGGTATCAAAGTGAACAATGAATGTACAACTAAAGTTACCATTAAAGTGGCTTTATCAATCCCATGTTGTTGTACATGGTCAAATAAATCTTCCAGAAACTGTCTAGAGTCCCTCAAAATATGACTGTTCTTGTTGACCACCGGTCTCAAACATTTTTCAATATACACAGACCTAGCTTCAGTGGACCAGGTTTAACCCTAAACTATGGGTCTAAGGGGGGAGGGGAGGTGATATAGGGTCCTTGGGTCTATATCATATGAGCGAATAGCACAAATTGCAAATGGTCTTAATATCGACCATACCTCGAACTTCCAATTGTGGGGGCTACACCCCCCGCTAAATATATATTCCAACTCCGAGATCGTACTACAGTGAGAAAAGGGCAAATATCCCATTCTTCACTGTACAGCAATCTCAGAAAAAGCACTTTGAAGTCCGGTATGTTCGATATTATGAGCGTTCACAATTTGTGCAATTCACTCATATGATATAGACCCGGGTTCTTGTGGACTTTCGGTAATCCATGTGTACTAGGAATCGGGGGGGTTGGGGACCTTAAAATAATTATACAGGTCCAAAGTAATCTCATTATTCAACATACTCTCATACAAAATGGCATCCAACTTTTATTCTCCCTATCCAAATCTATAGCCTCATAAACAGTAGTGTCATTCAGCATGTCATTCATAGTTCGATAATAGTATTCACTGTTCATGATAACTATTAAACCCCCCCTTATCAGCTTGTTTAATAACAATGCTATCATCAGACTGCAATAACTTAAAAGCATCATATTCTCTCTTGGTTAAGTTAAAATATTTTTTACAATTATTATTCTGTTTCAAGGCTTCAAATATATCTTTTTCACAAACTAGTGGGTGATTGGGAGAAAAAAATATGCTTTTTTTTAAAAACTCAAAATGGTCACATTCATTGCCTTTAAATAATTTCAACAAAACATTCCTGCTAAACAGTCTCAGGTCTAAAATGGCATCAGTTACCTCAGTATTTTGCATAGGTATAAACAGTCCCTTGTTAAGTACACCAGATTCATCTTCAGTTAAAACTCTGGATGAAATGTTACAAACTAATGATCATTTGTCTCCCTCGCTCTCCATGTTTTCATCAGCTTCCTGTCACTCAGAGATTCTGAAGGCATTTTTCTCTTCATGCAACCTCTGCTATAAGAGCATGCTCTCCCTTCAACTTGGCTCAGTGAATCTACCCTGATGGGAAGTACTCGAAAATCCGAAGCTGACTATGTTTTCAAAATGTTGGCATATGTGGAAAAAACATTATTTTCAGTGAATGACGTGATGTAGTGTATATATAACACAGCACTAACTTAAACAGTGTTATGGTCTGATGAAGCAGTGTGTTTCACCACGAGAGCACTAACCTAAATAAAGTCTTTAGGTCTTTGACATCGACTTGTGATCAGTGACTTTGTATGCTGTTGGCTGATTCGTTGGATGCTGGTTGTGAAAATTTGGTTTACCTTGTTTTTCAATGGACGATTTTTTCTAGTTGCAACCATATTTGTGTTTAAGTATTAAAGTCTATTTATCCAGCAGTTCTTTGAATTTCAGCCACATAAGATCAAATAAAAACATCAAAGGAATAATAATAAATAATTATTTAATCCCCAAAATACAATTATTTGCAGATGACATCCTATTAACTTTGACTGATTGCAATCTTCTCTTATTGCAATATTCCGAGCAATATAAATGCCTACTGGGATAATTTTAGACTTGTTAATGACAACTCTCCAAGTAAAGATGACAAAAAACTAATACTCCAATCTACAAAACAACCTACTTTATCACCAAGCTGGAAGATATTATCTTAGAAGTTCTTACATAGGACCTTTACACCACCACATAAGGTTGAATTGATGTATAATAAAGACACAGGATACTAGAGATGGAAACCAAATGTTAAAGCTGACTGGCAGCATATGTTTTACAATTGTATAAAACTATATTGGGATAATATGAATTCTCTCTTACAGTATGTTTTAATGATAAATTTATGCTGACAAAATCTCTTATTTAATACACCTATTAAACCAAGAAAGTAAGCAATCATGAAGGACAACCCGTTCTCTTGAAATGTAAACAGCTTTATTCTACAATAATACAACAATCCGCATCCAGTGTGCTCACTCTCTTGGTTTATTAGTGTTTTTTGTCTCTCGAGCACTTTTCCTCTCTGTTTTTGTGATTTAATACACCTATTCCCACTTGTGTCATGAAAATAAAATACCCTCGTTTATGCAGCATCTTAACATTAGCAAAACAAATCACCACCAGGAACTGGAAGAATCAGACGACTCCTGCTATGAAGGAATTTGTACACTTGGCAACTGAAGTGTGTCATCTTTAACTTATCATGATCAAGACAAGAACATCCAGAAAAAGACCTTCTGACATTTCAGCAGAAACACCACGTTGTACACAGTTTGTACATAGACTTTAGTACACTGGACTGGTGTTGCTACAGTGATGGTACTTATATTAGTACTTTTGTCCATTTATTATAGTACACTTGTCCATCTACCTACTTAACTGAATAAACTACTTGAAACTACAACAATGCTTCTTGAGTCTATGTTATTTAATCGACCATTTGGAATGTCAAATACTGGAAGTTCGAACGGGGAAGTTTGAAAAATAGAAATGTCTAAGCCACAGAAATTTGAATTCTTTCCCAGGGAAAGAATGTGGTTGGCTGTTTCCGCGGCTTTGACATTTTCTCTACTGTGGTGTGAAAGTTATGGATCAGGTTAAGGTAAGTGTGTGAGTGTGACTGACGGGGTTAGGGCGTGGGTAAGGTAAGTGTGCGAAAGTGACGGACTTTAGGGTTAGGGCGCGGGTAAGTGTGTGATAGTAACTGACTTTAGGGTTAGGGTGCGGGTAAGGTAATTGTGCGATAGTGACGGACCTTAGAGTTAGGGTTTGGGTTAAGGTAAGTTCATAGATAGTTGTGTATGTAAGGTATAGTGCAGATTTATTATGGTTTTGGTGTGCTTGTGTTGTGTGTGTTTTTCTGAACAGCAAATTTTTTCCCCTGGGAAAAAATTTGCTGTTCTGAGGTTTTGATGTTGTTATATTTCGAACTTCCAAATTCAAACATATGGTGTTCAAAATTTTGGAAGTCGAATTATATGACATAGACCCTGCGTCTTTATTACTCACGAAGTGGGGGCATCATTGAGAGAGAGAGAGACTACTAGAACTGCTAGCCAAAGTAATTTTATGTGGATTAATCCATTGCACTGTTTTTCATTTCATTAAAAACTGGATAATAAGTTAGCTAAGCAACCAAAACTGCTCACTGAGGCTAGGTGTAATGTCTTGCCTATCCCTAAAAGTACATCTTTGGAAACATCACCGGGATCATCCCGAGGCCTTTGCCTGTTCAACTTGTTTATTTATATACATGTTAAAGTCTGACTGAAATCTCTGCAGCAAAATGGCAGATCATAATGCATTTCAAAATGATTTTGATAAATTCGCTCTGCAGGTATCTAGCAGTATATGTTGAAATAAAATGTCTACAAATGCATTATTTCCAGTATTGGTTATTTCATTTCATAATATGAATATACACACAATTTCAATATTCATTATCTGATTATTATAAAGATCTCAGAGGCAGTGTCCATGGATTTAACTTTTTTCTCATGCTCAAGATATTTTTATGACAGCTATTTGGCTAACTGACTTTAATCCTGAAATATATTTTAAAGTGTAGATGTATTGGTTCCTCTATATAGTGCTCTACTTTCCACAACTGGAGAATACAGTTTCATATTATGTATGTACTCAATCCAGGACATAAAAAAAAAGATGGAGACAATCCAGCAATAATTCCACTAAAAGGGTGAAATGTCTTATCAAAAAAAAAGATATGAATTATTGAATATTAATTTCGCTGTAGCTTAACAAGAGTAGTGTATATGCAGTTATTACAACAGAGATTCCTAATCATAATTTAGAAAGTAAATTGTTTCATTACAGTGCAGGCAAAATGAGGAACAGGCTGCCCAAAGTTACATGTGATGTGACTGCTATGCAGCAGTTTAAAAATGTTCTTTATTTTTATGTAGCTAAATTTAAATTTCAATTGCTGGGAACTGGACAGGAACTTTTATATGGCTGCTTTTATAGCCATGAGTTTCTAAATTTACCTTTGACCCTTTGCTGCAGCAACCGAAGAAGCCCCTGTATCGCAGAATTTGTCACTAGGTCCAAAGTCTCACAAAACAAATGCAGACTCAACATATTTCCCCTCGTCTATTCCAGGCAGAATGTAGACAGACTTTAATGCCTATCAGTTTGGTGAAAATTAGGGAAGGGGTGTTTATATGTTAACAAGAATCAATGAAAAATACTCATTGCCCTGAAGTTCTTGGACCTCGAGTTCTTACCTGAGGTAAGGTGTTGCAGTAGGGTTTATCTACAAACATTTAACTCTGAAATGTAATGTTTTCTTATTTGTACTAGATGGATAGCACATTCCTAACATTTCCATCTCCATTTGCTGTGCTATGTTCTTTACTGACATCTGCATCCTCAAGATCACAAAGCTTAGTAAAATGAAAGTATTTCCTTTATTTTACCTCAGAATCAGAATATATTGGCAAAATGTGTGCGGGGAGCTGTGCCACCTGTAAATGGGTACAGGTATCTTGCCCTTCTTGAAAAGCCATTTATTTATGTAATTGCTGCCCTGCATTTTTCTCACTCTGCATAACGTTCAGTTACAATGATTGCATTTTTGAAAGGCCAGGTATTGTATTACTGCACTGAATTTAACAATGATGAGACAGAACAGGTATTTTACATAAATACAGAGAAGTAAGTGAACTATGTCTTATGAAAAATGCATTTGTTACTATTACGTCACCACAGCAACCAAACAAGTAGTAAATATGCAAAAGAGAAATGATGAGAAACCTGTGACTGCCTAGTATAAAAGAAGAGAAGGTAACAGTGATATACCTGACATAGGTCAGCTTTGGATTAGTCATTTACTGGGCTAAACAAATTAATATAAATACATAAAATATTACTAACATTAACCACTGGCTGTATTATTCAAAATGACCCACAATGAAGGAATATCCACTCAACATATGCATTCTATAATTTGAGAAAAAATGCAATGATTCAGTCTGTTTTAATTTACGTATACTCAAGTAAAGAAGATTCTTATTTGTAATTTGGACAATTAGATGGGGATCAAGAAATTCTTTCCTGGTTTGCCACCTATGTACACAGGTAGCCTGGAAATGGTTCATATGCCAGGTCCCTGCTTTTAAATGTTTCATCTCCCAAGCCCTGCTTACACTTATCAAGGGTACCAGAACTTGTCAGAGATTTGGGATGCATGGCTAGGCTTTAAAAGGCCCTTGGGGTCATTAGCTTAGTACACTACTAAAAACATTTCTCAACCACAAAAGCATGCTTAATGTTTTTGAAATATACCCCTGATGACATTTCCATGACTACTGCATTTCCAGAGTGATTGGTACGTGTCACTAAGATGCCAGGAAGGAAAGATATACAGATGAATAGAGCACAGAAACATACCAAGTTTAAATTTCCATGTAATGTCTACAGGCATTAGGTTTTCTACTAATGATGCATATTCAGTGTTTAGCATGCATTTTCGTATTAACATATGATGTTAATTCAAGTATTTCAGGGCTATGCAGCCTCTGACAAAAGAGAAGCAGATTCCTAGCACTATGCTCATTTTCAAAGGTATACAAAGAAATGAGCATTATTCTTTTAGATGGAACATTAACTGAACACTAAAAAACATTCAATAAAAATGTAATTTGTGTGCAAACTGAGTACTGGGATGGATTAATGTTAACCGGTTTTAACATTTTGGTTTCTCATCCATAATTTTATGAAGTGAATCATCTGCTTGACTTTTTCCTGATGCATAGAATAGTAATATAATCATTAAGCCTCGTAAGAAGTATCACTCAGTGCCATAAAATGAGATTCATGTGAAGCAGTGGACTGATTATTCGAAAAGCTGCAAAGTAATTAAGTGAAGCACTCAATGCATATGTTCTGCATATTGTATTCTTTTAAATAAAAGAAACAGTCTAACCAATCAATATGCCTACATACATATTTTAAAGGACCAGCAAGTGTGATCATTTAAACTGAAAAGGATAAATAATTCCAGTTCATCGATTTGGAAAAAAAAAAATATTTGGATTAAATATGGAAATCTTTATCAAACAGGAAACAAACTGAGGCTTGTATATCTGTATAATAATGCCTTTTAATTACTTATGAAAAAGTTCTAAAACCACGGAAGTTCAAAAAATCAAATGTTACAGACAAGTTATGACTTTTCAATTAGAAATGACATCCTGGAGTAAATGTTATTCAAAATGCACATATCCTTTCATTAACAGTTCACATAATTTTACATTTGATATCACTAACTTAAATCGGAATTAATATCAATGCTCTTTTGCCACTGAAATATGATTAAACCCCTAAGTTCTCTGAGAATCAAAACATAATGGCTTTCTGTAACAGAATAATGGAATATCACATGGCATACAGTGAACCGAGATATACATAATGGCAGGTTTGTGAATACTTTTGAAATGAAACACATTTTTAGTGCACAATGTCTTAAAGTTTATTTGCTCAATTGCACAGAGGGAGGGTACCTAAATGGTGCCCATGGTAAGAGGGAGGGTACCTAAATGGTGCCCATGGTAACACCATATAAGGAATGAGTTCAAGCCATGCACAGTGATAACTTGGGAGGAATGACATGGAGTGAATTCTTCTTCTCATGCCCTAACGAGGTCCTAGAGGAAACTACTGTCCGTGTTACTTTTGGTGGGACGAGGTCCTTCATAGGGATGCTACCTAATTAAGTGGGTGTCACAAGATCATGATGTAATTTCACATACTGCTCCCACACCAAGGGAACATGATTGACTAAAGCACACTTGGAGGCTCTACAAGTACCAATAGTCTCTCAGTCTCATGCACTTCCAATGGGTATCACAAGGTCATCTCACTGGTGAGTTTGGGGTCCACTCAGTGAAGGTTTATAATGGAGGAGTAGCCTTGAAAGGAACAATTGGGGATTCAGTGTTGGGTTAGTGCAAAAGCCGAGGTGAACATTTAGAAATTTAAGTGTGGTCAGGTCAAAGAAATGAAAATGAATCAATGAGCATGGAATACAGCTATCTTACTCATTTTATAATACTGCTGAAAGATATATAGCAGCTTAAACAAATGCAACGTTTTGAATAGTTAAGCTTGAAGCAGAAATTACGTATATAGTTTTACCTGTTATGGGAGTACACTGCAATGAAGTAACTTTTTTACCTAAAATTATATCTCTAGGTGTTTTGCTTGGAAAGAATTGTGTGTGTGTTTGTGTGTGCTCACGTGTGTGCATGTACACGTGTGTGCACATGCATGTGTATGACTTAAACATCTGTTTATTAAACACTACTGCATTATTCTTAACATCAATATACCAGTACACCGGTTTGGCATTTACTGTCATGGTTTAGACTCCTGCACAGTATTTAATAATGTCTGCAGGTGAAGGTGTACTGAAGTGAGAATGCTAAGACTGACATTAATACTAATAAATAAATCTGATCCTATGTGAAATTATAATATTAAAATGAAACCAGGGATGCAATAAAGAAAGTGAACAAATATGTTAAGAGTGACATTCCAAAAACGTAAATTAAGAAAAACATTAAGAAGAAAAAAAGGTCACTGGAAACCCCAAAACAGTAGTAAAGTGTAATATGTGTTGTCACTTCGGCAGAATTCTAAATGAAAGAACAAATCATTAAAAACAATACTAATGCAATAATGTTTAATTTGAGGTTACTAGATTAATGACAGCTGAAATCATCAACAAAGAACCTGATATATTTTTCTCTAAACTGAAACAAAATGAAATATCAGACTATATGGGAAATTGTGTTTTGTGTGTGTGTGTGTGTGTGTGTGTGGGGGGGGGGGGGTTGGGACAGGAAAAATTGCAAATGCCATGAGATTTTAGTGCAAAAATATTTCCTATGTTTCATCTAACTCTACAAAACAATTATTTTGAATCTCAAATGCCTTAATGCTATATGAAACAACAGATATAATTCAAAGTCAAGTCCTTTGCACTGGTTATAGTTATAGTAGTTTTACATGTCACATTACATAAAAAAAATTTCTACTTCTGGGTATCTAAAACGGTAGTAATCCAAGTAATTTTAAAGATTACATTATTTTTTTTAAATAAAATCCAATTTTATGACAAGTTCTTTTAAAACATATCATCATGCACAATATTTAGTAAATGCATTTAAAGAAAAATGTATACGCTGGTAAAATTATGGATGGATAACTAAAATGGTAAAACTGAACACTAATCTCCATTCCAACGTATAAGGAACACATCCTTTACACATCTTTATTACGTGGTTCATTTCTGTGTTTATCTAAAACAGCCACGGCTTTTTGATTTTCCTTATTCGATGGTGAACTTCAAACTGGTAGCCTTCAAACACAAATTAACATGCTTGATAACTGAAGCTTAGTGGCAAATCTATGCAGATTTCCTTTCAAATTTCACTCAGATTCTGTACAAAGCAAACCCTCAACATATTTATGGATCACCGTTTGCAAATATGAAGGATGAAGTCATACACTAGATTATGTTGTATTCTTTTACGGATAATGGGAAGATATCGCCACTGCTACTATTAATTCAGAGTTCTTTGTTTAAAAGATCAAACCAACAAAACAAGTAAAGTGGCTCACATAGCATACACAATCCCCTGGTGACACATGGGGGCACTGTGCACACCTGTATAGTATTGAATATATTTAACTATACTGATTTAAATATTACAGATAGTCATTTAACATTGTTTATTAAAGGGTGGAAGTTAGTGACCACAGTGTCTATGAATTATTTACGAGGAAATTTAATTTGAAATTGTTTAACTCTTCTGATATGGCCAACACTGCAAACGTACCACCTTTTAATAATTCTAAATTAAGAAGTATATACAACCCCCCCATAATATTCTCAGGATTTTCTGAAAAGGCCTGTGAAAGGGAAGTGTATGAACTTTATGATAAACAAAAGTGTATAACATTTAATCTAACTAAAGATAAACAGAAATCGCTTAAAAAAATTTGAGAGAATGTGCTTGTTTGGGTTATGAAACCAGACAAGGAAGTGGATGTTGTTACTATGGATAGGACTGACTATTCCAATTAGATTTCTAATACGGTGCATACCACCAATATATATATATATATATATATATATATATATGTATACACACACTAGTGCATCGCTGAAACAGATTAACATAGCTAATAAGAAAATTGATTTATTTCTTCATGACACTGTGCTACAGGGAGTGATTACTCCTGATACCTATGTTTTTACTTAATAAATACCCTCTAGTTCCAGCTGTTTTGGGGATCCCCAAGATCCATAAAGAAGTTATTTCACCCCTTATAGACTGATTATCTTAGGCCAACATTCAAAAACATACACATTAGCTACATTTGTGGATCATATATTGAATGAGTCTCTAAACAACATATTTTACAAGGTTCTTGGGATTTTCTTACAAAAAGATTAAACCACACTTTTTTTTTTAAAACACAGGCTAGTTTTACTGCAATAGATGCTGTGGATTTATTTTCGAGCACTCCCATTTAGAGGGTCTCCAGCTATTTCACTCTGCTATTGTGGAACTCACAGACTAGGAGTATGGGATTGTGAAGACTGGTAGAGAAGGGTGAAGCCTGCCAGCCTAGTCAAATAGAATTTGATACATAATTCTATCATTTGTAAATGTGAAATGTTGAACTTAAAACAATGTGGCAACATTACCATCTGCTGTAAGGAAAACTAAGTCAAGCATTTCAAATCTTTCTTTTGAAGTTAAAATTATTTCATATCTATCCTTTGATCTGTAGAGCTTGGAGTCAGTCTGTCTGAGCTAGCACATTCTTTCTATTGTTTTAACTTAAGGAATAATTACGGGAATTTACATGTGGGATGTCCTTTATTGCTCTAAGTGTAAAAGAATGTAAATGCAGTTTCTGTGTGGCCTGGGAACCAGGAAGGTGTAAAAGATGATGTAATGTTTAGCAGAACTGCAGTTTCAATTTAAACAGTGAGAACCAAAGATTATTAAGCATTTTTGTCTGACTATTCAACTCAGCACTGCCTTGCTCTATGTAAGTAAGTTATCTCAGAAGTGTGTTTTCTTGTAGAAATAATTAGGACTATAAAGATTCGACTAAGTGTTTTTCTGTTATGTCAGAACTGTACTACTGAATTATTTTAAGTTTCTGTGTGATCTCTGAACTCTTGAATAGCACTGTGGTGTATTAGTATTGTCTTGTGTTTTTAGTATTTATTATTAAATATTTTAAAACCCTTTTCAACTGTGGCCGGTTTATGTAGAGATAATTTAAGCTCTAGAGTACATTGCATGCTTATAAGTGATCCTGGACTAAGCCCTTCCAATAAGCCTTGATTGCTTAAGTTACACTACTATTGGGTATTAATATTTCACAGTAATAACTGGACACCCTTTTAAGGGCCTTTGGGTAGCTGATAATTATTAGTTGGTGGTGGCAGGAATTACTACCGTATAGTCTGGGTATAGGGGCACAGCTGGAGAATCTGTCAGTCTTTCCCAGGAGTGTCTGTGAAGTTGTACAAATACTTATCTCTAAGTGTGTGTGTGTGTGTGTGTGTGTGTGTGTGTGTGTGTGTGTGTCAGCTACTTGGGTGGGGACACGAAGCACTGTTTGAACAGAGAGGGTACTGGAGGTTTTAGCTTGCCAGCTAGGCTGAGATATGGACCCTATAGCTGTGTCAGTGGGGAGTCTTATTAGGGACCTGGGGAGCAAGGGAGCGACCAGCCCTGGACTGACTGTGATTTCTGTGTGCTCTTAAGGGAAATTGCACTTTACTGTGTGTATTGGTTATCCTTTCCTCATATATGAGAATGGCCTCTCTGGTGTTAGTGGTGAGGATTGAGGCTCCTTGACTGCTGGGCCAGGGCACAGGCATCACAGGTATTATAAATTTTATTGTGGTCATGATAGGGCTGATCTTAACCAACTGTATCTTTTTTGAGGGGGGAGGTCTTTCAGCAAAAAATGGGTGGCTGAGTGTGTTTATTTTGCTCCCATATTTGCTAACATGGTTATGTATAGCTGGGAGAAACAACACATTTTAAATTCTGAGTACAATAATCACTGGTATATATACACTGCCACTTTTTGGATGATATATTTATTTTATTTAAGGGTTCTGATTTGAAAACTAAGGAATTGCTGACATATATTAACAAAACAATATCATTTCTGAAATTTACTCATAACTACTCTAGTGACGGTGTAGATTTTCTAGATGTAACCATATACAAGAATTATGATATAGGATATTTAGGTTAAAAGGTTGTAGGGAAACCTTCATTTTCTAATTGTTACTTGTATTTTAAAAGTTGCCACCTATATCTTAAGAATAATATTTTTAAGGGGCAACTGGCAAGAGCAGCAAGGATGTGTTCTTAATTTACAGTTTTTTTGACTGAAGTGAAAACTAACAGTTAGTATGTTTCTCAATAGAAACTATCCACCTCATTTTTTAAATATCAAAGACGTCATTGTTACAGGTTAGGGTACTACATATGTCTCTATGTTAGGAGTTGTGCATAAGCCCCATGAAGTGAAGGCAATGCTGAACACCAAGGATAGAAATTATTACACTAACTCACTGCTTCTCACCTTCAATTCTTGCTCAAATAAAATAAAAAATATTGTTTACAATAATTTTATATTTTAAAGGTGAATAAGATTTTTAAGATACTTGGTAGGAAACCCAATTTTATTTTTAAGATGGAAAGGAACTGTAAATACTTTTTTGAACACCCTTTAAATGTTAATCTTAAAGATCATAGAAGTACTTGAAAATGCGGGGCATGTATTCAATGCCCCTTCATCTTGGAACATAATCCTTTAAAATTCCCCCCATAGGATACACCTTACCTTCGGGAACTGTGGCACCAATGGAGTGGTGTATTTTTCTATTTGTATGGTTTATTCCAAATTCTTTGTGGGAAGATCGAAGAACATTAAGAAAAAGGATATATGAGCATTTGCATACTATTGTTCTTCTTTCGGCTTTTCCCAGTCGCCACAGTGGAATGCCGGTCCGCAATGATTGGCAGTTGATTTTTACAGTGCCAAGGTGCCAGCCCAATGCCAAACCTTCAACAAAGGCATGCCCATTCACGCATGTCTTTCAAATGCCACTCGACTGTGGGGAGGACATGTAGACTCCACACAGAAGGTGCTCCAGCCGAGAATCGAATTTGAGAACCTCTTGCTGTGAGGCGACAATGCTACCACTGCACCACCGCGGCAACATCTGCATTAAAAAAAAAAAAAGTTAACAATGCATTATTTAAGCACACTTTGGAATGCAATTCTGCTAAATTCAACTCAGGCTCTTGAAAGTTGCGCACAATGATGTGAGTGGAGGCTCCTGGGAACTAAAATTAGAACAAAAAATTTATTTGGCAATTAATTGACCAAATTTCTATTGCCTTAGTAGTAAAAATCAGATCTATTAAAGTTTAGGATGTGTTATTTTATAGTATATATATATATATATATATATATATATATATATATATATATACACACATATTGTATTTTTTTATCAACTTTAATGCTTTGCATATGCCTTTTTGGGATACGTTTTATACTTTAACATAATTAAAGGGCTACTAATTAATGTCTTTTTTTTAAATAAGTCAACTGATTTGTGATTGGCTCATACCCTTGCATGTGATAGAATGTGCAATTGTAATTTAAGATTTACGTGGGGTTCTGAAGTCATCCTGTTTTTGATAGCGACAAAAGTGCTAAACCATGGTTTTATCAACAGTATATTAAACTTTTATAAGAACATTCACGTTTATTGTTTTTGTTCTGAAAATCTAAGTTATTTTTGTGTGCTGGACTGCTTGGTCAGGAACTGTGGATTATTTTGCTGGTTTGGTCTTTTGAATATTCAGGCTGCACAGACACACCCTTGTTTACAATTGTTTTAGGTTAGTTTTACAACATTTAGCCAAAATATTTTGGGCACATTATGAAGTAAACTGACAATTTCAGCAGTTATGATTGAGTTTTTGGTGTAAATTAACATAATGTATGCACAGAATGACATGAAATACATGAGACTCTTTACAGTGAATATGTAGCCAATGAGAAATCACCATAGCAAGTAGGACACTGACATACCATTTAGAAATCTGAGCGAGGAATGCTACTTCATCTGCATATTAAATGGATCCATGACATGAAAAACATTTGATCAGTTTCACTTTTTCTTTTATTTTATTTAAAGCACTTAAAAGGCTAAATACTACAAAGAACAAATAAAACAAAAAAACATGAAATGTGTAAATAAATCAATAGAATCATACAATTATAAGTCAGATCACATCAGAGCATGTCAGGTCATGAATAACCAATGAGAGAATTATACTATGGTTAAGCTTAGCCAGCATTTTGTGTGTGTGTGTGTGTGTGTGTGTGTGTGTGTGTGTGTGTGTGTGTGTGTGTGTGTGTGTGTGTGTGTGTGTGTGTGTATGTAAGAATGTATGTATATAAAGGGTCTATATTAAATCAGCGAATGCTTAAAAAAGCAAATGCTGATATAGCAACCCCATGTAAGCAAAAACTTACAATCCCAAACACTTGGAACAAAAAAAATTAAAAATGTCAAAACATTACATAAAGTGGGGGGCTTCTTCTCCCACACAGCCCTACTTAAATATACCAACTCCAAGATTGCACTACAGTGAGGAAAACGGCAAAGTAATGGAGGCGGCCAAGAGATTTCTTTCCCAGGGAAAGAAATTGCTTATATGCTGTTTCGTGCTTTCAAGTTCAATCAAGATGCATTCAAAGGATCGTGACTTTGATTATATAATAGGAACCCTATATAAACTGAAAGGACCACCAAAAAGAAGCCTAAGCTGCACTCCACCTTATCAGAGAAGGCAGTTATTTCATCAGAGCTGGAGCCACACTGGTTACCTAATACCTGTCTGATGTTTCGGGTATGTTTCTGCTACTAAACCCTCACTTCATGACGCTAGCAAGTAAATGGGAATATACAGATATACATATGTGTGTGTGTGTATATGTATATATATATATATATATATATATATATATATATATATATATATATATATATATACACACACACATATGAGTCTATGTCAAATGATCGAAGTGCCACATTGAACAATGAGACCAAGTACCAAATGACTGTAGTTGTGTTACAGCGAAAAAAAAAATAAAATCTGAAACCAAAAAAAATCTTGTTTCATGTTTTTGCAGGTGGTGGAAAAAAGAATCAATTTGAATAAGAAGCACCACAGTAGGGAATTCTAATGCATTACCTCAATGCAGGAAGAAATAACCTGAATAATTTTATTACAGACCCATTCTCTGGAATCTGTACAACAGGAAAGATTTACATTGCTCAACAATTGTGTAACTAATGTAGACAAATAATGAAAATGCAGCTATATATCCTTTTGATTACAGTTTAAGAGACTGCTTTCCAATCTTATAACAATATGGAAGATATTTATATGGTCCCAGTTGATTTCAAAATCTTTTAAAGTATTTGCTTGAATAGCCTCTGCACTGTATTTTTCTCAAGTCCAATGAAGTGATTGGGTAGATCACCCATTGCATAGTACTCCAACATGCATATCCACTGGATTCTCAGTAATCATAGCTAATATTAGCAGACGAGATCCTTTGGTCTTGTCTTGCAATACTTCACATTTTGCAATGGGGTACCTCTGTTTTGACATTGGCTGAAGACAACTCCTAAGACTCCATAAATGACAAGTTCCAAAGGAAAAGTACACACAGAGATTCCTGCAGACTAATGTCCTTACCCTTTTTACAGGAAAGTACAGTTGTGTACACCTACCATAAATGTAGATGTTCGAGTGTCTTCATTGTTGCAGTCATAACTGTAGGGTGCTCCTGCCGGCAGGCAGCCCGAGGTCGGCCAGAATCCCAAAGTCTGGGTCCGGCGTCGGCTGTATAAGCTAGTATCCTGACGTCAGTACGCCTTGGTACATAGCCCTCAGCCGACGCCATCTTCTCCAGCCTTTCTTGCCCTAGATGTCAGAATACTCCAATAAATCAAAAATGAATCCAACAAGGAAACACAAATACACCACAAAAAAGGAAAAGAGGGGATAGGAGGGAGGGAAACCCCGACTGCAACAGTGAAGACACTCTAACATCTACATTTATGGTAGGTGTACACAACTGTACTATGTTCTTCGTGTTTCACTGTTGCAGTCATAACTGTAGGGTGGAATCCCAAAGCAGTGTAGAGAGGAGGAGGCTTTAGATAGAAGAAGGGGAGGCAAGAATACCCTGCAAGACAGCAGAGGCAAAGCCTGCCCTAGACTTAGAAAACAAAGGGAGATTGTAGTGCTTGGAAAACGTATGCACTGAACTCCAAGTGGCAGCTTCCAAGATATCCTTGGTAGGTACTCCTCTGAGAAAAGCTGCAGAAGTAGCAGCTGCTCTAGTAGAATGACTTCTAATGGTTCCAGGAAACTGTTTACCATGATGAGTGTAACAAAATCTGATCCCATAAGCAATCCATTTGGAAATGGTTTGTTTAGAAATAGGTTTTCCAAGTGAACTGGAGGCAAAGGAAACAAACAGTTGGTTAGACTTTCTGAAATCTTTAGTCTTGTCCAAGTAAAATCTTAACTGTCTGTGCACATCCAATGAATGCAAAATCCTTTCCCCTTTATTTTGAGGATTTGGAAAGAAAGTAGGAAGGTGAATTGTCTGATTCAAGGCCACTTTCGAAATCACCTTAGGCACGAAAGTAGGATTGGTCCTCAAGGATACTCTGTCCTGATGGAAAATAAGGTAAGGTTCCACAGCCATAAGAGCTTGCAACTCTGAGACCCTTCTGGCAGAGGTCAAAGCTAACAAAAGAACAGTCTTCCAAGATAGAAACTTAATATCTGAAGATGCAGCAGGCTCAAAAGGAGGCAAAGTAAGTTTTTCTAAAACATAATTAAGATCCAAGGCAGGGACCGGAGGGGTCCTTGGAGGCCGCAAATTCTTAGCCCCCCTCAAAAACTGCTTCACCAAAGGATGTGAAAAAACAGGAGGATCAAAACTGAAATGCGCAGAGATAGCAGAAGCATGAATCTTAATGGAAGAAAATGAAAGTCCCTTAGATAAAAGCTCCGAAAGGTAAAGCAAAATAGAGGAGAGATCAGGAACCTGAGGATCAGAACCTCGGTCCTGCATCCAAATAGAAAACCTCTTCCATTTAGAGGCATAAGATTTCCTAGTGCTAGGCCGTCTAGCTTCCAAAAGAACATCCAAAACTTGTTTGGGAAGACTAGAGGCAATCAAATTCCTTTGAAGAGCCAAGCTGCCAAGCAAAGGGTCTTGAGGTTGGAATGTAGTAACTGACCCTGATGCTGGGACAGAAGCGAAGGGTTCAGTGGAAGAATCCAAGGAGGCCCGAGAACAGGAGCTTTAGAGTCGGATACCAAAACTGTCGAGGCCAATTTGGAGCAATCAAGATGAGGAACTTGGGCTTGTCCTGCTTTATCTTCAGTAGTACCCGAGGCAGTAGAGGAAGAGGAGGGAAGGCATATGCAGACAGACTTCTCCAACTGAAAGACAGGGCATCCACTCTCCATGCTGTTTTGTGGAAGGACCTGGTGCAAAAGCGAGGCAGCTGATGATTGAGATGGGATGCGAACAGATCTATCTGGGGACATCCCCAAACTGCAGTAATCCTTTTGAACAAGTTGGTGTCTAGCATCCATTTGTGAGGATCTGAAATGTTTCTGCTCAGGCTGTCTGCTAAAAGATTTTGTTTTCCTGGAATGAATTGAGCCTGGAGATGCAGATTCAAATTTAGTGCTGTGTCCCATAAACTCATGGCCAGTCTGCAAAGGGGGTAAGAATGAGATCCCCCCTGCTTGTTGATGCACCACATGACCGTGGTGTTGTCTGTGCGAATTAGCAGAGGCCCTGGTTGTAAAAGGTGCTTGAAAGCCAAAAGGGCATTGTGAACTGCCAACATCTCCTTCAGATTGATGTGCCAGTGAAGATGTTCCTTTGTCCAGGTTCCTTGCTGGCAATTGTCTAGAAAATGTGCTCCCCAAGCATAATCCGAGGCATCCGTGGTTAGGATTTGAGTAGGTTGAGGGAGACGAAAAGGTTTTCCTTCGTTTAAAATGCATGCCCTGGACCACCAGAGGAACTCCTTCTGGAGGCAGGGGATCAGAGGAATCAGAATATCCAGATCGTGATAATGCTGGGACCATACACTTTTCAGATACCATTGAAGCTTTCTCATGTGAAGCCTTGCGTTTGGAATCAACAGAATGCAGGAAGCCATGTAGCCCAAAGCCTGCAGGAATTTCCTTGCAGTGAGCTGAGATAGAGTTGCCAAGGTGTTGAAAGTAGAAGCCAGCTGAGTTTGTTTTTCTGGAGTGAGGAAGGCCCTTTGTAAGGTTGTGTTTAAGAGGGCTCCCAAGAATACCATTTGTTGAGAAGGGATCAAATGTGACTTTTTTATGTTCACTGAGAATCCCAGTAAGAGGAGAAGACGTTGAACGAAGTCTAGGTGTTGAAGCAGAAGATCTTTGCTGTCTGCCTGAATAAGGCAGTCATCCAGATAGGGGTAAATCTGAATCCCCTGAAGTCTGCAGTAAGCCACTACTGGTGCCAGGCACTTGGTGAAGACTCTGGGCGCAGTAGATAAACCAAAGGGCAGAACAGAGAATTGAAAGTGCCTCGAACCTGCCTTGAACCTGAGGAATTTCCTGCGGTCTTGTCTGATAGGGATATGCAAATAGGCTTCCTTTAAGTCCAATGTCACCATCCAGGCGTCCTGAGAGAGCATTGGAAGTAACTGTTGCAGAGTGAGCATCTTGAACTTTGGAATTTCCAAAAAGGTGTTTAACACAGAAAGGTCCAGAATAGGTCTCCAAGAGTTTTGTTTTCTGGGAACCAGAAACAGCCTTGAATAAAATCCTTTTCCCATTTCCAAGAGTGGAACAGGCTCTATGGCTCTCATGGCCAGAAGAGCATCCACTTGAGTTAAGGCCTCTGACCATTGAAGTTTTGGCAGATCTGGCCAAATGTGAGTCCTTGGCAAAGTGTGAAAGTGGAACTTGTAACCTTTTAAAATCACATCCAATACCCATTTGTCCTGGGTAATATGAGTCCAATTCCTGTAAAAAAGAGACAGTTTTCCTCCGAGAGGGGCGTCCAGGTAAAGAGGTCCTGAAGCCCAACCGAGAGAGTCATTGAGTTGGTTTTCTTTGAGATTGGGATCTGTCTTCTCCCCTTCTAGGTGAAGAAGCAGTCCATTGTCTAGATCTGCACAAGGTCTGGCCTTGACCACGACCTCTGGAGCATCTATATCTTCCCCTTTGAGGCCTGTCAGACGTGGGAAAGGACCAATTTTTAGTGGGCCAATTCCTGGAAAATCTAGGAGGCTGAACCTGCAAGAAATCTTTTACAGTCTGCATGGACTTTGCCTTTTCTTCCATCTTTTTAATAACTTCCTCAGCCTTAGAACCAAAAAGAACATCATGTTGAACAGGGGCATCTAATAACTTAGCCTTAACCTGTTCAGGCAAACTTTGTTCACGAAGCCAGGCATGTCTCCTAATCACAGTACCAGAGGCAGCAGCCCTGCAGGAAGCATCCAAGGCATCAAAACCACAATGTAAGCTATGCTTGTTAACCTGTTCAGTAGCATGCAAAACATCCTGAAGTTCCTTATCCTCTGCACAAGAAGGCTGGGAAGCAAGCTTTTGCTTTAAAACAGACAAAAGAAATTGCTGATATTTAAACATATGAAACTGGCAATTTAATGCCCTTACAGACAGGGTAGCAGAAGTATATACCTTTTTGCCCCACCTGTCTAAAGCACGAGAATCCTTCTCAGAGGGAATAGGATTTTTAGAAGTAGCAACCTTAGCAGCCTTAGAACCCTGAGAAATAGTTTCAGGGTCTGCAGAAGGATTTTTAAATAGAAATAAATGAGAGTCAGGAACCCTATAAAATTTATCAGGCTTAGAAGGAGCAGGAGGCATGGAATCAGGATTCAAATTAGCCTCAGAAAAAGCATCATCCACAATGTCCAAAACAGGAGGGATAGCTAAAGGCCTATGCTGAGGAAGAAGAAGAAATTCTCTAAGCCTCTTTTTGGAAGCAGAATATTCCTGTCCTTCCCAATGAAAATGTTCCCTCATCTCATGCAAGGTTTCCCCAAAGAAAAATCCTCAGGCGGAGAGGCCGAGGGCAAAGATTCCTCAGCATCCGAATCCTCATAAGGGGAAGGAATAGTCCTGATCAGAGGAAGAAACAGAAGAGACAGAGGCCTGGTCAGAAGAATCCAGAGTAACATCCTGTCGAGGCATTTTCTCAGGAGGGGGGTGAGAACCCCTAATCATTGTAAGCAAGTCTTCAGCCATCCTCAATAATTGTTTTTGTGTCTTGGGAGTGGATTCAGAAGCAGCTTGAGCTGAAACCTTAGACTTAGAAGGAGTCTTTGTCTTTGCCTTTGCCTTTGAAATAGTAATGTGAGTAGGCCTGAAAACCCCCTCAGAAGCCGGTACCTGCACAGCGGTTCCGGACCCATCTGAAGGAGCGACGTTCGAAGGTCCTGCAGCAGTTAAAATAGTGGGCCTTGATGGCTCCCCCATGGGAGTCCGTATCGGCCATCGGTTCAGAAGCGGCAGATGACAGGGGCTGCAAAAGCGCCTCACTGACGACAGCCGAACCGGACGCTGGCTCCAGCTGCAACGAGTCCTGTTTGGACCTCGGAGGCCTGTCTTTATCTCTGCGCTTCTTTAGAACTCCGGCAGTATCCGACGACATTCTGTAATTGAAGCGTCTGCCAAAATAATTTAAAGCCCAGTCGTACCTGCGTTTGATAGTACGAGAGTTGAACCTGGCACAGAACAGACAACAAGAAACGTCGTGGTCAGGGCCTAAGCAAGGTAGACAGTAAGAGTGGAAATCTTTATGAGGTATTTGTTTCCCACACGCTATACAATTATTAACTTTTTCTGACATCGGAGGAACAAGAAAAGATTCCCACGGGTACTTAGCTTTGAGAAGAGAAGTAACAACTTCGGACCGACAACAATCAAGAATGCTGTTCGAAAATCGCCAACCAACGTTTTGCGAGCTGCTTTCCACCGCACGGCAAGAAAGACTGGAGAAGATGGCATCGGCTGAGGGCTATGTACCAAGGCGTACTGACGTCAGGATACTAGCTTATACAGCCGACGCCGGACCCAGACTTTGGGATTCTGGCCGACCTCGGGCTGCCTGCCGGCAGGAGCACCCTACAGTTATGACTGCAACAGTGAAACACGAAGAACATGTTATGAGACAAAAATCATACTGTAGTAAATTTTTTTGTAACCCCAACTATCTTCTCAGTTACCAAATTTTGTTCTTTCTCAATACAAGTCATAGTGTTATCACTGACTGAATTGCCATGTTCAGAAATGAATTCTTCTAAGCAGCTGGGTTTATAGACTATTTTTAATTGGACAAACCACTTTAAAGAATGATTGAAAAAAAAACATCTGGCTCTGCGAAGAAAGATCTGCATAGTCGCTCTAGTTTGCATAAAATGTTGTCTGCTCACATCGTCTCCTTCGTCTAAGAAATTCCTTGAAGGTGAGTGTTGAAAGTTAGTGTAGTTACCAGCTGCTGTTATGCATATCATTTTTAGAGGTACTAAATTTTCTATGAGAACTTAATGGAAAGTTATTAGCTGCATTTATGTAAATAATTTGAAGGGGTACCATATTTTCTAAAAAAGCTTGTAACTGTTTTTCATCACTTACACACCCTGAAGAAATGCACCCAGACAATCTATGCGTAACTTACTGATCTTTCCAGAGATCAAAACTTCACATCTATTATTACATTACTCATGTATGAGATCAGAATTAAACGTGGCTTGAACACCTGCCAGGGAGTATGCCAACACCACCAGAATAAGAGATACAAAAGATATCAGATTATCATGCTGTCAGTATCAGATACAGCAAAAGATGATGTGACATTATCATAGCACTTGACAGCAATGGGTTCTCGGGAATCTTTCATAGCTTGTTACAAAATATGTTGTACAATTCTGTATCAAAAGTGTTAATGGATTCTTTGGGAAGGATATTTCTTTTAATTTCAAAATGTATTTAAGCAAGAATGTTCTCACATTCTAAAATTAGAATAAGCACATGATTTACTAAAACAGAAAGGAAGAATAGGTGTCAACTGCCTGTGGTATATCTTTAGAAAACTTTACTTCAGGAAGCTTTAAATTAGACATTCTGATTTAAAATAAGCCTCCCTGCAGTATGACACAATTTACCTTCAGAAAACTGCCTTCCTATTTTAGACTCTCAATGAAAACACTGCTCAGGAAGCTAGTCATTCAAGCAACATCCTTTAAAATTATAATGCTATAAGTACTGTTCCAAAAATTGCACTATGCGATGCAGTAATGTATGCTGCAATGGAAATAGAAAGAAGAATGTCTTTAGTAAATACAGCATATTGGAGCATATCACTGAATAGAAAGGGATAGGATTTCACAGTTTAGGGGACCAGAATTATTTAGAAGTATAAGACCACTTTTTGGGCAGGGGGTGCACGTAGGACAAGTGATAAATTTGTATGTGCCTGGCTGTTTCACTTGGTTAAGAAGGCTAGACAGACCGCCACTATTGTACCAATATAAATAAAAGGGCTCAAAAGTACATATGTTCATAGATTAGTACTAAGCTTACTGCCCTTGTGAGCCATTTTAAACCTAGCCAATTATCCCTTGTGAGAGTCAAGCCCTGCACCTTGTGCTTGCAAGGCAAACACTAACCATTAGGCCACCCTCCCAACCCAGTGTACAGTTTTATAACTTTCTTATCAGCATCCTCAATATATCTTTGATAGTCACTGTAACTGAAATTTAGTGAAAACTAATTCAATAAAGCAATCTTCCAATAAAGAATACAAATGACAACAAGGGTGCTGACATACATTGTAGCTGTTAACCCTGTAACCTTTGAACCACATCTGGGAGCAGTGAGTCTTGCATGGTAGATAGACATTTTTGGAGCGTTATAACTACAGTTAACAAAAAACAAATATGTCGAGAATAGTTCCACAACCCCTTTTTCCCATTTTTACACACAGGGTTGGGTTGTCACCTAACAGTGACGGTCATCTAGAGCCAAGGTTCACACCACTGGAGGGCAATATTCATACAAAATAGATGTTCTGTATCCTAGATGAGGGAGATGAAGCTGCTCAAGCCTGAATACAGGCTTGAATATCTGATTCCCAGAGAACACAGATATTCTTTATTTAAAAAACAGAATGAGGAATTCAACAAGAAATAAAGGAATTTTGTGGCATACTAATCATAGGAAGTTACTAGGCTAATAACCCTAGGGCCCTTACAAGCTTAGTCAAGTTCTGCTCTTGTTTCCATGATCAACACCTATTGCTCTTATCTAAGACAGAAACAGGTGGAACCCCCCAGGGTGAATTTATTGTTACCCATTCATTTGTCCAGATTGAGCTTGAAATGGGCCAAAGAGGTGCTCTGCTTGACATGAATTGGGAGTATGTTCCACAGTTGCGGTAACCTCTGGGAGAAAAATATGCTTCTCCAAGCAGGTTGCACTGATGTCACATACCAGGTTAAGGTCTTTAGAGCGAGCATGAGCCATTGGACTTACAGATATGCAGCATTTCAATAAAGCGGAGTGAGAGATTGCCTTATACAGAAGGCAGAGATTGCCTCTGAGTAGTTTTTATGAAAGAGTAAAATGACAGTGATTTCAGCTAATCGACAAAGGACAAATGCTGAATACCTTGAATTCTCCTTGCGAGGAACTTTTGTGGTCTCTTCAATTGGTGCAAGTACCTGGAAAGGTACATACCAAAAGGGGTGCTGTACTCAATGGCCTAATAAGTGAAGAGTACAGGGAGGTTATAACTTTTTTTTCTGAAGGTAATGCCCTTACTTATGAGCTGAGCAATATAGAATGCCCTTCTTACCACTGTGGAGACATGGTAAGGTTGTGGTCAACTTGTGTGCCTAGGACTCTTACCACTAAGTGCATTCTTAGGGTGTTTCTATTGATGTGGTAGTTATAGCAGGAACATTTTTTTGCTTTGAGTTTAAGGCCATGACTTTGGTACCAATCATTTGTTTGTATAAGACTCCCTTGTTGGATGATGACATCATTTGAGGATTCTATGAATGCTCAGTTTGCAGTCAGCAGCAGACCTTTAGTTTTTGCTTGTATTTTGGAGAAATGTATTCCAAACAGTAAAGGTCCCAGGACAGATCCCTGTGAAACACCACTGGTTACAGGTCTGCTGTTGCAGGTGGAGTCCCCAATTTTGACTGTATCAGTTCCATTGGTGAGCCATTGAGTGACCCACCTAATGATATAAGGATTGATACCTAGCTGTGTGAGTTTGTCAATAATGCCTGAGTGGGGGATAGTGCCAAAAGCCTTGGCCAAGTACAGGTAGGCAGTATGCATAGTTTCCTCCTTGCCCAAGGCACTGGTGACTGTCTCAAAGAAGTCCACCAGGTTTAACAGGCATGATCTCCCTTTGAAAAATCCAAACTGGGTAGGTCAAGTGTTTGGAGATTACCTAAACCTTTGTTGATAAGGTCCATGATGATTTGCTTCATGGCCTTGCAGATAACACTAGTCAAGCTAATAGGTCTATAGTTCCCGGGGTCAGTGGAAGCACCACCATTGTGCAAATGGATAACATTGGCCATTTTCCATTCAGCTGGGTTGAATCTGGTGCTTAGGCTATGACTGAAGAGAGTAGCCAATTGTGTTGCTAATTCTTGTTGGAGCACATGTAGGATACAGCCTTTTATGTTATCAGGTCCCACAGATGCTGTTTTTTGGCCTTAGGGCATTTACAAACTGCTTTACAGAGATACAAGGTGGAGACAGGTGGAAGGAATGTCATGGAGTATGTGTGCTGGGTATAGGGGAGTGAAGTATTCACAGAAACTGTTGGTCAACAGGTTTGCTATGTCAACAGGCTTGGTGTATGTGCTATCATTAACTACCAGTTTGGCACAAATCTGGGTCTTACCTTATACACTACAGATGCAACTAAAAAATGCCTTATGGTTGCCCTTCATTGAGGATGCTAATTTGGATTCATATTTTGCTTTGGAGGACTTCACAAGTCTTATTTGCTTGTTTAAGCTGAGGTGGGAGTGATTCCAGTTTAGGACATGCTCCCTCTTACTTTTGGACAACAACAACTTCCTTCTATTTTATAGCCTGTTATGGCAGTTGGCCATCAGGCAGGTTTGCTGTTCCTTGAAGAGCATGATTTGGTCCCATCAGGTATGGCCATGTCAATGTTGTTAAACAGGTGTTTGTAAAAAGCATTGGTGCAGGAGAGCTACCAGTTCCATCTGAGGGGGGAGGTACAGTGAAACCATTTATACCATCCCTTAGAAGGACATAATCTGCTTTGGAGTTGTTTTTTTTTTAGTTTAGCTGCTGCTTGGGGGGTGTCTGGTGTGATATTACTTTGAAGAGACTGATTTCTGGACAGATCTCACAAGGAAGACCTCACAGTGGGAGGGGGGTGCTACAGGAGTCCCCTACACTGGTAAGCACCAAATCCAAGATCTTGTCAGCTCTAGTTGGGGTACCTATCAGCTGGTCCAGGATGTTGGAGTTAATGAACTTGAGGAACCTTTGGGCAAGTGAGTTTTGAGCATAAGTAATTTACCCAGTCAATGGGTAGGTAATTAGAATCACCCAGAACCACTTTTTTTTATTTATCTTGATGGATTCCAGGAGATCCAATGTAGGGTGTCTTGATTCATGGAGAGGGTCCTGTAGCTGGCAATGACTTAAATAGGTGTCCTACAAACAGTTAATTGCACCTGAAGTATCTCCATAAAAATCATACTGTTTAACCAATCTCGAGATGTATTTATCTTTCATGAATATTGATACACCACCTGCTTTAATTTTCATGCCTTTTGTTTACAGTCTGTGCGATGTCATGAGATATTGCCAGCTGTACTAGGAGAAGTGGGACACTGCATGTGTGGCATCTGCCAGCATGGCTTGCTTTAATTTTGTAAATAGTCTTGTCATTTGACTGTCACATTGATTTGTACAGATGCTTGTATTAAAAATGTATTTGTAAACATTGCTTATGTTAAAAATCTTGCAACAGAATCTTAACAGAGTTCTGAATATGTATTATGCCATAGTCAGGTGTCTACATGTGATGTCATTCTATAACCAGCTGAAGGACGGAACTCTGTCAGTTATCACAGTTCAGTTCAGTTAGTGTGTAGTATCTCATCTTGCTTTGTGAAAGTGAGCATCTCAGCAGTACATTTTGCCTTGGGATACTAAATGAGTTAACTAGGGGCAATTTCTCTTTAGTTCATCTAGGAAACAGGGAGATTAGTTTAGTATTTATTTTCCTGCATCTGTGAGATTCTATCCAACTGTATTATTTTTATATTTCCTGTGACTGAAAACTCTGATGTTTATTGTAATTAAATATTCTCCTTTTTTCTATTATCCATTATTAAATATTTTATACCTTTTAATTGTGGCTGGTCTTTGAGAGATTAATTTTAACGTCTTGAGTGTACTTGTGCTTATTTCTACTGACACTGTGGCCACTCCAATAAGCCTTACTGCTTTAGTCACACACTACTATTTATATCGGTATTAAATTGACACAGTGTAAATGGTTATACTTTGTAAGAGCCTTAGAGTATCTGTCTGGTGGCAGCAATCTACCTTGTAGTCTAGAAAGAGGAGACAAACCTGGTGGATGTGTCAATCTTTCCCAGTGTGTGTGTGAAAAAAATAGAAGTTATGTTCTTACCATAACGTTTCATGTTAGTTGTCTTCTTCTCGCCTTCTTCTTGCTGGATGGGTTCGGAGCCGACCTCGGCTCCGACTCGGCCACTCTAAAAGCTCGAGAGTTGGTTCCACCGGCTCGAGGCTCCCCTTATATCCCACAATGCTAGGCGAGAGTTACCTCAGATCTCGTTTGTAAGCTAACCCAGCTTATATCAATAACAGTATAACTGTAAAAAAAAGAATCCACCTCTAACAGCAGGAAGAAAAGGGGTGACCTATATCCTGAAACAAGAAATATGCATAATAGCATATGACTAAGAAAGAGGTGGTAGAAAGAGAGGTCACGATCACAACTCCTCTAGGTCTGTCCAGGCCAGGGGGAAGGAGGGTGGGGCCAAGAAGGCGAAGAAGACAACTAACATGGAACGTTATGGTAAGAACATAACTTCTATATGTTAAGTTGTCTATCTCGCCTTCATTCTTGCTGGATGGGACCGTCCCTAGCACCTTGTCCCGGGTGGCCTAACGGAACAGACTCCTGAGAACAGTGGAACCAAAATTAGCTCTATGCCTAGAAGCTAAATCCAACTTATAATGGGAAATAAAAGTGTGAGGAGTAGCCCAAGTAGCCGCTGCACAAATGGTGTCAATAGGCAGTCTGTCTTGGAAGGCTAGAGAAGTAGCCAAAGCTCTGGTGGAATGGGCTTTAGGTTTATTAGGCAGTTTTGGTGTCTAATCTCATAAACAAGGGTAATCAGAGATGTTAGCCATCTGGATAATGATACCTTTGAAACTGGAAGTCCTTTTCTGCTTTCCGCATAGGAGACAAACAGCTGATCAGATTTTCTGAATTGTTTCGTCCTGTCCAAGTAGTACCTTAATTGACGATGAACATCCAGGCAATGTAATTTTTGTTCAGACCTATTTGAATACTCTGGGAAAAAGACAGGGAGGTCAATGCTTTGGTTTAGATTTGATGTTGAAACCACCTTAGGCAAAAAGGATGGGTTAGTTCGTAAGGAAACTCTGTCCTTATGGAACAAAAGATAAGGAGAACGACAACTGAGTGCTTGAAGTTCTGAAATTCTTCTAGCTGATGTGATAGCCACCAGAAAGAGAGTTTTCCATGATAATAACTTCAAGGAACATGAAGCTGCAAGTTCGAAAGGGGAAAGAATCAAAGAAGCAAGAACTAAATTTAGGTCCCAAGGAGAAGGAGGATTTCTTATAGGAGGTCTGAGAAGAAAAACTCCTTTCAAAAAGGCTTTGCAGAGTTTGTGGGACATTAGGGCAGATTCAGAAATACCCACATGGAAATTAGAAATAGCTGCCAATTGAACCTTAAGAGTAGATGGAGATGAACCTGCATGGAAGAGTTCAGCTAGAAAATCAAGGACTAGTTGGATGGAAGCGGTGAAAGGATCTATGTCCTTTCCTTGTGCCCAATATGAGAAGCGTTTCCACTTACTCAAATAAATCTTTCGAGTGGAAGATTTATGGGAAGCTATCAATATATCTCTAACAGAGTGAGATAATTGAGGAAGCCTGGCTACGGTTGGAACTGGAGGAACCAAGCAGTGAGGTTCAGAGAGGGAGGAGGCGATGAAACTGACCCGACTGATGGATCAAAAGATCTGGAACTAGGTCCAGATTCCACGGTCGCTCAAAAGAAATCGATGTAGAAAGGGGAACCACACTTGTCGAGGCCAGTAAGGAGCAATGAGGATCAATGAGGCCTTCTGAGCGATAGCTTTCTGTATTACTTGAGAGATCAGTGGGAAAGGAGGAAATGCATACAGAAGTCCCCGGGGCCAAACTTGGACTAGAGCGTTCCTGCTGGGTTGGCCTGGTAAAGGGAAAAGAGTGAAGTATTCTCTGCACTTGCTGTTTTGGGGAGTAGCAAAAAGATCGCAGCAAGGCTGACCCCACTTGAGAAATATCTCTCTCACTACAGAGTCTTTCAGAGACCACTCGTGAGGCATGAGTATAGCTCTGCTCAACTTGTCCGCAATGTGATTGGACTTCCCGGGGATGTGCGTTGCTATCAGAAAACGCTGAGAAGAAATCGCCCATTGCCACAGTCTGAGTGCTTCTCGACACAGGGGGTATGATCTGGTTCCGCCTTGTTTGTTGATGTACCACACTACAGACATATTGTCTGTCTGGATTGCAATCGTTCCCAAGGGAAGAGAGTCTTGAAGGGCTTGCAACGCTAAAAGCACTGCTCTCATCTCCAGAACATTTATGTGCAAGTGGCATTCGTTTGGTTGCCATGTGCCCTGGACTGTCCTGCCATGATAATGCCCCCCCCACCCGATCAGGGAGGCATCCGTTGTCAGAGTAGCAACCGGAGGAGGTGGAACAAATGGTCTTCCCAACAGGAGCTGGGGAAGACATCCACCACATGAGATGCTTTTGCACGCTTGCGTGATCATAATGGGGTGAGACATTGGAAGTTGCTGCTGTGACCATTGAGAAACAAGCATCCACTGAAGGATCCGCATGTGGTATCTGGCCAATGGGAGGAGAGGTATGGCCGCTGCCATGATTCCCAACACCTTTAGAACTAACCTGGCTTTGGCTCTGTTGTTGTTGAGAAGAAGTGACACCAATTTTTGAATGTCTGATATCCTTTGGTTCGTTAGCGTTGCAGACATGTTTGTAGTATTTAAATTTGCGCCTATGTAGGTAATAGTACGACAAGGCGACAAAACAGACTTTTCGCAATTTATTGAAATACCCAATTTTGACAAGCGAAAAGTATAATCTCTGGCCATTAGAAGGAGATGCTTGGTGGGAGCTGTGAGAAGCCAGTCGTCCAAATATGGAAACACCTGGAATCCTTGTCGTCTCAGGTGAGAAGCTACCACTGCCATGCATTTGGTAAACACCCGGGGGCAGTGGTGAGACCAAAGGGCAGGGCCCTGAATTGAAAATGACTGGTTCCCAGCCTGAAGCGGAGGAATCTTCTGGAGCGTCTGTTCATTTTTATGTGATAGTACGCGTCCTGAAGGTCTATAGAGCACATCCAGTTTCCTTTTCCCAATAGGGGAAGAATGGATTGCAGCGTGACCATCCGAAATCTTGTTTTCTTGACTGATCTGTTCAAAATACTGAGATCCAAAATTGGTCACCAGTCCCCTGTTTTCTTTGGAACTAAAAGAACCTTGAGTAGATTCGGATCCTTGTTGGTCTGCTGACACTGGCTGAATTGCTCTTTTGCAAGCAGTTTTGAAATTTCCAAAGCTGCTATATCCCTTTGAGGTGGAACATCTGGAAGGGATTTTTGACTGATTTGGAAAAGCGAAGAAAGGGGATAGAATAACCTTCGGAAATGATGGACTGTACCCATTTGTCTTGAGTCAGGGATAGCCAGGCTTCTGGGTACAGTGACAATCTTCCCCGGCTGCCTCCGAAGGTGGGCAGTCGGGCAACACCTCAGGGATGCTGAAAGGGCTTGTCAGGAAAGGCTTCCCGATTGCCCTGGTTCTGCGGACCCCCTGCCCCTAGGCGGCGTCTACCATTGTTATTCCCACCTCTGCCTCTGGTAGGAACGACTCTGTGCATCAGGCGAAGTCCCTTGAGATTGTTTACGGAACCACATCTTTCCACCCTTCTGGCCTTTGGGGTAAGGTCTAGAAGGAGTCGAAAAACGGACTCCGACGGCAGAAAGGGTCTTGCCATCAGTCTCGCACCTAGTCAGGGTTTCTTTCACTTGAGGACCAAAAGAGATGATCCATCAAAGGGAGTTCGTGAAAGACGTCTTGAAAGGTTCATAAGTTGCATAGCCGCATCCAGGCGTGCCTACGTAAGGCTACCCCTGTTCCTGCGCTCTGCTCGCTCCATTGGCCGCATAAGAGAGGAGCATGGAGGAGTTGGAAATGGAATTAAGGATAGCCAGCTGCGTGTTCATTTTCTCTTGGAAACCCGCAGCTGTAGGATCCTTCAACATTTCACTCGCTTCCTTGATCAAGTCCCTTTGAAGACGAGTGAAATGGCACAGGTAATGCAGCGAAAGCATGGTAAATGTCGCTGAGGAGAACATCCGCTTCCCGTACCTATCCATGGACCTAGATTCCTTGTTAGGTGGATGGACAGGCACTGAAGGATCAGCCAGTTCCTTCTTTGTGGCAGCTACCCCATAGCATCCACAGAAACTCCTTTTGATAAAAATTGCTTGTCTGATGGAGCTGTGATGAATTTGGAGGGTCTCCTGGGAGTGGGGTCCACTGAATCAGGAGCCGTCCATGCCTTCTTAGCAACCACCTGCATGAGGGGTCGAAGGGGGACACCCAGGAGGTGGAAGGACGAGAGCCAAACGCCTCAAGATACACAGATTAGTCCTCCGAAGGGTTGAGGGCTGGCCAATTTCCCCTCTGTTTAAGGATCTCCAGAATGTCTGCAAATGAGACATCTTCAGAAGGGGAACGGGGAACCCTCAGAATCATCCAGATCTGTGTCCGGCGTGATAGACTCAGGTGAGTCAATGTGCTTCCTCTTGCACTTCCTCTTCCGAGGGGCTCTTCTGCCAAATCAGGAGAGGCCTCGAAGAGGATGAAATCCCAAAGGGGCTCCTGAGGACCTGGCTCTCTGCGGTCCGGGAGGAGGGAGTGGGGCGACTTACCCTGAGGCAGCATAGAGGGAGGGGCTGACGGAGCCGACTGTGGAGTAGAGCCAGGCTCTAACACACTCCGCATGACCTCGAAGCACCCCTGTCAGGCAGAGCCAGAGGTCCCGCTCCGAGGAGCTAAGGACCCCTCGGCACCGACAGTGATGGCTCCGAGGCCGATGTCGGAGCCGAACTCACCAGAGCGAAGCACCGAGAGGAGAGGGGTCGGACAAGGGTCCGATGCCACTCACCCCTCGAGCCGACGAGGGAAGTCCGGCGCCAAGATTCCTCCACGGAAGAAAACGGGGCCGAAGACAATTGTCTCGGCTCCGAAGTGACCACAGTCTCGGTTCCGACACGACCCGGCTCCGAACTCAAAAGAGTCGAAGGAGGAAAGAGTTGATGGACTGGGGCAGGCACCGACTGATGAGTCGGGCTCTGAAGCATCTGGGCTAGTGCCTCGGACTTAAGTAGTCGACTCACCACCCTCTGAAGGTCATGATCGGAAAGCCTCGATGACCTAGAGGAATGAGACCTTTGGCTCCGTTCAGACAGCAGGGGAGATCCTGGAGCCGAATGAATGGAGCCAAGAGAAGGTGACCTAGACCTCTTTCTGGTTGTCGGCTCCGAAGATCTTGTCGGAGCCGACACGGGTACCTCGATAACCTCCGCTCCGCGAGCCGAGGAAGCCACAGAAACTGTGGACTGAGTCTTATCGGCTCCAGCCGAGCCGATAAAGGCAAAGGTTGAACAACCTGAGGTCTCGGCTCAGAAGCCGGAGCCGAAGACCTCGATGCCTTAGAGGGCTTCCCTGTTGAAACTGACAGGGAATCCTCTGGTTTTAACAAGCCTCTCAAAATTAACTTGTTCTTTCTCTCCTGCAGGACCCTGGGGCTGAAGCCATGGCACACAGCACAGGAGTCCTGCAGGTGCAAACCCCAGACAATAGACACAAGAAGTGTGAGCGTCTGTCAGAGACATTTTCTGACAGCACGCATCACACTTCTTGAATCAAGACCTTTGCTTCCTTTGACATTATCCTAACTGACAGGTGTACACTAACACACACCAAACACACAGTTATACCCTGTCAGAAAAATTATTAATACTAAAAATAATTAACAATTTTAGTAAAAATACTAGAAATTAAGCACAAAAAAGTTAAAGTAACTACACAAACACACCCTAGGAAGGGAAGGCCAAAGGCCCAAGGGAAGAACCAACGGTTCTTTTAATAAGAAAACGGGGAAAAATAGGGTCGGGGATAAAGAACTATATCCTACACTAATTTGAGAAGAATTAAAGTTAAAGGGGAAAAAAGAATAACTTTTGTATAAAAAGCTAACACTCACCAGGAACGGTAGAAGCAACCAACCTCGAAGCTGTAGCGGCAAACGAGATCTGAGGTAACTCTCGCCTAGCATTGTGGGATATAAGGGGAGCCTCGAGCCGGTGGAACCAACTCTCGAGCTTTTAGAGTGGCCGAGTCGGAGCCGAGGTCGGCTCCGAACCCATCCAGCAAGAATGAAGGCGAGATAGACAACTTAACATCAGATATTCAAGTGTGTGAGTCAGATACTTGGAACTGGGACACAGTGCTTCAAGGTGGGTCTTGTTTTGACCTGGAGAGAAAAAGAGAGTCCAGCCCAGTGGAGTATGTTCCCTGTGTGCTCTTGGGGGAAATTATTTTTGGTGCAGTGAGCTTCATTTGAAATACTGTGTCAATCTATTCCTGTTTTTAGTGACTACTACTCACCGGTGTCAAGGGTGAGAATTGAGGGTCCTTGATTACTAGCTTAGAGTAAAGAGGGGCTCGTCATCTGAACATGTGGTAGGAGGCATAATCCAGTATTGCTTGGGTGCTCTCAACTGCCTGGAACCAGGTCTCCATGACTCTACAGATATCAGACCCTTCCAAGGTGAGAGCTGCTTCCACTGAGCACAGTTTCATGCTAAGACTCCTAGCGTGCATTACCTTGACATTGTTTTTTTTGATGAAATATTTAATACAGGAATTTTGTCCTTGTGACACTGTCTAAAAAAGGCACTATGGGGTGGCAAGATCCTTTGCCAGTTGTTGAAATCCCAGGGGTGACCAATGAAGACCATCTCTGGCTAAGCATTGAGGTTTATTAATCATGTCATCCTAGGCCAACAGAAACTGGATCCCCAAAGAATGACACCAGAAACTAGGTCAATTATTGAAGTCAATGATCTTCTATTTATATTATGGCATCATCCTAGGTGAGGGTAACATGTGCTCATTGCTAGGGACATACCTGCCTGTGACATATTCAGAGCTCAGGCATATCTCTCTCCATGTAGTCTAGGGCAGTACATCTCAAAGTCATTCACACCAAAAGGTACTATGACCAAATCATAGCAGTACATGTTGTTGAGAGACTTGAGAGCCTGGGTGATCCGACAAATCCTGGCACCAGAAAGACAGCTGACTAACTTTCTTCTTGTTCAGCCTGGTGAGGGGGACGTCTGTGGGTCTCACTACAGAGTCTCCTTTGACCATGATATTTGGAGTGGATGGGCATTGCCTTATGACATGCTGATGGTGAGACACTTGTGCTTGTGTCAGTTTATGTATTGTGTTTTTCGGTGTTATGGTTGGTTTAGTATGCATGTGTTTTTTTTTTAGATCACTGGTGTTTAGGAAGATTTTTTTTGAGTACCTCCACATACAGGTTCATAGGTGTGTACTAGGCTAATGGCCCTGGAGCCTTTACAAACCTATCCCATAGGATTACCCTGGCATCATGCCACCCAACCTTAGTTCCTAGTGCCTCTGTCGAGTAGAGCCACTGGAGTGATCCTGGGGGTGAATTTTCTATTTTCCATCCACTCATCAAGATTTATCTTGAAGAGGGCCAGTGAGGTGCTCTGCTTGACATGTATGGGAAGTCTATTACATCGCATGGGTCGTCTCTGGGTTATGAACCTGTCTTTGCATGTTTTGTTGATTGTGGTAATGAGGTTGAGGTCTTTGGAGTGTGTGGCAGAGAGGGATTGGGATTTCTTTAGATATAGCATTTCTATCAGAGCTAGGTCAGTCATGGCTTTGTTAAGTCAAGCAGAGATTGCCTCTAAGTAGGGGATGTGAGACGCAGAATAGTTGGAGTTTTTTTGAGTCTGTCCATATAGGACAAATGTTTAAGGCCTTTGTGAGGTATTTTTGTGGGCTCTCCAGTTGTTGCAGGTGTCTAGTGAAGTACATGCCAAATGGACATTGTACTTGATAATTGGCCTAGTGAGGGAAGAGTAGAGGGGAGACAATGACCTTCTTCTTCCTTAATGCAAACCCCTTAAGTAATGAGATGTGCCACATAGGATGACTTTCTGACCACAGTGGCAATGTGGTGGTCAAAAGAGAGGTTGCTGTCAACCTGTGTTCCCAGATTTCTTATAACGCCTTCTATGTTCAGTGGACTACCACTGATGTGGTAATTCAAGGGAACCAGGTTTTTCCCAAGGGGGGGGGGATGACATTTTTTGGCATTGAGCTTAAGGCCATGGTTCTGACACCAGTTGTTGGACTCAGTGAGGCCTTTCTGTAGGATGTCAACATAACTTGGGGAGTTAATAGCTCCCAACTTTGCAATCATCTGTGAACTTTGTCAGCCAAAGTCCCTTCATGTTGGCCTGGACTTCAGAGAAGTAGATAATCAGGAGAGGACCCCGGGCTGAAGCATGTGGGACTCCACTCGTGACTGGCCAGCAGTCCGACTTCGAGTCAGCTACTTTCACACTGTAGGTTCTATCTGTGAGCCAGCTTGCAACCCACCTAGTGATATAGGGGTTGATGCCCAGCTTAGTAAGTTTTTCAATGATTCCTGAGTGGGGAATGGTATCAAAGGCCTTAGCCAGATCAAGGTATGCTGTATGAACCACCTTTGTATTCCTCCACAGCTCTGATAGGCTAATGGGGTGACAGTTCCCAGGGTCTGTAGTTGCTCCTCATTTGTGGAGAGGGATGACTGTAGCAGTGCACCATTTGGTAGGGACAAAGCCTGAGGTGAAGCTGTGACTGAACAGGGCATACAAGTGAGGTGCCATTTCACTCTGTAGTTCATGCAGAACACAGTCAGGGATATTATCAGGTCCCATAGAAGCTGTATTCTTGGCCTTGGACAGTGCTGCTTTAACCTGTGCAGCAGTAATACTGGGTGCCTGGCAATCTACTGGTATTGTGATCAGTCCTTTGGGGAGAGGGGGGAGTGATAAAGTTGGCACTGCCAAGTATAATGGCAATATCTGTTGGCTCTGTATAAGAGGTACCATTGTGCAGTAGCTCAGAGCAAATATGGGTATTGCCGTGGAGATTCCTTACATAACTATAGAAGGCCTTGTGGTTGTCTTTACTATCTGTTGCAATTTTGTTTTCATAGCTAGCTTTAGAGGATTTGATGAAGGATCTCAACCTTTTGTTGAGGCCGATAAGGGAGTTTTTCCAGCCTTGGGACCTCATCTTATTCCGCATCAGTTTCCTCCTCCTGTTTTAAAGTTTGTTTATGGCAGGCGACCACCAGATTGGCTTCCATTTTTTTGAGGAGAGTATCTTGTTTCTATTGGGTATGGTGAGATCCATGTATTTGTGTACTTGTTCGTATAGTGCATTGTATGATCTGGCGGTCATGCAACTATTCTCCATTTGCATGGGTGTCGTAAAGTTACCCACCACTGTTTTTTGGAGCCCAAAGTTAGCTTTGGAGAAGTTTTTCATGGTGGCTACCTTTGTGGGGGGTAGGAGGGATGTGGATTTCCAAGGTGATTAGTCTGTATTCAGATCTAACCAGGGAGGAATTGACTACTGGTGTAGAGCAACAGACGCCCATGTTAGTAATGACCAGGTCAAGGATGTTGCTACTGCTAGTGGGGGGGGGAGCTGGTCCAGGGCATTGGAATTAATGAATTCAAGGAAGCATTAGGCAGGTGTTCTGGTATATAATGGTATGTTGGTATATGCGCATGCTGTGTGTCATGAACAGGAGTTGTGGTAGGTGGGTTGACAACCCGCTCTGTATTGATATCTATTCACAAGAGAGCTGTGATTCCAGATTGGTAATGTAGGTGCATCTCTCACAGACAGTACAGGAATGGTTGTCGGTGTACATGAGGCAGTTGCTACACTGCCTTACTAGACTCATGACAACCAGGCTGACCGGTAAAAAGGAGGGAAACAGAATTCCTGGTCCTGGGAATAATCTTGGTCTGGCTAAACCAGATAAAGATGGAATACAGCAGGGGCAGGTATCAGGCGTAGGTGAGAAGAGCTGTGGTTTAGGTAATGCTTGTCAGGCTAGAGAGCAGGTGTCTGTAACTAGGAATCCCTTTGCACAGTACTTTATGATGCACAAACAGATACAAACAAGCACAAAACAGTTAAAAACAGCCTTTTTTAAAGCAGAAAAATAGGAAACAGCCACATTTCAAAATTTCCAATCAAAACACCCTAAACAAAGCCAGATAACAGTAACTCTAGCTAGATCAGTCCAAACTGTACCATAAAGGATTTGCCAAGCATACTCAGGTTTAAATTAGGCTTCATTTCCAAAGCTTGTTCACACATTTTTCTAAGACCCAGGTTATAAGGGCGAAATTAAACAACATATACAAGGACAGATCAGTGAAGATTTATCAACTCATGTACTTTGGGAGGAGAGTGGAAATAGGAATACTTCAGAAAAAGCTCATGCAGCTACAGGGATAACATGAAAAAAAAGTCCACTCATTTAGTGATTGCAAATCAAGACTGAACCTCAGAACCTAGATATTGTGTGCTGCATGTATATATATTTTGTCAACGCAGGCCACCTAGGAAGGTGTACAACAGGATACCATGTAAGAAAGGGAGGAAGGAGTTCTAGGGACCAAAGAATCAATTGCGAGGATTGTCTGCAAGGCAGATGCATCAGAATACAATACATCCCATACAGGAAAAATTACTGCAGCAGTAAGATTAGACAAGTCATGCCAGAAAGTGAAAAAATCTCATTATGGATGGCATCGCTCATACAACTGGTCACAGTATGGAAGTTGGGATTGTTCACAAAATACTACAGTCTGACCCCATCATCACTAGTGTGCAAATACTGGTCATGTCAGAAGGTCAACTTGTTAGTGGACTGGGAATTTCCCCTTTCACCATGATGATGTGATGTCAGTGTGGTGTATCCATCTATATACATACCATGATGACCCTCCACCTCTGTGCCAGTAATCAAGTAGCCTCAATCCTCACCAGTGGGGGATGGTCCCTGAGAGGATAACGGGGACACACACACAGCATCTCCAAATGCAGCTCTCTGCATCAAGCACAATTAAGCACAATTTTCCTTAAGAGAACACAGGAAAGACGGTCAGTCTAGGGCTGATTTCTATTTCTTTGTTAAGATGCCCAGTAAGACTCCCCACTGGCACCACTATAGAGTTGAGATCTCAGCTGAGTGTCCAAGCCAAGACTTCAAGCACCCTCTCTGTCCAACTAGTACTTTGTATCCCTGCCCAAGAAGCTGACACACATGCACTTTGAGATTTGGGAAAGGCTAGCACAGGTTTATTAGCTATGCCACCTTCTGCCCAGACTATAAGGTAGTTATGACTGCCACCAGACCCTCTTGCCAGCTACTTTAAAACTTTTCCAAGGTTGTCCAATATACTGAGTGAAATTATTAATACAATTGGTAGTTTGACCAAGAGCAAGGCTGTTAGGAGTGGCCCACACAGTGTCACCAAATAAATATGCAAATACTCTCAAAACTTAAATATCTCTACAAAGATCAGCCATAATGAAAGGTATAAATATATTTAATAATAAATAAAAGAACAAGAAAATACTAAGTATATATTCACAGTTACACCAGGGTTGAAATCACAGGAAATATTTAAAAAAACATTGAATGGCAGCCTCAGACAAAGAAAAACAATATCTAAGCTAAGCTTCAATATATTCCTGAATAAATCTAATAGAATCACTATTGCATACTTATTTAACAGAGCAAGGTAGATGATGTGGTGAATGGTCCTCCTTGTCATCAAGCCCAAGACAGAATATGCTCAGTCACACTAAGATACTTCTCAAAATAATATTTCAAGTATTACTTTTGCAGAATGAACATCACTTCTGGTCATTTGAATTCTAGTTCCCATGCCAACCCCAATTGTTGGAAGGTGGCAGGATTTAGCACCCACCTGTAAAAATACACACACAGACTTTTGCTCAGATCTGTGGAGGTGCTAGAAGTTATAATACAATTTCATATCTCCATGCCTCCATAGTAGTAATTAATTCACCCTAAAGACAATACAGAAAGCTTCCTAGTGCAGACTTTTAATATTTTTTCAAATGACTCATTAATGAAACAAATTTTATATTTAAGCTTCTCTTTTCATGAAAAGGTATGTCCAGGCAACATGCACTGTCTGAGGTTTGGGGCTAAACACATGGTACTTTTTATGCTTGTCGTAACTTCACTTCTCTTTTTAATATGCTATTTCTCATGGGCTTACTGCATCATCTTCTGAATTAGAAAGTGTACACACATATGTGATGAGAAAAAATAAAGAGAAATCAATTGTCAGAAGCACAAAAAAAGCTAACAAGACAGAATAATAGAACATAAGTAAAAAGTGAGACAAAGCACTTGTCTGAAATATTCATGTGATTTGGGTTAATAACTGGACTATTTCATAAAAATCGTACTAAAAACGTCTTTTGTACATTTACACAGCATACAATACTATTTCTTTACCTTTAGCTTCCTTTTTTCTGTCAGTGCTTCATTATCTCTCAGTTCAGTAATTCAAATTCATTTTTGAACATTTTGCCAAAACGACAAAAGTTTTTCCAAAGCTGTGCAGCCTTGAATGATGTTATATTAAGTAAGGAGTGGTGGGCCCTGCCTCCTACCCTACTTTGTCACAGGCTGTTGATTAGGTCATTCTTTAAGTATAATTTTGATTAGAAAACTCCAGTGATTAATCTGGGAATTATTACCCTGCTCCTATACTCCTAATCTTCATGTATACTACCTCTATGTTTGTACAGACATTTAGAAAAGGGATAATCTGTTAGAAAAAATCTAAAATGCTTTGACTTACAATTTGTAAAACTAACCTCACTTTGTTCTTGTATGACCTTACAGCAAAGTATAACAGCTGGGATAAAATAACATCCAATATATTAAGACATCAAGGGAATGTAAATGTGATTAAAACTACACAATATGTTATGGTCTAACAACAGAGCACATGCAATGATGGCAGTACTTCCTTTTTTATTCACTTCTGTAAAAATTAAGACTCCTCAGAAAAATATATTCTTTAAAATACTTTGTAAACATTGGCAGGTACAGTTTGAGGAATGCATTTTGTGACAAAGCAACTTATTTTCAGAACAAAATGGTAGAAAGACATGTCTCAGAAATATGCTGTAGGCTGTATGTAAAAGTAAGAAAGAGGGCTTGTACAATCTGCAAGCCTAGTGTGATTTAAAAAGCATCTCCAAAACATGTGTCTGCAGCAGCATTTATAGACTTGAGAGCAATTAATTTTTTCAACATTCCTAAAGTGAGATACGTTTCAAATATATTTTATATTCAGAAAGAGAAATCCAGCGATAGCTCTAGCAGAATATATATGACTGTGCATTGGTTATGTGCACATCACTTAATTCCCAGTACACACCATTACTTCAGTGCATTTTAGGCTGGCTTCATCGTTTTACATACCAGTTTAAGAAAATGTACATGACTGATCTGTGCTGACTTTTGTCTATTTGCACATTTGCTACAAGTAAGAAAAGTAATACTGGTCATGTTCGCCATGTGGTACTTCAAGAATCTATCACATTACATAGTTCAGGTGTTCAGCAATGCGTTAAAGTATATGTGGGTCATCTTCATATATGATGCATAGCTCTGTCATCAATGTTCAAACAAATTGTGCAGTCTGACACTCCTCAGTCTTGCTCTCTGCTGTTGAAATGATCACTTTAGCTTCCTGCTACATAAAGTTCAACACAAAGCATTCATGTGTAATATAAAGCTGGTGACAACTGATGCTATTATTAATCAGAGTGAATGCTGAATGCATACCGTATATTTATAGCTGAATATATCAATTGAAATGCAAGCCTCTACAAGGATGATTAATATTTTTACATTTTCCTGTATTACTACAGATTTCATTCAGAGGATAATTAAAAGGGTTTTATTCTTAATCTGCAGTGATTAGAAAACCTGTTAGCATTTCCAAAACAAAGTATTAGACTCATACGAGCTGATTCATTCTCAAATCTAATCTAATATCTCATTTACTCTGGAAGCCACACTAGTGCTTAAAAATGAAACAGTCTGCTCTGTCTAAATTATTGTGCTATTAGGATGCTACCTGAAGTACCACCGCATGGCAGATGACACTGTTAGATAGCTTAATCATTCAACATTAGTTTGTAGTAGATTTATTATTTTGTTTTTAAATTAGACATTCTTTTTTATTTTCTCAGTGTCCCAAAGCCAAGATTTGCTTGAAGCAATCTATAGTGTTTCACTGCTGTCTTTTCTTACTAATTACCACTTTATTGCCTGTAGGCTTTGTCTTTCATTTGACTTTCTTAATAAGCATGACTTCTCCCTGTGGTAGACAGCTGCTACAGCCAATCCTAGATTCCAGCAGAACTGTCAAAGAACTATATATTTATTACAAGTTAGTATTTCTAGCTTTTCCTCCCCATTTTGTCAGTAAGGTAATACTGATAGAGTTTCTTATTTTTTATTAAGATGATTTATAATACTCTAGAGTCGAGAATCGTTTTTAACATTTGCTCCTATACTCCTATATTGCAAATTGAACATATGCCTTCTTATATACATCATACAAATAAAATAAGCATTTGGACCTTACCATCATAGATACTACATATGAAAACCCTTGATTAACAATGGTCTCTAAGATACGGTACCTACTGAAATTACGATATTAAAAATTTTCATACTAGACATTCTGCTTTTAAGTATAACATATGTACTGAGTTTGACTTCGTAAACATAACTTCACAGCTACACCTTGTTAAAGAAAAAGTCCTGATCATATTTTGTAAGAGAATGACTGACTAAAAAGCATGTGCAAAAATATTACCAGAAGCATTAGATACGACATGTAGACATTGTATTAATTTTGTGAAAGTACACACTTGAATACATCTAAGGAAATAAAATGACTGTGTGCAAAAAAAGAGAGGATGACATACCTAGTCAGCAGTATTAGACCAACTGTTATACAGTGCTTCATCATTTCAGTTATGTACCTCTGCAGTTTGTAGAATTGAGCAAAGGTTTAAAGAGTACCCGTCTGAGTATACATACTTGTGTTAATAATTCTCTGATTATACACACAACCCAAGGTAGTACTAGTGGGTGGCTCAGGCCTATCCTGACCCACAACCAAATCATGGCACAGATAGCCCTGCTGAAAAATGCTATAGCCATTAAAGTAGTCCCAGACTAAGTCGCAGACAGCATGCACACCAAAATGCAGCTTTGAGGTAGGTCGATTTACCCGTAGAACATCTTCTGTAATATAGTAATAAAGCAAGGCCAGTATTCGTACTCAAGTTGATTAGTATGCAAATTTCTGCTTTGAATCCTTGGACCAGCTTACTCATGTATTAATCTCTCACCTCTACCCTGAACCTAATCTTAACCATATACATTAAGGTACTAAACACCATTTTCCTAACAGTATCACTAAATAAGAAACACACACATTTCACACACAACTACCTAAACACACCAACACATCTATCACTTCTCTGTCCCTTACTCTTACCCTACCCTTCCTAACACACACACACACACACACACACACACACAGACACACACACCACTGAAAATTTCTGTACAAAAGAAAGTTTCTGCATTACTACCCACTTTCTCTTATATTACATACAGCAATGAACAATTCAAATGTTTCACAAGTTGACAGAAATGTACATTCGTCCATTTCTACCACCTAATTTTTTTTAACCAGCACTAAGTTTGACCAAACCTAAATACGCAGTGGTGGTGCTGCGGTAGCGTTGTTGCTTCACAGTAAGACGCTGTCCAGTTCTCAGATAGAGCGTCTTCTGCGTGGAGATATGCGTGAATGGGCGTACCTTCGTTGAAGGTTGTGCATCAGGGCTGGTAACTCGGCACATAAACATCAACTACCAATCATTAGTGGACCGGAGTTCCGCTGTGGCAACCCCTAACCGGGAAAAGTCGAAAGACACAAACAAAGTTTGACCAAACCTACTCTGTTTTTCTGACTGTAGTTATTTTAAGACGATCACTATTTAAATGAATCACAACTGACTGAACATATTTGTCTGAAAACTCACAGAATCAAATTTGATTGAAAAATGTGAATACACCAAAATACCTTAAAAGTTGCATTCTACAGGAGCATTCCTCCTAGGATTTTTTTTTCTCCATACCCCATTTGAATAAATAACCTAACAACACACACACACAACTACCTACAGAACAGATATGTGGCTTAGTCAGGTACTGAAGTAAGGTACATAATGAAAGCTGGTTGTGGAATGCAGAAGTCCAGGAAGTCATCAAAAGAAAAGAGGACTGCAGGAAAAAGTGTTTGAAAAGACAAAAAAGGCTAAGAAGGAACATTGGCTGGCTAATTCTGGAATCTCCTACCCTGTGACCTTTCCTCACTTTCCTCTATCACTCTTCGAAAAGAGACAAACTTTTCCTCAAAACACACTGGTCATGCCCCTGTAATAAACCTGCCTAACTATCTGCTCTACCCGAATATGTTCTGCCTTCCATTTTCTTTCTATTCATTTTCTGTCATCCTTTTTAACAATATATGACTTCTGTGCTCTGTTTCTCATTATTTCCTTCCCCCTCTCACTTATTTGTAAGGGAAAAAAAATTAACTAATTATTACTACTACTGATCATTAAGCTGCCTCTTACATTGTGTACTGTACTGGAAATGGCATCAGCCTGTATACCCCCTTTTTTCTTTGCCATTAAGTTATGTACTTTACTTGCACATTGTTGTTGCCTCACAGCAAGAGGCTCTTACATTCGATTCTCGGCTGGAGCGCCTTCTGTGTGGAGTCTGCATGTCCTCCCCGCGGTCGAGTGGCATTCGAAAGACATGCGTGAATGGACGTACCTTTGTTGAAGGTTGGGCGTCGGTCTGGCACCTCGGCACCGTAAAAAAAGAACTGCCAATCATTAGCGGACCAAAGTTCCGCTGTGGTGACCCCTAACCAGGAAAAGCCGGAAGAAAAAAAACAACAACTTTACTTGCACATTGAACTAGCCTGTATGCCTCCTGTTTGCATTAAGGAATGTACCTGCATGTTATTCTGAAACTGCAGTTTACTTTGTATTGATGTCTGTCCTTTTCAAATGATTTCTTATTAACCTGATTTGTCAGTGTATATATTACTGTAATTTTTTTTTCTTCTTATATTTGTTTGCAATTTTTATGTTCTCTGTATGTCTTGGAACTTATCTGCCCGGGCCTCTACTGAAAATGGACATGTATCCAGTTAGATTAGCCTGGTCAACAAATGTAAAATAAAAATAAATAAAATAATAAATAAAAATAAAGAGTCAAAGAGTAGAGTTGCAATAGCAAAGAACAAGGCATCTGGGGCACTCTACTAACTCCTAAAAAGTGATTTAGTAGATGGTACAAATAAAGTCTATCAGGTCACAAGGTAAAGACAGGAAGATGCAGATGATGGTCATTAGACACACATCATATTGGATGCCAGCAGCAAGCTACTCAATTCTATGACAAGAGATGCTGGAATAACCTACCCAATGGCTAAGAGGACATTAAAAGCAGAGGGAAGAAGTACTTCTAGCAACATCTGAATGAAGAAAACCCCATCGAAGTTGTACTGCTCTCAGCCTATGATGTAAGAACAGGTGGAACTCATCCCAGAAGAATAGGGAAGTCTGGAAATGCAGCAGATGCAGATGAGATCACCACACATATGATCAAAATGTTGGGTGACCTAGGGAAGAAATGGCTCCAGAGGTTACTTGTAGCAGTATGGAAAGAAAGGCATATGACAGATGAATAAAGAATAAGCATTGTAGTGTGAATGTACAACAACAAAAGGGCATTCACATTGTGTGATATTTAGAGGTAACAAACACCTGTCAGACTGCATAAAAGTTCTTGAGACAGTGATTGATATAGCAGTAGAAAATAAGAGAAAGGATGAGTAAATTGGATTCAGATCAGGATGCAAAAGAACCATCACAATTTACCCAGTGTTAGTGAGTTAAGAAGCTAGAGATGAAGAGAGAGTCCTGCTGGGCATTCTTAAACTTGGAGAAAGCGTAAGACAAGGTCCAAAGAAAGCTCAATTTAGCAGTTCTGCAAGGGATGAAAGTCCCAAAAAAGCTGACAAAATTTGTGCAAGCTATGTACTAGGACCCAATTAGATAAATAAGAACCGCATTCAGACTCAAACAGAGGCTTCCCAGTAGGGAAAGGTATGCATGAGGATTCAGCTCTATGCACATTGCTGTTCATACTCATGATGGACTACATTAGCAAACCGATCAGCAGGACCAGATCAACAAAGCTGCTTTATGCAGACAATGTGACCTTAGAGGCAGACTCAGAACAAGAATGGAATGAATAACCAAAGGCACTTGGGATGGAACTGCATATAGATACGATTGTTGTAATGGCAGCAAATGGGGGAATTCAGAAGCAGCTGGAAAGTGAGATAGGAGGAAAAAGAGTTGAAGAAGTTAACTGCTTCAAGAATCTGGGATTGGTAGATAAGGTGAATGGAAGTCTGAAGGAGGATATCAAAGCTAGAATGAAACGGGTTGCAGCCAACTGGCATGGACTGCCAGGGGTACTGTGAGACAAAAAAGCCAAACAAGCAGAAAACTAAGGTGTACAAAACAGTGGTGTGACCAGTGTATCTGTATGGTGCAAAAACTGGGAAATGAAGGCAGAGCAGATAAGGAAGCTGTATGTGATGGAGATGAAGTGCCTGAGATGGGTAGTAGGATGCAAACTGTGGGACAGATGAAATGAAGTGAAGAAGCCCAAATAAATACAGTTGCAGAGAAGGTCAGAGAGAATGCATTGTGGTGGTTCAGGCACATGTGCAGGGAAGCAGAAGGCAATCTGGTGAAGACAATTTGGAAGGAGGAAAGAAGAAATGAGGGCATCCAGCAATGAGTTGGAAGGATTGTGTGAGAGAAGATCTGCGGCAGTCAGTCATGAATGTTGAAAGAGGCATAGCAGTAGCACTGAAGAGAGAGAGATAGTGACAGTTAATGTGACACCCGATGTTGAAAATGGGAAAAAGTGGTTAAGGATGAGGATAATGAGAGAAAGCAGTGAGGCAAAAATGAGGGCAATGTAGTCTCCAGCATTCTTCTGTGAAGTTCATTACATTGAAGACAAAATTCTACAAGTAAAAATATCTAATTCATAATACCAGAACCGGAATATTGACCAAAATACCACAAAACCAGACCACCTAAAATACTTCTATTCAGAAATTTCTCTCTCTCAGCATCTCGGCCCACATGCCTTTTCAGAGTACTCTGAAAAGGCATGTGAGATGAGGCATTAAGAGAAAGATATTGTTTTTAAATAAAAGTATTTTGAATTTTCTGGTATTTTGATCTAGTTTACAAGGCCATGCAAAGAACAGCATTAATGATGGAAAGATGACAGACTTTGTCAGCTAAAGCAGCGCAAGTGTCACTACTAAAACAAACTGCAAATCTTTTACTAATTATTCACACTCCAAGGTTGTAGAGCTTAAGACATTAGTATTAGAAATGCTTTCAGATGAACATGTGAACATAATTTAAAAAACAGGGGCTTTGGAAAACATATAAAGGAACAGAAAGGACCATTTATCTACATATTCAATGGTATTCTTCAGATATCAGACTTCAGGCTTGAATTATCATTTGTCAGAATGTTATGGTTTAAGCATTTCCAGTTTCACCATTTCATCTCTCATTTCACTGGTCAGTGTTGCAGTTTTGAGGGATTGGCAATTCTGCAAAGCTCTAAATGTAAAATACATGTGATTTATGTGGATGCTCTTAATGTCCATCCGAGAGAGATGGAAAAAAACTGCAAATATCAAAATTACTTTGCTAGAATGTGTAAAAGTAAAAACAAAAGTGACAGAAATACAATTTAGAGATGAAATGCATGACAGACAAGAAAAACTATACATTGAAGAAGGTCACGTACAAAATGGCAAAATATAAAACAATGTGACAGAACCAAGTGTGGCATTGTACAGTATAAACTTACACAACTGTAAATACACTAACTGGAAATGACAACAAAACCATGCCAGAAATAATTGCAGAAAGAGTGAAACTATGCTTGATGACAGAAAGTGAGGGCATCTGCTTGCATTCTGACAACTGACATTTACAATGTACTATGCTTATAGACACCATTGCCAAAAGCCAGTACAAGAATATATGCTTGTAAATCAGAAATCCCTTTCCTAATGAAAGAGTGCATTGAGGTTTTAATAAAAGACCACTTCACTTTACTTGAACAGGTTTTACAGGATTGCTTGAATTCCCTTCACGGAAGTTGTTAGTGTCCATTTAAATCCATAAAGAGCAACATCAGCTACAACAATAACAAAATAAAGATGCAACTATTTCTCAGAAGTTTGTTTAAAAGCACAGGGAAATTAGAAAAAATATATATCAAGTTAATCATACACACTAACTTAACACCAATATTACAATGATTTTCAATGGGAAAGCTCATACTCACTGTCCTCAAGCAGGCCTCAATCTTGCTCAGTTCCACAAGATGGAAACTGCTACACTGCATTCATGGCCGCACTGTTGACTTTTCTTTTTGTTTTGGAGATTATGGACCTCTTACTGAGTGTGGTAGTGCTCACACAGCCAGCATGTTTTCTGAAGTATAAGACACCTGGATTTTAGAAGAATACTTTTTCACCTCAGAACAGAGAAAAAAGGACAATAAGTGTCCAGATAGATGCAAGTGAAAAGGGATCAGGATGTTTTCTTTCTGATCCCACCTACCCCCCAAGAGTACAGTTGTGTACACTTACCATAAATGTAGATGTCTGAGTGTATTCACTGTTGCAGTCATCACCTGTGGGTTATCCCCTTCTGTGGTAACCCTCAGTCGACCCGAATACCAGTCAATGTTTTTGTGCGCCAGCTGCCGTCGCCTGTTATCTGACATCAGGTCATCAGTGCTATAAAGAAAGGCAGCCAACGTCATTTCATCAGTTTTTCTTGCCCTAACCTATCAGAAGCACAAGAGAAGAGAGAGAAGTGGTCCAGGTGGCTATAAAGCCACCTTGTGAAGCTTATGCCCCCTAGGGGAAAATATTAAATGGGGGACGGAGGGAGGGAAACCAAGACTGCAACAGTAAATACACTTGAACATCTACATTTATGGTAATTGTACACAACTGTACTATGCTCTTCGTGTTTTACTATTGCAGTCATCACCTGTGGGAGGATTCCCAAAGCCAAGGAAAATGGTGGAAGGATAGGTTGAGTCCTAGGTAGGGGTCATGAGGCCTTGCAGAATTGCAGAGGCAAACCCTTCCCTAGACTTAGAAAAAAGAGGTGAGTGGTAATGCTTTGTAAAGGTATGAAAAGAGGTCCAGGTGGCCGCTTCCAAGATTTCCCTGGTAGGTACTCCTCTGAGGAAGGCAGTGGAAGTGGAGGTTGCCCTAATGGAGTGGGTACGGATAGACATAGGGATGGGTTTCCCATGTAGTCTGTAGCAGAAATGGATACAGTGTGAACTCCATTTGGAAACTGTTTGTTTGGAGATGGGCTTCCCCCTCTGCCCCTGGGGCAAAGCTTACAAGAAACTGGTCTGTTTTTCTGAATGGCTTATTATGGTCCAGATAGTAGCAGAGTTGTCTGTGCACATCTAGTGAGTAGAATTCTTTCCCCCTTGTTTTGAGGATTGGGTGGGAAGGTGTATTGCTTGGAAAAGGGTCACATCAAATACCACCTTGGGCATAAAGGAGGGGTTAGACCTCAGGGAGACTCTGTCTGCATGGAAAAAATATGAAGGGCTTGACAGCTATGAGGGCTTGAAGTTCCAAGACCCTTCTGGCTGAAGTGATAGCTAGTAGGAAGGCAGTTTTCCAAGAGAGGTATTTCAATTCTGTTGAAGCAGCAGGTTCAAAAGGAGGTATAGTTAGTTTCTCTAACACATAATTCAGGTCCCAGGGTGGCATTGGAGGCCTTCTAGGAGGCCTGATATAAGAAGTCCCTCTGAGGAATTGCTTAATCAAAAGATGAGAGAAGGGGGTGGGTCTGACTCATAATGGGCAGAGATGGCCAAGGCATGGATTTTAATAGAGGAGAAAGAGAGGCCACTATTCAGCAACTCTGCTAGGTAATCCAGGATGAGAGGGGATGGAAGGTTGGGTGGTACTGCTCCCTTTTGATTGTTTCCAGGAGCAGAATCTTTTCCATTTTCCTCCATATGATTTTCTTGTCCTCTATGCTGATGTCCAGGACCTGTTTGCTTAACAGGGACTCCTTGCTAGTTTTTAGTATACAAGCCATGCTGAAAGTTTGAGTCTGTAGGTCTGGGTGCAGTACCTTCCCACTCTCCTGGGTCAATAGTTCTAACTTCAGGGGAAGCAGCTTTGGGGGTGGGGGGGGGCTGTAAGGTCAGAGTGCGTAGTAAGGGGTACCAATGCTATCTGGGGCAATCTGAAGCAATGAGGATGGCCGATGGTCTCTCCTCTCTTATTCTGATCAGAACTTTGGTAATGAGAGGCAGAGGAGGGTATGCGTACACAAAGAGGGAGCTCCAGGGGAAAGTCAAGCCATCCACCTTCCATGCTAGGAGGTGATACTCCCTGGTACAAATCTTGTGCAGCTGGCAGTTGAGGTGCAAGGAAGGTCCACTTCTGGGGTCCCCCACTCCTGAGTGATTTGCAGAATGATTTCTCTGTGGAGCTGCCATTCGTGGGGGTCCAGTAAGTTTCTGCTTAGGTGGTCCGCCAGTGTGTTGTTGATGCCTGGTAAGTATTGGGCAATTAGGTGTAGCCCCATGGAGGTGGCTGTAAGCCAGAGAGTCATGGCTAACCTGCACAGGGGGTAAGATTGGGTGCCCCCCCTGCTTGTTGACGTACCACATTACTGTGGTGCTGTCTGTTTTTATAAGGAGGACCCCTGGCCTGAGATGGGGTTGGAAGGAAGTCAGAGCCTTTTGCACTGCAATCATTTCTTTCTGGTTGATGTGCTAGTGAAGTTGCTGGACATTCCAAAGGCCTTGAGTACACCTGCTTGCTAGGTGAGCGCCCCAACCAATGTCTGAGGTATTGGTGGTGATGGTTTGGCCAGAAGGACGGACAATGAAGGGAAGACACTTGTTCATGGTACAGGCTTCTGCCCACCAGAGAAATCCGGCCCTTATACAACTGATCAGAGGGAGAGTGGTCTCTAGGGACTGAGTGTGCTGACACCAAAGGTTCTTCAAGTACCACTGAAGTTTTTTCATGTGAAGCCTGGTGAGAGGGATGAGAAGGATGCAAGATGCCATGTACCCCAGGGCTTGCATGAACATCCTCGCAGTGAGCTGACTTCTGGAAGCCAGCTGTGTGAAGTGGAGAGGCAGAAAGCTCTGATTTTCTGGGGATAGGAAGGCCATTTGGGTTGCTGTGTCTAGCACAGCTCCCAGGAAAACAATTTTCCTGGTGTGGTTTTGCTTTGATTATTTCTCTTTGATGGTGAACCCTAGGGAAGTTAGAAGTGATTTGACAAAGAGAAGGTCCTGAAGCAACTTTTCTTTGCAGTCCATCTGAATGAGGCAGTCATCCAGGTAAGGGTAAAATCTGTATATTTCTCTGTCTGCAGAATGCTACAGCCAGTGCCAAGCATTTGGTGAATACTCTGGGAGCAGTAGATAAGCCAAAGGGCAGTGCAGAAAACTGAAAGTGATGATGGCCTGCTCTGAAGCACAGGAATTTTCTGCATGATTCCCTGATGGAGATGTGGAGGTAGGCATCTTTTAGGTCTTGTGTCACAAGCCAGACAATTTGTGTGAGCATAGGCAGGAGCTACTGCAAGGTTAGCATTTTGAATCTGGGGACCACCAATGAGGTGTTCAGTTTGGATAGATCCAGGATGTGGTGCCAATTGCCCTCTTTTCTGGGAACAAGGAATAGTCTGGAATAATGACCTTTTCCTGTTTGACCTAGAGGGACAGGTTCTACTGCCCCCTGGGATATTAGAGTTTGGAACTGTTTTACTGCCCCTGCCCACTGGTCTGAGGAGAGTTCTGTGTACCCATTTGGAATAGGGAGCTTGCTGAAGGAGAATCTGTATCACGGAGAAATTATTTTTTTTAAGACCCACTGGTCCTTGGTTATAGGGACCCAATTGTCCTTGAAGACAGTGAGCCTTCTTCCTAGCTTTTATGAGTGAAAGGAGGGTAGAGGGGGGAGGGAGAGTCATTTTGAGTGCTTGCCATACAAGTTTGGCTTAGAACTCCCTGCCTTAGAGATGGAAGTGGTCCATTGTTTTCTTCTTCGCTGGCCCTGGGATAAGGGCCTGGATGGCCTGTCCCTGCGGAGCTTACAATGGCCCTGTCAGCTAGGTGCAGGGAAGACCAAGTGCTTAGGGGGAAAGTTCCTGCCGAATCTGGGAGGTTGAACTTGAAATATTTTACTGTTTGTATAGATTATGCTGTCTCTTCCATCTTTTAAGCACCTCTTCTGCTTTTTCCCCTAACAGGCGCTCCTTATCTAGGGGTGGATCAATAGGTTTAGACTTGAAATGACCAGAGAGAGGTTGTTGCTTCAGCCATGCATGTCTTCTAATAACAGATCCTGTCACTGCTGCCCTGGTAGAGGCTTCTAAGGCGAGATACGTGGATAGCTGATAGAATCCAAAGAACACAACACACGCTGGATAAAAGTCTTTTATACAAATGCAAAGCTTTCAGGTAAAACCCTTTCTCAATACTAAACAGAACAAGTAGATAAAGCATATGCTTATATACACACCCAAAAGACACATGACCGCAGCCAAAGTCATGTGACAAAATTTAAGACAATAATTAAATAACAATTATACATAAAAACTAATCAGATAATATACAACATACTTGTTCTGTTTAGTATTGAGAAAGGGTTTTACCTGAAAGCTTTGCATTTGTATAAAATACTTTTATCCAGCGTGTGTTGTGTTCTAGAGGCTTCTAAGGCACCATATGCACATTGTAATGAGTGTTTGAAAACTTGACAAGCAAAGTGTAGTAATTCTGCCAGCTCTTTTGAGTTGGCACTGTCAGCAGAGGTAGCAATATTCTGTTTTAATTGTTCCAAAGTGTGTTGATATTTTAACATATGGAACTAACAATTGAGTGCTCTGATAGCTAAGGTTGCAGAGTTGTATACTTTCTTACCCAATATGTCTAGAGCTCTGGAGTCTTTGTCAGAAGGAAGAGGATTCTTAGCAGAAATAGTCTTAGCTCCTTTGGGTCCCTGTGTAATGACCTCAGGGTCTGCAGCAGGATTCCTGTACAGGTATTTGTGAGAATCCAGTACTCTGTAGTACCAGACAGGTTTAGTGGCAGGAGGAGGCAGGGCATCAGGGGCTAAGCTGGATTCATGGAAAACATCATCCACCACTTCCAGAATAGGTGGGATGGCCAGGGATTTGTACTGGGGCAGGTTCTGAAACTCTGTAAGTCATTTCTTTGACTGTGGGAAGTCTTGAGATTCCCAGTGAAAATGTTCCTTGAGGGAGTGAAGGGTTTCCCCAAAGGAGAGGTCCTCTGGAGGAGAGGTAGAGGATATGGATTTATCTGAATCCTCATAAACAGTTAAGGGATGTTGTTCCACTTCAAAAGCAGAACAGTCATATTCCTCAGACTCTTGGTCTGTCATAATTTCAGGAGAAGGATGCCATTTCCTTTTTGGAGTGGGGGCCTGAGTACCTCAGATAAGGGAGATGAGATACTCCGCCATTTTAAGCATTTGAGCTTGGGGTGGGGGAGCAGCAGCAAGATGGTGGCTAGAAGCAGATTTTCTAGGAGTGGCCTGGCTTTGAGGCCTGAACGAATCCATTGGTCTCTGAGAAGCAGTAGTCGGATGAGAAGGTGTCAGCTTTTGCCCAGAATCAGTAGTGCGGGAGGCCTCCTTGGAAGCTGGTGTCGGCATTGCGGCTCTGGACCCAACGGAGGCAGAGACAGCCAAAGGCTTGGAAGACGAAGTGGATTTCTGCAGGATACCGGACTCCGATAGGGTCTCACAGAGGCCTGTGTAGAAAGCGAGTCAGGCATCAGGGGCTCTGAAAGCACTTCACTGAATCCTGGAAACCGGACATCTTGCTTAGCAGTAGCAGCGTTGGAAGGCTTAGCCTTGTGTGGCCTGTCTCTATCTTTAAGTTTTTTCATAATGTCAACAGATTGTTAGCTGATAGACGCCATATTGGAATTCAAAGACGGAACACGAAAATAATTGCCTACAAAAAAGCTCTACGATTAATGTTTCTTGCATTAAAGAGGGCACAGAAACCGCAATGAGGGACGTCGTGGTCTGGGCCTAAACAAGTGATGCAGTAAGAACAAGTCTTGGTGTGGGATCTGCTTTCCACAGGCAAGGCAACTGTTAACTTTTTTGGACATCGGTTAGAGCAAGAAAAAAGGGTCCCCAATGGGGTACTTAGTTTTAGATGTTTTCTGTGGAAAATTAACTTCTGGTAGTGACCAACCGGCACTCATGCGAACTGATTCTGCTACAGGCTTCCACAGCAAGAAAGACTGATGTAATGACATCAACTGCCTTGCTTTATAGCACTGACAACCTGATATCAGACTACAGGCGACGGCAGCCGGTGCACAAAAACATTGACTCTGGTATTTGGGCCAACTGAGGGCTACCACAACAGGGATAACCCACAAGTGATGACTGCAACAGTGAAACACGAAGAACATCACATGGATGTGGGAATATGTGCTAACATAATGATTTCTATTTTGGTAATCCAAAAATGAAGTCTGGCATGCTTGACAATAACAGCAAATGGAGTAATGAATCATTGTCCTTCATTATCTCATTTTTTACTGAAATAAGAACTCAACTTCATTACTTGTTTTAAATGACAAACCACTAGGCTATTGTTTAATTGAGATTATGCAACATTAATGCTAAACTTCATATCACAAGGGTAAGTGTCCTAGGCAAAAAAACATGAAGAAATGCAGATTTTTTTCCATCCTGTTCAAAAGTCAGTGAACAAGTCTTCTATGTATTTCTTTAACATTTGTACACCAGGAAACAACTAACTTGGAACAAAGCCAATTTTCAAATGAGGCCCAGGGTGAAACTCTCCAGATGCATGTCTTTGTGACATGGGAGGAAACTGGACTACCTGGAGAAAACCCACACGAATGCAGGGAGGACATGCAGACTCCACACAGAAGGCACTCCAGCAGAGAATCGAACAAGAGAACCTCTAGCTGTGAGGTGACAATGCAACCGCTGCACCACCGTGCCATCCGTTGTATTTGAAGTGCATGTATAGCCAAGCAAGAGAGGGAAAGAATGAAATTATGGCATCTTTACCTGCACATGCTCTTCTAATGTCGTCATACCTCTCTATATAATGATATGCTGCTATCAGTGTATCATAAGTCAGTCAGTTACTATGGCTACATCTTGTCAAAAGCTTTGCCATGTTTTAATATTTTAAACTGCTTCTTGAACTCAGTGTTGTAACATATTGTTGCATCTGTAAATAGGTATATCCTTTAGCATATCCTTGTGTCTCTTAACATGTTTTGTTCCCATTTCTTATATGATCCTATACACTCAAGCTGTGCCTGGAAATTATCCATTGAGATCAGTGCAAACCCCTGGTAAACAAATATATATACACACATATAAGGTTGACATATATAGTAACAGTAGACTATACCACATTATAATGCAAACCATTAATTAGATTCATCCAGTTCAGAATTAGCAGCTATTTTCTACTAATTGGTTAAAATAGAAGAATTAGTGTCCTCTGTTAATTATACACTTTAAGTATATGTTTTGGCTAAATGCACTTAAACTACTAATCTATGTAATATACAACCGATGCTTAGCCAGACTGTACATCAAAAATAAATGTTTTAAATGGCGATTAATTGCATCAAATTTGCAATGATTTATAAAAATAATTAAAATTAGATAAAAGAGCAATTGTTTGCCTATTCAAAATACAGAGCTACATGTAAACCATGTGGAACAAAGTAGACCATTGTATTTAAGGTCAGGAAAAAGCAACTGACAAAAAAAACTCTTCACACACGTTAGTGTACCTTGTATTTTAGAAATAGTATCAAAACATTAACCAACCCTTGCCTAGACTTTTTGTGACCAATAGTCAAAAGAAAATATACTGAATAACAAACATCATGTATCTTTCCTGTACATCTCTTACTTTCTCATAACATTTTGGTTTACAGAATATCATTTATAAATAGAAAGAATAAATTGCAGTAACCAATTTACCCCTCCTTTCTACATGGAAAACAAGTCCTATGCAAAGTTAAAAAACAGACTGGAGGGATATGTTCTATTTCACCAAACAATTGATGTTCTTCTGCCAGGCTTCAGAATGACATAGGTGTAATGGAATCCACTATCTAGCCTGGTAAACAAATTCACAATAAATAAATAAAACTAGTATAGGACGATGTTTACAAAACTGTTGAAAAAGGTGTGTAACATTCTTCGTTTATTTAAAATTAACTGTGTGTCAGGTAAAATTGCCAGTGTCTGCAACATTGCTATGTATAAACATTTTGCTTTAGTTGCTTTCTGCAATGTATTTCATCTTATTAGCTCAAATAAGACCCCAAGACTTTGAGGTATTCAAGCACATAAAGGACAGTTTACAACAAGGGAATAAATAAAACATTCTTCAGCTCTCAATTCCCTCCCTAAAATGTTTTGTTCTATTATAAGCTGTGAAAAACATATAAAATATAAATGAGTCTAAAGATTATTTAAGAGTTTCTGTTACTCTAGCCTTAGCTAATCCAACAAATGACAAGATAAACTTCCCATACATTTATTAATTTTTTGGGGGCTTTCACATATGGGCTTTGTGTCTGTGTGTCTATATATATATATATATATATATATATATATATATATATATATATACACACACACACACAGAGAGAGAGAGAAAGAGAGACCAGATTCAGCAAGCAATTTGGCTTCAAACTACTCATTTACTGTAAATTATATCTGGCACTATCACTCATCATTCAACTCTCACAGCAGATCAAATATTGTTTACACCAAGGCAATATCACAGCCTGATATCATCATTAGATAACCATGCAGCTATAATACGAGGTCAGATTGTCGGGTCTGAAACCAGCATTTTCTTACAAACAGATTCTCTCTCTATATAACTTAAAACTCTGCTTGGTAATACATTTTTATGAGTAGGAAATGAAGCCAAATACAGTAAAAAAAAAAAAAAAAAAAAAAAAAAACATGTTTCTATCACTACTCTGGGAAAGGAAAGCCTGGATAAAAAATGACAAGCTAAACAACACGCAATATAATATGAGGTACAACAGCTACTACATCATGATGGCATGTAAGGTCTATGACTCGAGATGACTAATATAACATTTTCATTAAAAAATGTTAAAGCGGGTAAATAAGAACTCAACGTGCAATACCATGTGAAACCCACTAGAATTAAAGACCCAGGTCAATATTCAAGCAGACAGCACTAAGGAAGTGAACGCTTGAATTCTAAATTACTACCTCTCACACTTGTAACACCCACCTATTGCAAGTGTCCTATCTCATTCGCATCTTTGCCTCTTTTTGTTGATTAAAAAAAAAAATCTAACTTTTGTACTGCATGTTATGCACATTATTGTAATTTTTATGTAAACTTCATTCTCAGGCCTTTTGTAAATTTCTAATGTTCTCATGTAAAACACATTACTGTAATGTTTGCATAAAAGTTCATCGTCAGATGTTTTTCTTTTTTGTAACTTTGTAATAACTGTTTGGAGCTTTTCTCCTTATGTATCCACTGAAAACGGGCCACTGACTCAGTTGGACTAATCCGGTTAACAAATGACAAACAAAATAAATAAATAAATAAATTTAAATTACACCTTCTTAATCACCACTCCAGCTGCAACACCACCAACTTACTGAAGCAGATGAGAAATTGCTAACATTTTAAAAATATCTCCTTCAAGCATGTGTGATGCACAATGCATTAAAAAAAAAACAGGAATTACAAATTCATATTTGTGCATGCATATATTTTGTATATTTTAACCTATACATTTCTATCCATTTGTTTTTAAGAATTAAGTGAGTTACGTTTGTATATGCATCTTTGATATTTGACTATTTTATAAAGACAGGGGATGACTTATCTTGTTATATTTCCTTCTTTACCTCCATGAAATGTATTACATGTAAATGGTGTAAATAATTTTGTATGTGGGATGTTTATGTACACTGTTTTCATGCTTCTTTAATAAACTGATATAATTAAGCAGGCAGAAAGTGCAGCCACGGTGGTGCAGCAGTTAGCTTTGCTGCCTCACAGCAAGAGGTTCTCCGGTTCGATTCTCGGCTGGGGTGCCTTCTGTGAGGAGTCTGCATGTCATCCCTGTGGTCGTGTGGGTTTCCTCCAGGTGCTCCAGTTTCCTCCCACATCCCAAAGACATGCAGTAGGTGCACTAGACACTCTAAATTGGTCCAAGGTGTGAGTGTGTGCATGTGTGTGCCTTCTGTGGAATGTTGGGCGCCAGGCTGGCAACTCGACACTGTAAAACTCCACTGACATTCATGAGCGGACAGATGATCCGCTGTGGCGACCACTAACTGGGAAAAGCCAAAAGAAGAAGAATTATGCAGGCAGAAATTATACTGTAAAGCATACCAATATAAAATGGCACATTAATAGGCTACTCTATTTCAGCCTATATCCTTTTCCAATATTCTATAACACAGGATAACAGGTATTTACAAGAAGGATCAATGTTTTATTGATAAAATATTTGCCTCGATTCTGAACAGCTTCAACACTGATTAATCTGCCCATTCTTCAAATGATCAATGATGCTGAGAATCTGGGGCCACAGTCTTTCATCAAAAAATGTTTTCATTGACAAGGGGCTGGCACGACTGATTAAAAATCAGTTGTTTGCAAAGTGCTGGCTGTATGTTAGAGATTGTGGCACAGTGCAGAATAAGGAATATGCCCTTTCCCCACTGCAGTGCAATCTTAGAGTTGATTTATATAATTAGCAGGTGGTTTGTCCCCTTCAAAAACATCTGTTTTGCGTGTTCTTCTGATTTGTTGTGGACTCGTAAAAGTCAGTGAATGAGTGGAATTCAGTGATGTATGGACTGACACTGCTGTCAAGCAAAAGTTACACTTCTGAGTATTTCGTTGGGACAGTGCTCCCACCCCTTCAAAAAATTATATTTAGATTATATTCAGTTTTGCTTTATACTGCTAAATCTAATGTTAACAAAAACGTCATTAGGTGAGACTATGTTGACTAAGAAAGTGAAGAGACAGAAGATAATGAGACAATTCAATATGCAGAAGCTAAAGGGGTGGGTCTTTGCCAAGTACTCACTATTAACAGTAGAATGAGCTGATGTAATGCGACTGGGGGGGGGGGGTGTCTAGGATCAGCTTTATACCAGAGGCGAGCAACTCAAAGCCACCAAGACAAAAAGACCACAACAAGAAATGGGAAGGTGGGTAGGAAAAAAAATAGTTGTACAGATTACAGAGATATTAAACCATTAACTGTGAAAACTACTCGTGTACCAATACACTTGCCCAACGTTTCCTGGAATTCATTAATTCCAATGCCCTGGACCAGCTCATTCTTTCCCCCATTAGAGGAATCAACGTCCTTGACCTGGTCATTACTAACATGGGTGACCATTGCTCTGTACCAATAGTCAACTCCTTCCTGGTTACATCAAACCACAAACTAATCACCTTGGAAATCCACATCCCACCCACCCCCGCAAAGGTAACCCTCATTAAATACTTCTCCAAAGCTAACTTTGGGCTCCTAAAAACAGAGCTGGCTAACTTCACGGTACCCATGTAACTAGAGAACAGCTGCATGACTGTCGAATCATACACTAATGCCCTGTATGAACATGTACACGAATGCTTGGATCTCACCATACCAAACTGAACCAAGATGCTCTCCTCCAAAAAAATGAAGCAAATCTGGTGGTCCCCTGCCATAAACAAACTCTACAACAGAAGGAGAAAACTGATGAGAAATAAGGTAAAGTCCCAAGACTGGAAAAACTCCCTTATCAGCCTCAACAAAGAGATTCCTCATCAAATCCTCTAAAGCTAGCTATAAAACAGAATTGCAGCAGACAGTAAAGACAAACACAAGGCCTTCTACAGTTATATGAAGAATCTCCATGGCAATACCCAGTTTTGCTCAAAGCTGTTGCAGAATGGCACCTCCTATACCGAGCAAACAGATATTGCCAATATACTGGCCGACAGATTAAGTGGCAACTTTACCCCTCTCTCTCTCTCTCTCCCACCAAAGGACCAATCACAATATCAGTAGATTGCCAGTCACCCTGTGCTACTGCTGCACAGGTTAAAACATCATTGTCTAAGGCCAAGAATACAGCTTCTATGGGACCTGACAATATCCCTGGCTGTGTTCTACATGAACTATGGAGTGAAGTGGCACCTCACCTGTGTGCCCTGTTCAATCACAGCCTCACCTCAGGCTTTGTCCCTACCCTAATGGTGCAGTGCTATATTCATCCCTCTCCACAAAGGAGGAGCAACTACAAACCTGGGAACTATTGCCATATTAGCCCCATAAGTCTGATATGTAAAGCTATGGAATGCATCATTATGGACCTAACAAACAAAGATATAGGGAACCTCCAAACTCTGGATCCCACACAGTTGAGTTTTGTGAAGGGTAGATCATGCCTGTTCAACCTGGTTGACTTCTTTGAGTCAGTCACCAGAGCTGTGGATGAAGGCAAGGTGGTTCATACAGCCTACCTTGATCTGGCCAAGGCCTTTGATACCATTCCCCACTCAGGAATCATAGAAAAACTCACTAAGCTAGGCATCGACCCCTATATCACTAGATGCATTGCAAACTGGCTCACAGATAGAACCCACAGTGTGAAAGCAGTTGACTCCAAGTCAGACTGTCGACCAGTCACGAGTTGAGTCCCACAGGGTTGATCCTGCGTCCTCTCCTGTTTGGTATCTACTTCTCTGAAGTCCAGGCCAACACAAAGGGACTCTGGATGACAAAGTACGCAGACTATTGCAAGGTTAGTGGCCATAAGTAACTCCCCAAGTGATGTTGACATCCTACAGAAAAAGGCCTCACTGAGACCAATGACTGGGTCAGAACCATGGCCTTAAGCTGAATGCCAAAAAATGTGTCGTCATCCCCTTTGGGAAAAACCCAGTTCCCATAAATTACCACATCGCTGGTAGTCCACTGAACACAAAAGGCATCATAACAGATATGGGAGCACAGGTTGACAGCAACATCTCTTTTAACCACCACATTGCCACTATGATCAGAAAGTCCTTCTATGTGCAACATCTCATTACTACGGGTTTTGCATCCAGGAAGAAAGAGGTCATTGTCTCCCTCTACTCTTCCCTCATTAGGTCAATCATCAAGTACACTGCCCCATTTGCCATGTACCTTACTAGAAAGATATAAGTGGAGAGGCTACAAAAATACCACAGAAAGAGGATCTTAGGGCTATATGGACAGAGTCAAAAAACTCCAGCTATTCTCTGTCTCATATCATCTACTTAGAGGCGATCTCTGCTTGACTTACAAAGCCATGTCTGACCCAGCTCTGTTAGAAATGCTACATCTAAAGAAATCCCAATCTTTCCACACTACACACTCCAGAGACCTCAACCTCATTACCACAATCAACAGGACATGCTGGGGGGACAGGTTCATAACCTAGAGACTACCCATGCTATGGAATAGACTTCCCATACATGTCAAGCGTAGGACCTCACTGGCCCTCTTCAATAGAAATCTTGATGAGTGGATGGGAAATGGAAAATTCACTCCAGGGATCACTCCAGTGGCTCTACTTGACACAGGCACTGGGAACTAAGGTCGGGTAGCACGATGCCTGGTAATCCTATGGGCTAGGCTTGTAAAGGCTCCAGGGCTATTAGCCTAGTACACACCTATGAACACTGTTGAGGAGCTAACATGTATTCAGAACTTTATCTGTCCTTGCAATGTTGTTCTGGCAGCTTCTCACCCCCACCATGATTTCATGCCAGATCTGGAAGAAATATTACAAAATATAACTTTAATTATCTGCCATTACCAGAAATAGTGCCAGTTTTCAGAAATCTTTTATTGTACTTTCTTCTGTAAAACTATTAGAATCAGGAGTTAACTGATCTTTCTGTTTGTCGCACATTTCCTAACATTTCTCAGTAATAAATATTCTTTCAGTAGCCTTGCACGTATACACAATTATTTTTTTGGGCATTTCTTTATATATATATTCATACATGCTTCATTTTACTATAGAAATGAACCTGCATTATTGTCTTCATTAGTTACATTTGTTACTGCCTACCTTTATGTCTTTTTGTTTTAAACCTCAGCTTTGGCCGGCTAAGAACTTGCTATATTCAACTGGACGTATGAGAGAATTTAAGTACATTTATCTGCTCTTTTTTTTTTTAAATTACAGTATTTAAATTGATTTTAACTGTGTGGAAGGAATATTAGCTGAACTGGAAGTTAGTCAGTGTTTGCAGAATTTTGTTATTTGCTAGTAATTACATGTGTGGGGGTAGTCACATTCTTTGATTTCCTGTCCTTGCCTATTTAAGTGGTACAGTGTGAAATATTTTCTGCTTAAAAACCTCAGCTTTGGCCAGCTAAGAACTTGCTATATTCAACTGGACGTATAAGAGAATTTAAGTACCTTTATCTGCTCTTTTTTTCAAAAAAATACAGTATTTAAATTGATTTTAACTGTGTGGAAGGAATATTAGCTGAACTGGAAGTTAGTCAGTGTTTGTTGAATTTTGTTATTTGCTAGTAATTACAGGTGTGGGGGAAGTCACATTCTTTGATTTCCTGTCCTTGCCTATTTAAGTGGTACAGTGTGAAATATTTTCTGCTTAAAACCTCAGCTTTGGCCGGCTAAGAACTTGCTATATTCAACTGGACGTATAAGAGAATTTAAGTACCTTTATCTGCCCTTTTTTTCAAAAAAATACAGTATTTAAATTGATTTTAACTGTGTGGAAGGAATATTAGCTGAACTGGAAGTTAGTCAGTGTTTGCTGAATTTTGTTATTTGCTAGTAATTACAGGTGTGGGGGTAGTCACATTCTTTGATTTCCTGTCCTTGCCTATTTAAGTGGTACAGTGTGAAATATTTTCTGCTTAAAAACCTCAGCTTTGGCCGGCTAAGAACTTGCTATATTCAACTGGACGTATAAGAGAATTTAAGTACCTTTATCTGCTCTTTTTTTTCAAAAAAATACAGTATTTAAATTGATTTTAACTGTGTGGAAGGAATATTATCTGAACTGGAAGTAAGTCAGTGTTTGCTGAATTTTATTTGCTAGTAATTACAGGTGTGGGGGAAGTCACATTCTTTGATTTCCTGTCCTTGCCTATTTAAGTGGTACAGTGTGAAATATTTTCTGCTTAAAAACCTCAGCTTTGGCCAGCTAAGAACTTGCTATATTCAACTGGACGTATAAGAGGATTTAAGTACCTTTATCTGCTCTTTTTTTTCAAAAAAATACAGTATTTAAATTGATTTTAACTGTGTGGAAGGAATATTAGCTGAACTGGAAGTTAGTCAGTGTTTGCTGAATTTTATTTGCTAGTAATTACAGGTGTGGGGGAAGTCACATTCTTTGATTTCCTGTCCTTGCCTATTTAAGTGGTACAGTGTGAAATATTTTCTGCTTAAAAACCTCAGCTTTGGCCGGCTAAGAACTTGCTATATTCAACTGGACGTATAAGAGAATTTAAGTACCTTTATCTGCTCTTTTTTTTCAAAAAATACAGTATTTAAATTGATTTTAACTGTGTGGAAGGAATATTAGCTGAACTGGAAGTTAGTCAATGTTTGCTGAATTTTGTTATTTGCTAGTAATTACAGGTGTGGGGGTAGTCACATTCTTTGATTTCATGTCCTTGCCTATTTAAGTGGTACAGTGTGAAATATTTTCTTCTTAAAAACCTCAGCTTTGGCCAGCTAAGAACTTGCTATATTCAACTGGACGTATAAGAGAATTTAAGTACCTTTATCTGCTCTTTTTTTTCAAAAAATACAGTATTTAAATTGATTTTAACTGTGTGGAAGGAATATTAGCTGAACTGGAAGTTAGTCAGTGTTTGCTGAATTTTGTTATTTGCTAGTAATTACAGGTGTGGGGGAAGTCACATTCTTTGATTTCCTGTCCTTGCCTATTTAAGTGGTACAGAGTGAAATATTTTCTGCTTAAAAACCTCAGCTTTGGCCAGCTAAGAACTTGCTATATTCAACTGGACGTATAAGAGAATTTAAGTACCTTTATCTGCTCTTTTTTTTCAAAAAAATACAGTATTTAAATTGATTTTAACTGTGTGGAAGGAATATTAGCTGAACTGGAAGTTAGTCAGTGTTTGCTGAATTTTGTTATTTGCTAGTAATTACAGGTGTGGGGGAAGTCACATTCTTTGATTTCCTGTCCTTGCCTATGTAAGTGGTACAGTGCGAAATATTTTCTGCTTAAAAACCTCAACTTTGGCCGGCTAAGAACTTGCTATATTCAACTGGACGTATAAGAGAATTTAAGTACCTTTATCTGCTTTTTTTTTCCAAAAAATACAGTATTTAAATTGATTTTAACTGTGTGGAAGGAATATTAACTGAACTGGAAGTTTTCACTCTGCTCTTCAATTAGTCCCACTCACCCTCCCAGTTTTTGTTTTGATGTTAATCTTAGTGGCCTTGCAACTGCCCGCCCCTCTTGTAAATTTGTGTTTGGATACTCCTTCTGGGTCCATCTCATTTGCTCAGTCAACTGAGTGCAGTGAGATCATATTCTGATAAGTTGGGAACTGCTGATTGAGAGCCCAGTGTCTGTTATTCTTAAAGTGTATTAGTTCTGGTTTAAGCACTTGGGCTTCAGGCCAGTTATTTTACATTAAGAAGGTTTGTGGTCTGCACTCTTGCGGGAGAAGAGGCTGGACTCTGCCCTTCTGAGCTGGGAATTTCTGGTTAAAGGTTTATAGTGCCTGAATATTTGAACTGTATCTTACTGAAATTGGTACACCTTGTTTGCTGTAGCATAGACTAGATCCAGGCCTGCTGAATCTAGCTTTGTTTATATGCTTGTTGTTTGTTTGCTTGTTATTTCCCTGGAACGCTAATTCCACCTAATACACGGCTTCTCAGCGCTTCTGTGGATCACTAGTGATATCTGCATTGCTTACTGTACTCATTTCCTTGTTTCACTTGAAAGAAAGTTACTGTTTGTCGTTTTTGCATTTAAGTTACCTGTAACACATTGCACTTAAGTTACCTGGCACTTGCTCACTAAAGCAATTATATAAGTCAGCACTAAAAATTAAAAGCACTACACCCTCACTCCCCACTAGCCCTGGTTTTCAATTATTAAGGAATTCCCAATATTATTCTAGCATGTCCAAAGGTCAGTTGTCAATCTCCTCTCTGGTCCAGCTGGTGAATCTGGGAATCTTGAGGCAATGTTACAACTGCCTCATGTACACAGACAACCCTCTCCTCCTCCCAACAAATTCCAACACATGTGAGAGATGCAACCATATAGCCAAACTGGAGGCTAAGCTCTCTCAACTCAGTACTGGCATAACCAGTCAGGAGGAGAAGGAAACCACACTCACTACAATTCCAGTCTCACATAGACCTACCACGACAGCAAACCAAACACATAATCACACAAAAACATACTGGAGGCTCTAAATAAAGATCTGCCGAAGCAGCAGAGACCTCCAAAGCAGACACCCAAGCAGCCGCTACCCCAAAACAAAACACGTGCAACACATATCTCACAAAGCCAGTGTGCCAAACAGTCACAGCCCTTAAGACTAAACAACACACCTGATACACTTGTAATAGGTGACTCTATCGTCAAGCACACTGACGTCCCGCTCACCAGGCTGAACAAGGAGACGGTCACGGTGAGCAGCCTGTCGGGCGCTAGGATCCGCCACATAACACAAGCACTCAGGTCACTCCAAGGCAAGTACAAATATGACTCGGTCATTGTCCATGCTGGTGTAAATGACCTGAGACGTACCACCCTGGACTACATGAAAAGAGATATAAAGGAGCTCTCTGAGCATGTAGCCCAGGCCGGTATGACCCTGACCTTGAGTAGCATCTTACCCTCACCAAGAATGATGCCACAATATGAAGACAAGATGATCAATTTCAACAATTGGCTTAAGTACTGGTGTCATTCAAAAGGGATCCAATGCCTGTCAGCTTGAGATGATATGCTCGACAAGCCACGATGCTTCGCTAGGGACGGCTTGCACCTGTCACCCCTGGGCTTTCGGATATTGGCAAAGGCTCTTGCTACCCCATAGTGCTTTTTTAGGCAAGGCTCAAAAGACAAACCCACCTCCATAGGTATCACAAGGGATAAGAAACTAAGAGTAATGCTACTCAATGCCAGAAGTCTAAACCTCAAGATGCACGCACTCGAAACTCTCCTTAGCATGGAGAACATCGATATCTGTGCAGTAAAAGAAACCTGGTTCAGGGCTCCCGAGAGCACCCCAGCACTACCAGGTTATACCTCATACCATGCTTTTCGGCCCCAAAACTTGGACCGAACCACAAAAGGAGGGGGAGTATCGATATTCATCAAAGATACCCACACCTCCAGGTTGGTGGCAAAGCATGAAGCATCAGAGACTATCCATGTGCAACTAACAGTGGGTAAAACTGCCTTCCAGTTTATAGCCTGCTACAGACCACCCTCCCAAACCCAGGAACCCCACTCGGCCTTCCTGAGAACACTGGAAAATATGAAGGCCTCTCGAAACACCATTATATTGGGCGACTTCAACTACCCAAACATAGACTGGGAGCATTACTCTAGCTCCAACACCCTAGCCCAAAGGTTCCTAGAATTTATAAACTCAAATGCTATGGAACAACTTGTTACCACTCCCACAAGAAGGGAAAACATACTGGACCTGATCATCTCCAACATGGGGACTCTATGCTCCAGATCAGAAGTGTATCCCTCACTGGTAAGATCAGACCATAAACTAATCTCACTGGATATTCACATCCCGACCCCAACCCCTGCCCAGAAAACCACAGTGAATAACTTCTCTAAAGCAAATTTTACACTCCTCAAAACTGAGGTCGAATCCTTCAAAGCCCCTGGGCCTGTGGAAAATACGGCCCAGACCACAGAATCCTTTATAAATGCATTCTATGAACACCTTCAGGAATGCATGGATCATGCGATCCCAAATAAAACCAAGACCCAATCCTCCAAAGGCAGATGTCCTGTCTGGGGGACCCCAGCCATAAACAAACTATACAATAGAAGGAGGAAGCTACTAAATGATAGAGCAAAATCCCAAAAAGGGAAGGCATCACTGATCAGTATTAGCAAAAAACTACGGGTGCACACAAAATTGTCTAAGGCCAGCTTCGAGAGAAAAATTGCACAGGATACTAAGGATAATCACAAGGTTTTCTTTAGTTATGTTAGGAACCTGGGTGGTAATTCCCAGATATGCTCAGAATTAGTCCAAAATGACAAAAAATACACCAAACCCACAGACATTGCCAACATCCTAGCTGACCGGTTCAGCGCAAACTCCCCCCCCCCCACCAAAAGGGCAAATATCTATCCCAGCAGAGTGCTGCCCCCCCTGACATCTCAGATGCTCAGGTAAGAGCCGCCTCTCCAAAGCAAAAACACAGCATCAATGGGACCAGATGGTGTCCCGGCTGCGCCTACATGAACTCCAAGAAGAGCTAAACCCAAACATAAAACTACTGTTCAATCTCAGCCTTACTACAGGATATGTGCCCAAAGAGTGGCGTACAGCAACAGTGGTCCCTCTCCATAAAGGTGGTGCCTCAACGGATCCAGGAAACTATCGCCCCATAAGCCTGACTAGCTTGGTCTGCAAAGCTATGGAAAGGATCATCATGGACCTCATAAATAAAGATATTGGGGACCTACAAACACTGGATCCTACCCAGTTTGGCTTTGTTAAGGGCAGATCCTGCCTCTTAAACCTGGTTGATTTCTTTGAAACAGTCACCAAGGCCATTGACGAGGGGAAGGTGGTCCACACAGCCTACCTGGACCTCGCAAAAGCCTTCGATACAATACCCCACTTGGGCATTATAGATAAGCTCACCAGCTTAAATATAAACCCCTATGTCACTAGATGGATTGCAAACTGGCTCAAGGACAGAACCCACATGGTTAGAATTGCTGGAGCCATGTCAGACTCCAAACCAGTTACAAGTGGTGTCCCACAAGGCTCAGTCCTGGGACCTCTCTTGTTCGGTATATATTTCTCGGAGGTACAGGCCAACACGGAAGGACTGTGGCTGACCAAGTTCGCAGATGACTGCAAACTGGGCACCATAATCGACTCTCCAGCTGACACAAGCATCCTCCAAAAGGGCCTCATAGAAACAGACAACTGGTGCCAGAGCCATGGCCTCAAGCAAAATGCCAAAAAGTGTATAGTCATCCCCTTTGGCAAAAACAAAGTGCCCACAAATTACCACATAGGTGGTAATCCATTAAGTACAGAAGAAGTAATTAGGGACCTGGTGATCCAAGTTGATAGCAATCTCTCATTTGACAACCACGTGGCCAAAGTGGTTAGAAAAACATTTTATATAGCCCACCTAATCATGAAGGGATTCACATCTAGATCAGGGGAGGTCATTGTGCCTTTTTACTCATCCGTCATCAGGCCCATAATTGAGTACAATGCCCCTTTTGGGATGTACCTTACCAGACACCAGCAGCAACTGGAAAGACCCCAAAAGTACCTCACCAAGAGGATCAAAGGGCTCAAACAGATGCCATATGCTGCCCGGTTAAAGAAACTCCAGCTCTACTCAGTGGCATACCGCCTGTTCAGAGGCGATCTGTGCCTGACCAACCCGGAATTAATGGACATGCTGCACCTCAGAAAATCCAAATCCCATCGAGCTACGCGCTCGAGAGACTTGAACCTCAGCACTGAAATAAATAGGACATGCTGGAGGGACAGATTCATAACCCAGAGGCTCCCTTCACTCTGGAATAAAATCCCAGTCCAGGTTAGGCAGAGTCCCTCATTGACTCTCTTCAAGAGGAATCTTGATGAGTGGATGGGAGATCATAGGTTTACCCCGGGTATCACTTCTGTGTCACTGTTAGACAGAGGCACAGTATACTAACCTCAAAAAAGGGCATAGCAAAATAAATTTAAAATGGGTGGCGAAAGCCAAACACATTCTGGCTAGGCGTATAAATGCCCTAGGGCAGATAGCCTAGTATGAACCTATGAACCTATGTGGTAGCATTGTATACTGCCTGCCTTTATGTCTTTTTGTTTTATGTGGTAGCATTGTGCACTGCCTGCCTTTATGTCTTTTTGTTTTATGTGGTAGCATTGTATACTGCCCGACTTTATGTCTTTTTGTTTTATGTCGTAGCATTGTATACTGCCTGCCTTTATGTATTTTTGTTTTATGTGGTAGCACTGTAGATTTTCCACCTGCTACAGGTCATTATAAATGCTAAATACTATAATAATTAATTTTCCTTTATTTGCTCTGAAAATCTGAGTGGGCAAAGTAATGTTTCAGTGGAGGTCAGCAGAAAAAAGAACCAAGTGAGAATACATGTGAACATTACAGGTAATATCAAACACAGCTGCACATAAAAGAAAAACCGTGACAGATTAACGTACACATTTTGTATGACAGGATTTATAAAAGAAGAAAGATACAAGTAGAGGGGGTTATCATACCTCAGCCTCTTAACACACAAAATCTGGCAAAGCCTAAAATAATGGGGACAGAGGCCCAAAAATAAAGACACATTTTAAATACTGCTCTTATAAACTTATAAAGCTGCTATAACAACAGGATTTGTTAGTACGCATTTTCTTAAGGACATGAAGTCTAAAACTCAAATATATAGCATTATTTGGTCATTTAGTGACTTCAATACTCAATGATTTGCCAGTAAACCATAGATGTTATGAGGAAAAGACTAAATATTTGAGGGCAAAATCTAGACATTCTGCAAAAGTCTGTACAATTGAGAGGTTTGGGTTTGCATGCATAAGACAAGACCTGAACCCAGCTAGTATATTAGCAATTGAGCTACCAGACGTGCGTTAATTAGTATATCTGGTGGACAGTGGATGAATTTAGGAGTAAGAAAGAGGTTAAGGTAGGAGAAAGACGAGAAGGAAACGGGTCTAAATAACTTTGTCAAATGCACAGGTGTCCGAACAACGTAATATCAAACCAGGAAGTTTGAAATGCAAGTAGTATGAACACACAGAACAGCGATTTTTTTTCTCGGGGAGAAAAATCACTGTTCCGGTACAAAAACAAAAAAAACACGTACACTTTAAACTTGTACTAATGTGCCCCCCACACCCCCCTACTTAAATATACCAACTCCGAGATCACACCACAATGGAGGAAATAGCAAAGCCGCAAAAATGGCCCACCAATTTTTTTTAACTGGAAAAAAAAATTGGAGTTCTGTGGTTTCGCTATTTTCACATTTCGGACATATGGGTTCGATATTACAATGTTCAAACACCTGCGCATTCAGCGTCGTAATATACACCCAAGGAAACTGTGTAGAAGCATCCAGGTGAAAATTGTATGTAAAAACTGAGCAGGGAGAAGGTACAAAATGAAGGGTATAACAAGACTAACTTGTAAATAATTATGGAAATCTTGGTCTTATTTCTGAATGAAAGAGATAAATATGCCATGAGAAGTTTTACAAATAAACTGACAGGTCAGGCAGGTGAAGAAGCTGTTTAATTTTTCAAAAACTTTTATGTGACTTTTTAAGGGAAGGCATCATTTTATATTCCAATCTATATTATCAAATCCAAATCTTAACTGTACTTAACTGTATATAATTGCAATCTGTCAGAATGCTTTCAGACTTGTCACATTCAAAATGGACAAGGGCTTGCAGGTGCTGATTTGTTAGTGGTTTCAGTCAATTTCACTTAAATTTTTATATTTCATCATATTCAGAAATGGTATTGGCATTTTAATAGACATGTATTTTATGTGTAGACGCCAGAAATGACAGATAACAGCAGTATCAGTTTTGACGGCAGTTTGCAGCACCTCATTCATTATAATGCAATCCCTGACGATTATGACAAGAAGATTTATACGCTAACATTAAAGCATGGAAGGAAAATGCATTCCTTCACGGAAAGCAACTGCAAGTAAAGCAAATTTTTAATGCATTGCAAACAGTGATGCAACTGAAATTTAAAAGTTGTATCAATTAATGGAAGCTATGCAGATAACGTTTTTGTCTTAAATCAGGAGCAGAAACGTGTGACACATTCAGTTAAACAAGTATTAGTTTGTAGTAGTGAAGACCAATTCATCCATGAGCAGTTACTACTACCAGACTGTTCTTCCATGATACTTCTCCGACTAATGTATAAAATGCAGAAATATTAGGAGATTCAGTCATGGAAACGTAATGTGTAGCATAGTCCACCCTTTTCTGGATTAGATGAATATATATGGAAATAATTTCAGACTTCTCCATGAAACTCGCACATTTTATGTTTTAATAATTGGCTGTCTTTGAGTGTCCAATATCAGGTTAAATATATTGTTAAATTATATATCATCTTGCGATCATCAGGAAATAAAGCTCAATATTATAATTTAGTATTTTTAGCAAGATATGTATATAGAAAAATTCAGGCACATGCAATAATACTCTTTTAGCCTACCAATATACCAGTCAATCCATAAGTATCCAAGTTGTTCTTAAAAATATCTAAACTAGTGCTTGCATTATTACAATTTGGTTGTCAATTCCATGCATCAGATACTCTGACAGCCAATTAGTACATTTGTCTTTTCTATATGATTTTCTGCATAGGTTTTCTGATGATTGTCTCTCACTGTCTAATAACCCCAAATTGTCCCAGAGGTGGTGGTCACTAAATACTTTTGCAAAATGGCTATGTATGACTCATTATATTTTAATGGTTGACTTTTATATATTTTTATCATTTACATAAATTATGCAAAGCCATAGCTTGATAGGTGAACAAATAGGCTTTCCTTCACCTGTTTCTATAAATGTTTATATCACTTTCTTATTCTAATCTTTTGAACATGAAAAAGTAGCATAATCTCAATATTTTATTATAAGTGACTTTTTCTTAAACTTCCATTGTTTCCAGAAGTAATGTTTGACTACAGGAATGACTCTTAAATGTAGAAAATTGATAGCAGAACACTAGACTACTATATTGATATCTTAATTTTAGCTGACCAACCTTCCCTACAATTAATTTCTCTATATTTCAACCCAAGCATTACTTACAAGTTTTAGTGGAAGCATCCCGGCCTGTATAAGGACAATCTACAAACATCAGAAAACTTCTGAATAACTGAGGCTGAATACAAAATTATGGAGCAAAAAAAAAAAAGACAGAGACTGACACTCCAGATTAATGACCTTATCGCTCAAGATAAAGGCAGCAATGGATTTAAATATGAGGAATCTAAGAAAACCGTAAGGATTTGTGTCTTCAAATTTTCATATTAAAATGTATCCACTTACTCCAAACTCACTCTGGACAATGTTAGCTCCCTTGATCTGAAAAATAAGTCATTTTAGCATTCCCTGTCCTATGACTCAGAACCCTCACCAACCAGTAAAAATAAATGCAATAAAATTAAGTCTATATATAGCATTTATAACAAAGTAGGGTGAACAAATTTCCTAGTTTCAACATTCCCAGATTGAACACTGTAAGGAGGAGGATATACACATGTATAAGTTTATAAAGTAAAAGGCATTTTTTTTCAATGTTATATTTACGAAACAGAGTAACTGACAATCACTCTCACACCAATTAGCCTTGGAACTTATCTCCACGTCTGTACTGACCAATGTCCAATTTACTTGAGTCATAGATCAGGAATGGAAAAAAAAAGTAAAGAAGCCATTCAAACTGTACTATTGAATCCCTTTTCAGAAAGGTTGCCATCTCTGGATGAGGCAGAAGCCAAGAAAGAAGTGCCACGCCCTTGCACAACAAATTTTCATGACTGAGTTTGCACCAGTTATCTTTTATAATTGCTTGGCAAGTTACTGTCACCTTAGGAAATAGTAAACATTGTGTTTTGTACAGCAGTTAATCAAATATGTATAAATCTGCTAAATGTATTATTGTACGTTTCTTTTTATTTTAAATCATCAGTGCAGTTGCTGAAACTATTACTACAGATAAACATGGAAGACTAAATCGTATTGAAATAATGAAGGGAGTTAAATATCATGACACTTTCTCTCTAACATGTAAACCTATACATTCATAAACGTATTTGCCATTCAACTCTGTACTAATATACTAGAATGAAAAAATGTATGTGTTTACATGTGTGTGTGAATGTCTGTAACAGTAAAAAGTACAGGCATGTAGAACTACAGCCATTACATTATATTCTATCAAAAAGGCTCAGATAGATATACCTTTGTGTATTCCTTTTGTGATGCAAACAGGAAGAAGATTTGGTTGAAGAGACTAATTATCTGATAATTGCCATATTTCATACATTTAAGATTACCCTTTGAAATAAATAAAACACTATTCTGGGAAAAAAAAAAACCTGTCTGAAATTTAGACATGCATATGGCACAGCATATGAAATGAGTGTGTGAACTTCATAAACATGCAGAAATGCAAACTGACTCAAAATATAGGATACGTCGGTCATCAAAAAACAATTCCATGATAGAAATCCTGAATACCAGACTGTTGCAAACAATATTTCATAAGAGGCAACCCCGTTTTCATGTCTGCCACTGCTCAGCTGCAAAGTGTCAGTTTTTGAACTGACAGACACACACAGTGTGCCTGTCCCGCTCACCAAACATTACTAACCAGTTGTCATTTTCGTGTTGGTACACGAATAAACGAGTCTTCTTGAGTTAAGTAGCTTTATTATATACAAACACATCACTACAAAGGCCTATCGACTACGTATAAGTAACGTATATACAAACTAACTACTGTGCTCATACATGCTCACTCTGTGGCTACTTCTACAAAATGGCACCAGGGATTGCACGTGTCCAGAATCTGTACATCCCCACACAGCCTTGCATGCTTCTTAAAGACATAGCACACACACATTACATGCTGTGATCTACACCAGTGTTTAAATACTCATTTTCCAAGGATCAAACAATCTCCAGCCATTTGGAAATGAACACAAACTCATTCAACAAATGCAACTTTTCACATTTCAAATTTTCACTGCCCATTTACTCAAAAGGTCATGTGTTGCAGGACACCTGAACGGTAATTCTACAATTGTGTAACTAGGTCCAAAACTGTTTTGGACATTGATAGTAAAGTCACACATTATAAACAAACTATAAAATGACTCTGGCAAAACTCAAGAGGTGGGAATGGTGATGACTATGGCTACAATTCTTACAGGCATACTGACGTTTGCTAAAGTTATGATCTTGCATTTCATCTGACAAATGTAATTTACTTATTTACATTTGATTACTACAGCACATTTACAGCGAAGACAGGGGGAGAAAATCTCCAACATATTACAAAACAATATTATTTTTACAGTGTTTAAGTAAAATAATAAAACCACTTTCACAACAATTAACAGTTAAGACAACATACAGTAATGCAGTTTATTGCTGCACTTGAACCTAGGTGCACTGAAACAGCCACCTTTAAATTACACAATATGCCAAAAGATGATTCATCTTACGATCTTTTCTTCTGAATAGATTATAAACTCAGTATCTAACATTTTTACTGCAAGCTAGAAGTTATTTTGTTATCTTAACATAGAATGCATATTTACTGAGATAACTTGCATTCTGACTCATAGTCATATAAAAGTACTGATATGTTATTACTGCATACAGCAAAACAAATCTGATACAAAATATTAGCTCTCACCAAGCATATTAGAGGAAGTGAATCTCTTATATTTGTCAAACTTAATACAACTAATTGTCACACATTTCCAAGATACCCATCAATATATATATAATGCTAGCTGGCACCTCCAGCATTCACAGACAAGAGAAGCTAGACAATTTACACATATTGTCTGACTTGGAGGAGGAGCGGCAGCAGTGCTCAGTCCGATCCATCCTGCCATGAATACAACAATTTACACTTTGTATTTAAGATGACAACAAAAGTACAAGGACAGCTGCAGAGACCTGACTCCTCCAAAATGTATCAAGACAAGGTAAGAATATCTCATCTTCATCTAAGAAGTGAGGTAAAAATTCCAGAGTCAAGAAGCCTAGTATTGTGTGTGTGTGTGTGTGTGTGTGTGTAAGAGATCCAGAGAATCTTCTCTTATTGAGTGTGCCAACCCAAATTTGCAGACACTACAACTGTGCAAATTAAATTTCATTAATAAAGGAAAAGTACAGTTGTGTACACCTACCATAAATGTAGATGTTCAAGTGTCTTCACTGTTGCAGTCATGAATGTAGGGTTCTCCCCTGCCGGCAGGCAGTCCTTGGTCAGCCAGAATCCCAAAGTCTGGGTCCGGCGTCGGCTGTTCAACCATGCTCCCTGACGTCAGAGCGCCAGGAGTACAAAGCTGACAGCCAACGCCATCTTCTCCAGTTTTTCTTGCCCCAGATGTCAGGAGTCCCAAAATGAGAAAGGTCCCATATCCTTTGCAAATACACCTCAGAAGAATGGTGAAAAAAGGAACCACATAAAAGTAAAAATAAGAGGGGACAGGAGGGAGGAACCAGACTGCAACAGTGAAGACACTCGAACATCTACATTTATGGTAGGTGTACACAACTGTACTATGTTCATCGTGTTTCACTGTTGCAGTCATGACTGTAGGGTAGAATCCCAAAGCTGAAAGAAAGGGAGGTGGTCATAAAGAAGAAGGGGCGGGTAAAAGGCCCTGCAAGACTGCAGAGGCAAAACCTGCCCTAGACTTAGAGTAGAGAGGTAAATTGTAGTGCTTAGAAAAAGTATGCACTGAACTCCAAGTTGCAGCTTCCAAAATGTCTTTGTAGGAACTCCCCTGAGGAAGGCCGCAGAAGTGGCAGCAGCTCTGGTGGAATGAGTCCGTATACTCCCTGGGATTTGCTTTCCATGGTGTGAATAACAAAATCTGATTCCATGAGCAATCCATTTAGAAATGGTCTGTTTTGAAATGGCTTTACCTTGGGAACTTGAAGCATAAGAAACAAACAATTGTTCTGATTTTCTGATGTCCTTGGTTCTGTCCAGGTAAAAACGTAGTTGTCTGTGCACATCCAAGGAATGTAAGATCCTTTTCCCCTTTATTTTGAGGAGTGGGGAAAAAAGTTGGCAAGTGGATAGTTTGGTTTAAGGCCACTTTGGAAACCACCTTAGGCATGAAGGTAGGATTAGTCCTCAAAGACACCCTGTCTTGATGAAAAATAATATAAGATTCCACAGCCATATGAGCTTGTAACTCTGAAACTCTCCTGGCAGAGGTTAGGGCTAACAGGATAGCTGTCTTCCAAGATAGAAACTTGATGTCAGAAGAGGCTGCAGGCTCAAAAAGGAGGCAAGGTTAGTTTTTCCAAAACATAGTTGAGATCCCAAGCAGGAATGGGAGGAGATCTAGGAGGTCTTAAGTTCTTAGCTCCTCTGAGAAACTGTCTCATGAGCTGGTGGGAAAAGATTGGAGGGTCTGTATTATAATGAGCAGAAATAGCAGAGGCATGAATCTTAATGGAAGAGAAAGAGAGACCCTTATGTAAGAGATCTGTCAAGTAAAGTAAAATTAAGGTAATGTTAGGAAGAAGAGGATCAGAATCCTGAGCCTGCATCCAGGAACAAAATCTTTTCCATTTTCCAGCATAAGATTTTCTAGTGCTAGGACGCCTGGCTTCTAAAATGACATCCATAACCTGCTTGGGTAGGAAAGAAGAAATCAAGGGCCCAGTATTATCCAGGCCGCCAGGCTGAGAGTTTTGACATGAGAGTGTAGAACCTGACCCTGATGTTGGGATAGAAGGTTCGGAGACTGAGGTAAAACCCAAGGGGGCTCCAGACATAGGTTCTTTAGAGTTGGATACCAAAACTGCCGAGGCCAATTTGAAGCCAGCAAGATTATCATCTTGGGCTTGTCCTGTTTTATCTTCAATAAGACTCATGGAAGAAGAGGAAGAGGCGGAAAGGCATATCCCGAGAGGTTCCTCCAACTGAATGACAGGGCATCCACTTTCCAAGCTGCTCTGTGAGAAGTCCTGGTGCAAAAATTCTGTAGTTGATGATTGAGATGGGATGCAAAGAGGTCTATGTGAGGACATCCCCAGACTGCTGTTATCATCCTGAATATTTTGGTGTCCAGCATCCACTCGTGTGGATCTGAAAGGTTTCTACTCAGACTGTCTGCCAGGAAGTTTTGTTTCCCTGGTAAAAACTGAGCTTGAAGATCCAGATTGCAAGCTAGAGCTGTGTTCCATAGATCCATGGCTAGTCTGCAAAGGGGGTAAGAATGAGATCCCCCCTGCTTGTTTATGTACCACATAACTGTGGTGTTGTCTGTCCGTATTAGTAGTTGTCCTGGTTGTAAAAGATTCCTGAAGGCCAATAGAGTTTTCTGAACGGCTAACATTTCCTTTAAATTGATATGCAGGTGCTTCTGATCCTTTGTCCAAAGGCCCTGCAGACAGTTTCCATGAAAATGGGCTCCCCAAGCATAATCCGAGGCGTCCGTGGTTAGAATCTGAGTGGCAGGAGGCAGATGGAAGGGTTTCCCTTTGTTTAGAGCACATGCCCTGGACCACCAAAGAAATTCCTTTTGAAGGCAAGGAAGGACAGAGATCAGTATGTCTAAACTGTGGCAATGCTGAGACCATACACTTTTTAGGTACCACTGTATTTTCCTCATGTGTAGTCTTGCATATGGTACTAGAAGGATGCAGGAGGCCATGTAACCCAAAGCTTGCAGGAATTTCCTTGCAGTTAGTTGAGTTAAAGTTGCCAAGGTTTTGAAAGTTGAAGCCAGCTGTAATTGTTTTTCAGATGTCAGAAATGCCATCTGGGTTGTGGTGATTAGAAGAGCACCCAGAAAAATTATCTGTTGTGATGGTGTCAAATTTGACTTTTTTACGTTTACAGAGAATCCCAGGAACTTGAGGAGGTTCTGTACAAATTCTAGATGTTGGAGTAAGACATCCTTGCTGTCTGCCTGAATTAGACAATCGTCCAGATAAGGGTAAATTTGAATTCCCTTGAGTCTGCAGTAAGCTACTACTGGAGCCAGGCATTTAGTGAAGACCCTGGGCGCAGGAGACAATCAAAAGGGCAGCGCAGAGAATTGAAAGTGCCTCGATCCGGCCTTGAACCTGAGGTATTTTCTGCGATCCTGCCTGATGGGAATGTGTAAATATGCCTCCTTTAAATCCAAAGTTACCATCCATGCATCTTTGGACAGCATTGGAAGTAGCTGCTGTAGAGTAAGCATCTTGAATTTTGGAATCTCTAGAAAGGTGTTCAAGACCGACAGATCCAGAATGGGTCTCCATGAGTTTTGCTTCCTGGGGACTAGAAAGTGCCTTGAGTAAAAACCTTTTCCCATCTCTGAAAGTGGAACCAGTTCAATGGCATTCATAGCCAAAAGAGCTTCCACCTGGTTTAAGGCCTTCGTCCATTGATGTTTTGGAAGGTCTGGCCATCCGCTTGGCCTTGGCAAGGTATGAAAATGGAATTTGTAACCTCTTAAAATCACATCCAAAACCCACTTGTCTTGGGTTATTTGAGTCCAATTTTGATAAAAAAGAGAGAGTTTTCCTCAGAGAGGGGCTTCCAGGCAAGAAGTTCCTGTAGCCCAACAGAGGGAGTCATTGAGTTTGTTTTCTTTGAGTTTGTGACCTGTCCTCTCCTCCCCTAGGGGTGGAAGCAGTCCACTGTCTTGGTCTATAAGAAGCTTGTGTTTGAGGCCTTCCTCTAGAGCATCTATATCTACCCCTCTGAGGCCTGTCTGAAGTGGGAAAGGACCAATTTTTCGAAGACCAATTCCTGCTAAATCTAGGTGGCTGTACTTGTAAGAAATCTTTAACTCTTTGCATGGACTTCGCCTTATCCTCCATCTTTTTAATCACCTCTTCAGCTTTTGATCCAAACAAAACATTATGCTGATCAGGAGCATCCAATAATTTAGCCTTTACTTGTTCAGACAAATTTTGTTCCTTTAGCCATGCATGCCTTCAAATGACTGTGTCAGAGGCAGCAGCCCTACAAGAAGCCTCCAAGGCATCAAATCCACAGTGTAAACCATGCTTCCCAACTTGTTCAGTGGCATGCAATAAGTCATGTATTTCCTTATCATCATCACAGGCAGAAATGGAAGTAAGCTTTTGTTTTAAAACAGACAAGAGAAATTGCTGGTATTTCAGCATATGAAACTGACAGTTTAAAGCCCTAATGGACAAAGTAGCAGAAGTGTACACTTTTTTGCCCCATCTTTCTAAGGATCGAGAATCCTTTTCAGTAGGAATGGGATTTTTGGCAGAAGCAGCCTTAACTCCCTTAGGACCCTGAGAAATGGTTTCAGGGTCAGCAGAAGGGTTCTTGTATAAAAACTGGTGGGAATCAGGAACCCTGTAATATCGATCAGGTTTAACAGGAGCAGGAGGAAAAGAATCAGGGGTTAAGTTAGCCTCTGAAAAAGCATCACCCACAATATCCAAAACAGGAGGAATAGCCAGGGGTCTATGTTGGGGAAGAAGAAGAAAATCCCTCAGTCTTTTCTTAGATTCCGAATACTCCTGTCCTTCCCAGTGGAAATGTTCCCTCATTTCATGCAAAGTTTCCCCAAAAGAGAAATCCTCAGGGGGAGAAGATGAAGGAATTGATTCCTCAGCATCAGAATCCTCATAAGGAGGGAAAGAATATTCCTGGTCAGAAGAAGAAACTGAGGAAACAGAAGCCTGATCAGAGGAATCATAATAAACATCCTGCCTTGTCCTTTTATCTGGAGGGGGATGTGAATCCCTAATCATAGTAAGTAAATCCTCCGCCATCTTGAGTAACTGTTTCTGTGACTTGGGAGCCGGTTCAGAAGAGGCCTGAGTTGCAGTCTTTGATTTAGAAGGAGTCTTTGCCTTTGTCTTTATTTGAAGCTGAGTAGGCCTGAAAACCCCTTCGGAAGCCGGTACCTGCACAGCGGCTCCGGACCCATCTGAAGGAGCATTGTCCGAAGGTCCTGCAGTAGAAATATTTAAAGGCCTGGTTGGCTCCTCATGAGAGTCCATTTCGGCCATCGGTTCTGAAATGGCCGACGACAGGGGCTGCAAAAGCGCCTCACTGATGACGGCCGAACCTGAAGCTGGCTCTGCTTGAGCACTATCATCAGATTTGGACCTCGGAGGCCTGTCTTTATCCTTGCGACGTTTGTGAACTCCGGTAGCTGGAACCGTATTCGACGACATTTTGTAGTTAAAGCGCCTACCGAAGTAATGAAAAGCAAAATCGTACCTTCGCTTAATTGTACATTGATTGAATCTAGCACAAAACCGACAACTAGCTACATCGTGGTCAGGGCCTAAGCAAGGAATACAGTAAGAATGAAAATCCTTATGAGGTATTTGCTTCCCACATGAAATACAATTATTAACTTTTTCTGACATCGGAGTGGAGCAAGAAAAAAGTTTCCCCAACGGGGTACTTAGCTTTGAGTGGAGAAGAAATCTTCTGACCCAAGTTTATCAGGAAAAAATGTCAGGAGTCAGCCGACCGGCACTTGCGAACTGCTATCACCGCACGGCAAGAAAGACTGGAGAAGATGGCGTCGGCTGTCAGCTTTGTACTCCTGGTGCTCTAACGTCAGGGAGCATGGTTGAACAGCCGACGCCGGACCCAGACTTTGGGATTCTGGCCGACCAAGGACTGCCTGCCGGCAGGGGAGAACCCTACAGTCATGACTGCAACAGTGAAACACGATGAACATCATTGACAACCTTGCGTGTTACTTTGAACTCCTAGCTAATGTAGAAAGGGAGATAATAATTATACGTGATCGCCCACACATTTCGCTGCTGTTGAGCTGGCTGCCCATGACATCCTCCAGACAACTGGCAGCAAACATGAGCAGACAGAGCAATTGTATTTACACAGCTCACTGCTTGCTTCAAGCACATTTGTAGGAGGATGTTAATGTACTACTACCATGCATAATGACATATGTGGTCAAGATACAATTTTAGCTATAGAAAAAGCAAATATGTCAGGTGAAAGGGCCTACCAAACTCTTATACAATGGTCTCAGCAATTTTCTCTGAGGAATCCTTTTTCCAATCTACTCCAAGGTAACTATATTTTGGAAGAAGTGGGATCAAACCTCTTGTACAGATTTTAGCAGAAAGCTCAGATTTTTACTTCAGATATTTGGTCTGTTCCTCATAAAATCTATGGTATGCTGGCAAACCATTGAGGATACAAGTCACTAAATAATGAGCAAATAATGACACATGTTTGAGTTTCAGATTTCATGTCCTTCAGCAAATGCATGCTAACACAAACCCTGTTATTCTAGCAGCTTTCAAAGTTTATAAGAGCAATATTTAAAATGTGTCACTATTTTGTGCCTTTGCTTCCCATCATTTTAGACTTTGTCCAGATTTCTTGAGTTAAGTTGAGCAGTATGAGTGGAATGCTCTATTTTCCTGTGACCTCAGGGAATAAACCCGCTTAATTCTTTAAGCAATTAAGATAAAAATCAATAAAATTAGTAGGTGTTAAAGCCACCATAGAGAATAAAGCAATTATATAGTCCTTTTAGGCTCAGTATCGAAAATAATTTTAACTTGCCAATAAACCATTCTCACTCAAAAATCTAATGGGTTCTTCTTCTGCAGTATGTAGAAACAATTTATTGGGTCTCTTCACACTGCTTGGATGCTGCATTTATTTATTAGGCATACTGTGAATTTCTGGATCTAGAGATTTTACTTCTCAGACAAATCACCTGAAAGAGAAAGGTTTTCAGGTGCCTGCTCTTGAATCCCATCTCAAATGGAATAACTTAATTTCAGTGTTTGACACCATGCAACATCCAAAGAGTTACAACTGTCCTAAACAGTCAAATGATTCAAGTGGTCATCTACACTGGCATATATTTAGATTATACAGTAATAAGGGATATAATTCTAAGACATTCTTTATCATCTCTGAACCTCTAGAGGTGATGAATGGCTTAAAGTTATATGCATAACTAATGAGCCACATCACTGAACCACCTGTGTTTGTTTTAGAGCGTGCTTGCATCGTATATGGCCTTCTGATGTACTTGAGCTAGAGGTTTGTAGTACAGTATGCTAATATTCCACCAAGTGCAAAACAGCTTACATCTTCAGTCATAGTCCTCTGCTTCAGGATTTGCTACTTGTTTCCAAAAAGTGCCACATGCATGCATCCCCTCCCTTTTTTACTGTATTCCTTGGTATTCCTATGCTTATGGAAAAGAAACATTCTTTGGATAAATGATTGTTTCCTTTTTAAAATAATTCAAAGACAGTGACCTGAAAAAATATTTTAGGCTGGCTGGTGTTCATTGTCTCTGTCCCTCAGACAATTTATTTACATTTCATTATTACCTAATCATGTTATTATTTTATAAAATTTTATTTTATAAAACTTACACAGACGACCCAAAAGAAAGCCTCTTCAACAAACATGTTCGGCACACAAAATACAGAAAAACATATTGGGAGTAATATATATAAGACAAAAGAGTTAATATATAAAACATATGATGGAGGATGAAGTTTGTCTACTTGAAGTACACACTAATCTTAGATTGTGACTTGATAGTTTAAGGTTTATACTGAAATGCAGTACATTTGGCAGCAGGTTTGGCTGCTACACTGAATTAGTGAAGGAAAATAGTTTTAAAAGTGCATTTGTTTCACTTGGTCTGTTCTGAAAGGGTTAAGTTATCCCACAAGTCCATCAAGTACAGTAATTGTTATGGTGCTGAGTAAACCTTTCTTTTTTTGTAATTTAGGATAATTTCCGTTTGATATCTGGGGGAACAAAGTTCCACTGTAAGGCATGCAAATGATGAAGGCCTTGTGTCTCTTATAAGAAATGGGCATGTTTAGCATGCAGCTATGGAATTAGCAGTCAGATGTAATTTACTCTGATTTTGTTTCTTTTTGACAATTAAAAGTTAAGCAGTGGACAGATGAAGAAATTATTTTTTTTTTTTTTAAGGACAGCCACCCAAATTTCTTCAGTGCCTTTCATCATTGTTTACATACCAGGACTTTTGTGGAAATTGAGAGATCTACCAAACTAATCTTCTTGTCATCTTTGTAATCCTTTCAGGAGGTCCTTATGTAAAGTTAAATGTCACTGTATTTATCACTCGTGCTGATGTTTAAAAACAAAGCTGTTGTACTGTATTCCTATAGCAAAGTGAATGAGGACTTTTAATGACTTAGTACATGGTGCAAATTAGTCGACAATATTTTTTTTTTTTGCTGGCATGATTTGTGGGCTGAAAAGGCTGGGTCAGTTTTGGCATTCTTTAACTTAAAAATGTAGCCTGCTAACAAATAGCAGCTCTTTCAGAAAAAAAAAAAGGACGTCATTCTCACCATAATGTACTGCAGGTAATTGTGTTATGCCATTTATGTATTTGGACAAAACAATAGAAGTATATTCAGAATGATTAGGATGTAGCAGGATTATCCTTTTCCTAACAGTACGCTCCAGTATTTTTTTTTCTCAGCAGTGTACCAAATACATAATATTACATATATATCACCATACGCAGCAAACTAGGGGGAAAGGTAAGTGTCAGCAAGTGGGGTTTTGACTATTTTTACAGACTGCCTCAGTCCACAAGGAACATGGATGCCACGCGGGAGTGAACTTGCGATGTGCCATTCATTGATCCATCTTGTACTTGAAGGTGGTCAGGGAAGGACTCTGATTCATGTGAATAGGAAGCCTATTTGAGAGGATGGGGCAATATCTGGGACACATCCATCTCTCCAGCATGATCCAGCATGGAGCTTTTCTCCCCGGGCCTCCACTGAAAATGGACATGTATCCAGTTGGACTAGCCCGGTTAACAAATGTAAAATAAAATAAATAAAAAATAAAATAAAATGATCTACTCATGCCAGAGATCAGGTTTAGATCTTTGGCGCAGGTAACCTTTTGCAGCTAGTTTTTCAAAGGTGCAATATTTCTACAAGGTCTGAGTTACAGACTGTCTTGTAGATCATTGCACAGATTACCATCTATCAGTATTCCTTAGGAAACTGAATACAGTGATAGGGCTTTTAATCAGTCCACATATGACATGTTGGTTACACCCTCTTTTTTTTTTTTTGGTGAGAAACATCTGAGGCTGCTTTAACTGTTGCAGGTGTCTGGCGAGGTACATGCCAAAGGGTGCACTATACATGATTATTAGTCTGATGAGGGCCATGTGCTGTGATACTATGACATCCATAGATTAGGATGCCATGCCAATATTTACAAGCTGATCCACAAAGAAGGATTTCCTACTGTTGACAAATAGAGATCAAAGTTCAGATTAAAATGAGGAACCAGATCTCTCACCACTAGATCCATTCTTAGGGAGATGCTATGAGTATTGCAATTTGCAGGGGTATTTGATTTCCCAAAGGGTTTGATAATGTACTACTTTGCATTTAGTTTGAGGCCATGGCTCTGTCACCAACCAATAGTCTGCATCAGACCTTTCTCTGCAGGATATCAACAGTGTTTTGGAGTCAGTGATTACTTGGAGTCATCAGCAAAAATGGTCAGCCAAAGGCCATCTATGTTTGCCTTGACATCTGAGAGGTATATCCCAAACAGGAGGGGGCCCAGTACTGAACAGTCTGGTACTGCACTGGTGACTGGCCTCCACACATCTACAGTTTACTCAGTAGTCAACACTCTTGTTAGAGATGTTCAGTTTTGATAAAGACAGCATAATGATAACTCTTAAACCAATTAACTGTGTGTAAAAATAATGTCCATCCACCCACAACCCCTTTTTCCCCATTTTTTTGCACATGGGTCTGGGTGTCATTTCAACAGTGACAATCATCTAGAGACAAGGTTTACACCACTGGGTGGCTAGCCCTGCAGTAGTAGTTCTCCCACACCACACATTTGCAAGTACATTCATACCTATGGTCAATTTAGAGTGCCTAATCCACCTATTGTATGTCTTTGAATGTAGGAGGAAACCGGAGCACCTGGAAGAAACGCACATGAATACAGGAAGGACATGCAGATTCCACACAGAAGGCACCCTGGCGGAGAATCAAACCAGGGAACTTCTTGATGTGAGGTGACAATACTACGCGCGCTGTGGCACTGAGCTGCCCTACCACTGTCCTGTGTATAAAAATAACAATGATTACTTCAATTGTATTTATTTTATTCCTCCCCTCAAGACTGAATCTGAAAGCTTGTTAGCTGCACTCAACTGGTCCATTTGTTATACAGCAATGGACCCCAGAATCCCTAGGTATGGTGAGAAACTTACTGCTCATTTATTTCTGTCCTGGTATCACCAATGAGCTTTGATACTCTTCAATGGCAATAAGATGGTAGGGAGTGGTCACATTTGCTGGATCTTCAGAGTGGCCCACCTTCTCCTTCCTGTGGCAGCTATTCTAAGCTCTGTCCGTGCTAAACTCTGAGAGGAAGCCTGCCTGCATGCAATGAACGCACATTGGCTTAATGGGCAAGAGATGCACAGGGTAAGCACCTCTTTTGCCTGCTAGGGCAACCCATGTGACAAACTATAGATACTTCTCTCTCCCCCCTAGGATGATGAAAGCCATCAAGGGTCACTCACTACCATCCTCCCCTGCCAGGACCTACAGGCATATGAACCCAGATTCTAACTCGGGTCACCAGAGACGTAGTCATGGCCTAGTCTTCTACATCTGAAAATGGGACAAATCATAAATGCAGTATTGATGAACATTTGCAGCAGAGTCCTTGGATACTCAACTCTGATGAGGAAAAAGACCAAGTAAATACAGCATGAAAATTTAAATCTCATGTCTCTTTATAGAACTTACCTAAACCAGGGCTCTCAGTCTGACGAAATACCAAAATTAATGTTAAATTTTCATGTATGTTTCAAGGGAATTAACAAAAAATTGTATCCTACAGAGCTGTGTTTTAATTCCCACAATCCAAATGGAGATGTGCTACACCACTTAAATAAATTCCTTAGCCAATCTAAAAACAGCAATTTGTGCTACACCAGGACTAAATGAACAATTTTCATTGTGAAGATTGGAGGAAGATGGGCGAAGGCTGCCAGCCTAGTTAAATATAATTTGATACATAATTCTATCTATTGTAAAAATAAATGTAAAATACAGGCTTGTGTTTTTAAATGTAAGAAAACACTGTAAAATGTGACCTTCAAAATTGTTGCAACATTGCCATCTGCTGGAAGGAAAACCAAGCCAAGCATTTCAAATGTTTCTTTTGAAATTGAAAAGATCTTATGAATCTCTTTGATGTTTTACAAGTCGGCTCCAGTGAGTCTGGATGAAAGTTTCAGGCCCATTGTTTTAAGGTTAAAGTTAAGGGCCAGAATTTACATGTGGAAGGTGCTTTATTGCTCTGGTTTCTGCTAGAGTGTATATGTAAAATGTTCTTTATTGTTGTAGTCTCCTGAGCAGGTGTTAGCCTGCTAAATAATGCAGTTTGTGGCCTTGGAACTCCAGACTAAGTGTCAAAATGATGTAATTTGGGAGGGCCTTAGGAGAGCAGTTGGTTAGTGTTTAAAAACCATTGTTCAGTGAGAGATCATGAGCATTTTGATCTTGGACATCTAACCCAGCACTGCTTATGCTTTATGTATGTAAGTAGGATTATAGCAATGTGTTTTCTCTTAAGAATAGCTAAAGATTAGAAAGTTACATCAAGTATTTTTCCTTGACATCAGACCTGTCCTACTGTATTGTTTTAAGTGTGTGTGTGATCTCTGAACTCTTAGATATCTCTGTGGTGTAGTAGTATTGTCTTGTGTTTTATGTATTATTAAATATTTTAAAATCTTTACCTGTGGCTGGTTCATGTAGAGATAATTTAACCTCTAAAGTACATTACATATTTATAGATTTTACTAAGTCACTCTAAATTAAGCCTTGACTGTTAGTCATACTATCATTTGATTATAATACTGCACAGGAATAATTGGACACCACTTTAAGGGCCTTTTAGTAGCTGATAATTATTAGCTGGGTGGTGGCAGGAATTATTACCTTATGGTCTGTGTAAGAGAAGCACAGCTGGTGAACCTGAGCCAGCCTTTTTCCAGGGGGTCTGTGTGGTTGTATGACCTCTTCTCAGTGTGTGTGTGTGTGTGTTGTGTCAGCTACTTGGGCAGGGAAACGAAGCACTGGTTGGACAGAGAGGGTACTGGAGGTTTTAGCTTGCCCAGCTAGGCTGAGACCTGAACCCTACAGCTGTGCCAGTGGGGAGTCTTACTGGGGACCTGGTGAGCAATGGAGCAACCAGCCCCAGACTGACTGTGATGTCTGTGTGCAATTAAGGGAAATTGTACTTCACTGTGTGCATTAGTTATCCTTTCCTAAGCTAGGAGATGACCTCCCTGGTGTTATTGGTGAGGATTGAGGCTCCTTCATTGCTGGGCCAGGGCACGGTCATCTCATATTGGTGGCAGTGGTTGGGATATCTTAACATATTAATTTGCTGTGGTGGGATCCACATCACATATTGATTAGTTGGCAAACACTAATTGGCTTGTAGTGGTGTGGGTAGACCGAATTCCTGTAGCTTATATAAAGTGATCTCAAAGTGTTTTGTAGTCTAAAACAGCCACACAGTGTATACTTAAGAGTTGAGATCACAATTGTTTTATTTCTTTTGTTAGCTTAACGTTAGTCAGGATGAGCAGGTAGCATGTCAGCAGAGGAGTATGGAAAGCTGACAAGGAGCCAGCTGGTGGAGATTTGCCAAGCTAAGGGACTGGTGCATGGAAACCTGAATAAGGCAGATCTGATTGCAGCCTTGGTTACAGCTGTATCAGAAAACAGCAGCCTGGAGGACAATCAGACTGACAGTAGAGATGCAATATCCTCGGAGAATGGACAGCTCAACCTTTTTTCAGTGGACTTAAAAATCCAGCTGGAGCTAGAGACATGAGTTGGAGGCCAGGCATATGGAACTAGAAGCAGCTGAGAAAATGAGGAGTCTACAAGCTGAGGAAAATGAATGACAGAGGAGGCATGAGAGGGAAATGCTGACTGTTCGCCAGAGTCATGGAGTTAATGGAGAAGGGAGTAATCGGACCCCAGAAGCACAAAAGGTCAGTAGATTTCTTCCACAGTTTAAAGAGGGGGATAATTGTCATAGCTTCATTCATATGTTTGAGTGGTATGTAAACAGTATGAAGTTGACCAAGGGCTCTCGGTACGGTTCCTGACCCCCTTACTCCATGGTAAAGCTGTAACTTCGTTAGCAAAAATGCACAACACCGACAGTTTTGATTATACTGCTGCTTGTTGGAATGTTTTAAGCTAACACCTGAAATGTATAGGAAAAAGTTTTGTGAGCATAGACGCAAGGCAGATGAAAATGTTTGTGAATATGTTGCTGAACTGAGCACTTATTTTCATAGCTGGGTGAGTGGATGTCAGGTCACCACTTTTGAAGGGCTGGCATACCTTTTGGTAAGGGAACAAGCTCTTAGCACTTTGCCTGAGGACAGCAGGATCTGGTTAGCTGATAGTGTGCTACTTCAGAGGAGTTGGGGAAGAAGGGAGACCTATACCTACCAAGCAGTAAAGCCCTGCACAGGAAAGGGACCCCCACAGTACTGCTCATGGGACTAAAGGAACCCATGGTGGGCAGCACAGACTGCCCCAACAGAATCTGCCAGTAGCAGGGGAAGCCACTAGTTGAGATACACGTCCAGGAACTAGGGTTAAATGTTTTGAATGCAACCAGTAGGGCCATGTGGCATACAGATGCCCATGAAGGAAAGGTGGGGAACGAAAGTTGAGGGAGCCAGTAAGTGGAAAAGACAAAACGCCAACAGTGGGTTGTCTTGAGATAACAGGGGTATGCAACAACCATCCTGCAGATGTCCTGAGGGGGAAGGATTTGAATGAGGCAGTACTATGTACTTACGCAGTTGCATGCAGTGAGGCTAGGAGACATGCATGTGGGTCTGGTAGCCTGGGGGTGACCCAGAGAGACGGCATACTTGCAGCCAGGACTGCTGAGGTGGTTACTTCAGGGAGTGAGGTATGCTGTAGCAGTGAGACTGAAGGTGAGCCGCAGCTGCTTGTGGATACTGATGTTCCCTTAGACAGGGTAACTGCAAAGGAATAGGTAGTAGTAGTAACCAGACTGACAGTGAGGCACCACTATCAGAGGATGCCAGTCTTCCTGTTGAAGGGGAGCTGGGAATGGTTACAAGGATAGACTTGAGACAGGCTCAGCTCTCAGTTCCTACATTGCAAGGCCTGAGACAGGTAGCTAGGTAGACACCTGATTCTCAAGGGAAGGGGGAATCTGTATACTGGGACAAAGGGTTACTATACAGACAGTGGACTCTTGAGGGAGGGCTAGAAGGTGAGATAGTACAGCAGTTGGTAGTGCCTAGATCTTACCTTCAGGCGCTTCTAGCATATGGGCATAAAACATACAAAGAGGTGTATTATGCAAAACTTCTATTGGCCTGGAATTTCCAAACATGTAACAGGGTACTGCAGGCCCTATGAGCAGTGCCAAAAGGTAGGCAAGTCAGGAGACAAGGTGAGAGCTCCTTTGATGCCTTTGCCTGTAATTGAGGAGCCATTTCAGAGGGTAGCTATGGATATGGTGGGTCCTCTAAGTACCCAAAATTCCACAGGGAAAAAGTATATCATAGTGACTGTAGAGTATGCTACAAGATACCCTGAGGCAGTGGCTTTGTCCTCCATTGAGGCTGAGAAGGTGGTAAATGCTTTGCTAGAGATTTTTAGCAGGGTAGGTTTCCTGAAGGAAATACTGTCTGACAGAGGTGCCAATTTTATGTCAGACCTGCTAGCTTGTTTGTGGAAGTCCTGTGGGGTGAAGCACATGAAGACCACCCACTACCATCCCCAGACTAATGGCCTTGTTGACAGGTTAAACTCTATAATCAAGCCCATGATACGGGCATTTGCAGATCAGTTTAAGAGGAAGTGGGATAAATATTTGCCCCATCTGTTTGCTTACAGAGAGGTTCCCCAGGACTTCTCAGATTTTTCACCCTTTGAGTTGTTGTATGGGTATAGGGTAAGGGGACTCGATTTAATTCTAGATGAGTGGGAAGGTTAGTGTGAGTCTCACAAAGAGTCTGTTGTGCCATATGTCCTGAACCTCAGGACAAGGCTCAGGGAACTCATGGGCCTGGTCCAGGAGAACCTGGCAGAAGCCCAACAGAAAAAGGTGTGGTATGACAGGAATGCTCGAGCTAGAGAGTATGCTGTAGGGCAGCAGGTGATGGTTCTCATTCCTGTCAGACACAACAAGTTGCAAGCAGCTTGGGAGGGACCCTAAAAGATCGTAAGAAAGGTAAGTGATGTTAACTACATGGTGGAACTTCTAGGCAGAAGGCAGGGGCACAAATCTACCATGTTAACATGACGAAACCTTACCATGATAGGGAGGCTCTTCTGCTGAGCATTTGCAGTGGATTGCAGGAGGAGTCAGAGAGATCTTGTGAATGATCTTCTCAGTGAGGCTTGGGCTGACACCTCGTTGGAAGGGGTAGCAATGTCCCAGCAGTTATCTCCTACCCAGGTTTAAGAACTCCAAGCAGTGTTGCAGGAGCTTGGGGGCATGTTCACCGGGAAACCAGGGAGCACCCACCTGGAACAGAACCAGGGGGATACAGGACCTCAAAGGCCTATCAGGCAGGCCCATTATAGGGTGCCTGATAGAGTCCAACAGACTCCGAGGGAAGAGGTACAGGAGATGTTGGGACTAGGGGTGATTCAGGAGTCCAACAGTCCCTTGGCCTCCCCAGTGGTACTGGTGCCAAAGGAGGATAGCAGCACCAGGTTCTGTGTGAACTACAGGAAATTAAATAGTCACACAGAGGCAGATGCTTACCCAATGCCTAAGACAGATGAGGCCCTAGAGCAGCTGGGTGGGGCTAAGTATCTTACAACCACTGATCTTACCAAGGGTTACTTGCAGGTGCCTTTGACTCCCAGTGCTAGAGAGAAGTCAGCCTTTGTGACTTCTTTTGGCTTGTAGGAGTTCACAAAGATGCCCTTTGGGATGAAGAATACCCCAGCGACTTTCCAGAGGCTGGTATATCATATCTTAGCAGGAGCAGGAAGGTTTGTCCTTGCTTACATAGATGATATTGCTATCCAAAGCCATTCCTGGCAAAAGCACCTTCAGCATGTCAGGGAGGAGCTGGGCAGACTACAGAAGATGGGGTTGACCATTAAGCTGAGCAAATGTCAGGTGGGTATGGCAGAGGTCTCCTACCTAGGACACAGAGTTTCGAGTGGTAAGATAAGGCCAGAACCTGCCAAAGTGGAAGCCATTCAGGCATGGCCTGCACCTGTTACCAAAAAGCAGGTGAGGGCATTTTTAGGGACAGCAGGGTACTACAGAAGGTTTGTTCCCAATTGTAGTACCATAGCTGCTCCACTCACAGACCTGACAAGGAAGAACAGGCCAGATAAGGTAGTGTGGACCCCAGCATGTGTGCAGGCATTTCAGAAGCTTAAGGAAGATTTGGGAGGACCCCCTGTGTTAGCCAGTCCAGACTATAGCAAAGAATTTGCTGTGCAGGTGGATGCTTCAAACTATGGGGTGGGGGCTGTACTTAGCCAGATTTCTTCAGAGGGAGAGAGAACTCAGTGGTTTATCTCAGTCATAGGCTCCAACTCAGGGAGGAATGCTACACAGCGGTAGAAAAGGAATGTCTAGCCATAGTGTGGGCACTACAAAAACTTCAGCCTTATCTGCATGGAAGAAAATTCACTATGATGACAGATCACAACCCTCTAACATGGTTAAACCAAGCCAGTCAGCAAAATGCCAAGTTGCCAAGATGGAGCCTGGGATTGCAAGCATATATGTCAGTACAGCACCACAGTGGGAGTAGCAATGCCAATGCAGATGGGCTCTCAAGACAGGGAATAGGGTGAAGTACACCCAGATAGACCTGACACTCTCAAGCGATGTTTCTCAAACGGCACTTGAAAAACTTGCTTGAGTTCCCCGTGGGGGGGGGGGGGGTGTGAAGATTGGAGGAAGATGGGTGAAGGCTGCCAGCCTAGTTAAATAGAATTTGATACATAATTCTATCTATTGTATAAATAAATGTAAAATACAGGCTTGTGTTTTTAAATGCAAGAAAACACAGTAAAATGTGAACTTCAAGATTGCTGCAACATTGCCATCTGCTGTAAGGAAAACCAAGCCAAGCATTTCAAATGTCTCTTTTGAAACTGAAAAGATCTTATGAATCTCCCTGATGTTTTACAAGTTGGCTCCAGTGAGTCTGGATGAAGTTTTTAGGCCCATTGTTTTAAGGTTAAAGTTAAAGGCCAGAATTTACACGTGGAAGGTGCTTTTATTGCTCTGGTTTCTGCTAGAGTGCATATGTGAAATGCCCCTTATTGTTGTAGTCTCTTGAGCAGGTGTTAGCTTGCTAAATAATGCAGTTTGTGGCCTGGGAACTCCAGACTAAGTGTCAAAAGGATGTAATTTGGGAGGGCCTTAGGAGAGCTGTTGGTTAGTGTTTAAAAACTATTGTTCAGTGAGAGACTGTGAGTATTTTGATCTTGGACATCTAACCCAGCACTGCTTTTGCTTTATGTATGTAAGTAGGATTATAGCACTATGTTTACTCTTAAGAATAGCTAAAGATTAGAAAGTTAGATTAAGTATTTTTCTTTGACATCAGACCTGTCCTACTGTATTGTTTTAAGTTTCTGTGTGATCTCTGAACTCTTAGATATCTCTGTGGTGTAGTAGTATTGTTTTGTGTTTTAATAATTTATTATTAAATAATTTTAAAACCTTTACCTGTGGCTGGTTTATGTACTTCTAAAGTACATTACATATTTACAGATTTTACTGTCTAAGTCACTCTAAATTAAGCCTTGACTGTTAGTCATACTACCATTAGATTATAACATTGCACAGTAATAATTGGACACCCTTTTAAGGGCCTTTTAGTAGCTGATAATTATTAGCTGGGTGGTGGCAGGAATTACTACCTTATGGTCTGGGTAAGATGGGCACAGCTGGAGAACCTGTGCCAGCCTTTTCCCAGGAGGGTCTGTGTAGTTGTATAACCTCTTCTCAAAGTGTGTGTGTTGTGTCAGCTCCTTGGGCAGGGACACGAAGCACTGGTTGGACAGAGAAGGCACTGGAGGTTTTAGCTTGCTCAGCTAGGCTGAGACCTGGACCCTATAGCTGTGCCAGTGGGGAGTCTTATTGGGGACCTGGTGAGCAAGGGAGCAACCAGCCCCAGACTAATTGTGATCTTGGTGTGCACTTAAGGGAAATTGTACTTTACTGTGTGTATTAGTTATCCTTTCCTAATCTAGACAACCTCCCTGGTGTTATTGGTGAGGATTGAGGCTCCTTGATTGCTGGGCCAGGACACGGTCGTCACATTCATCAAGGAAATGTACTTGAAAAACTGGCAGCTGCCAGTTTTTATGATTAAGGCTAACAAATAACTGTTGCAGAAAACCTTATATTTATAATTAGGAGTCTATGTGGCTTAGGTTCATAGGTAGATACTAGGCTATCAGCCCTGGGGCTTATATACGCTTAGCCTCAAAAGTTCCTTGGCTTTCACCACCCAAGAAAGATATTTTCCTGTGCCCCTGTCTAGCAGAGCCACAGAAGTGATCCCCGGGATAAATTTCCTATTTCCCATCCAATTGTCGAGATTTTTCTTAAAAAGCGCTAATGAGGAGCTTTGTTTGACATGAATGGGTAAGTTTGTTCCAGAGCATTGGAAATCTCTGGGACAGGAATCTATCCCTCCAGCACGTTCTGTTTATTGTGGTAGCAAGGTTTAGGTCCCTGGAGCGTGTGGCTCAGAGGATTTGAGGTTTCTTTAAGTGTAGCATGTCCAACAGATTTGGGTTTGACATGGCTTTGTATATTAGGCAGAGGTCGTCCTTGAGTAGGTGATAAGAGACGGAGTAGAGCTGGAGTTTTTTGAGACTGTCTGCGTATGGCATCTGTTTGAGGCTGGTAATACTCTTAGTGAGGTATTTCTGTGGCCTTTCTAGTTGTTGTAGATGTCTTGCGAGGTACATGCCAAACGGGGCATTGTACTCTATATAATGGGTCTGATGAGGGATAAGTAGAGAGGCACAATGACCTATCTTGCTCTGGAGGTGAACCCCTTTGTGATGAGGTATGCCATGTAGAAGGATTTCCTGACTACTGTGGTGATGTGATTATCAAAATGGAGACTACTGTCTGTGTCCCAAGGTCTCTTATCCACTTTTGGTGCTTAGTAGGCTACCGCCTATGTGCTACTTCATGGGTACAGTGTTTTTCCCAAAGGGGATGACAATGCACTTCTTGGCTGACTGCAATATAAAACAATCATCATCAGTACATAAAACAAATGAAAGTCATACATATTATATTAATAAGCTTTAGTCTACACGTTTAAACTTTTCTAAAATTTACTATGCATAAGGGTTCGGTTTATCACTGACCAATGCAAATCAGGTGTTGGCAAATTGTAATTTTTTTTTTTGGGGGGACAAATCTCCATGACCCCCCCCCCGCATTGAATGCATTTAGATTTCCATACGCACATACTGCTTCTTCCTTATTGAACCATCTTTGAAGCCACACAATCTACATATGAGGCTAAATTTCCCTTTCTTTGTTGAGTTTTGCATGATTTTACAGATGGCATGATATGCATTCAGCAGTTATAGATGTTCTAGTTTAACAGGACACAGATGAGCTTTCATGTTTATTGACAAAATTATACTGCAGAGTCACATTTGTAAGTGGTGCCTTTGTAGAGCACCCACTTACCTAAATTTATGATAACGGAATGAGTGTTCTAACCAAATGCCAAAGCAACTGCTATACCTGCAACAAACTGGCACACTGACCTACAAAACCACTATGCTATTTTTTTCATTAGAAGTAAAATCCCTTGCACACAATGATTTCCCCATGCAGGTAGACTCTTTGCCTAATGTCAGTACAACCACAGGCAGCAGGGCTAACCACCGACAGAGATGCACTTGAATGACCTAAGCAATCTTGTGGGTCAGTAGCTGATGCTATCTTCATCAACTTCCTTATTTGAGAGGGCCCTCTTCTGTTTTTGTAACGCAGCTTGTTGAAATGTCTGTTCAGCTTGTCATAAGCTCTTAATGAAAGGTTGCCTTCTAAATCCAACTAACTGTTTCAGCACTAAAGTGATTTATAAGCAAAGAAAAAGCACAAGTGATAAATTATGAAACACTGGACCCCTCCCCTACAATTTACTGATTAAAATACTTAATAAATTATATTACTTTTCTTTTGGCTGTGTGGTATTACTTAAAAAGTTTGCAGACAGATCATAGAGGTATAGCTGGAGATGAATGTTGTAAAGAAACTACCCTGAGATGCTATTATCTTTAAACAATTGTCCTCTGTACCAATACAGTCGTCTATACAAATGCCATGTACACCATAAAAAAGACAACAGTTTTCTTAAATCACCAGACAGAGACATCTTCCTTGCATTTTTAAGATGTTATTTTGACTTAACATAACCTTTACAAATGGAGTCATTATCACGCTACTATATGCACAGAAAAGTTCACCCTTAATGCAAGTTGTAATAGCATCCTCAATAATTCTTTGTTGTGTTTTTAATGTACACTGGATATGCCTTTTTATGTGACAAATGACTTTGCCTAGCGTGACATAAAACTATCTGCAGGAGACCTAAAGTGCCTCATCAATATCATTATAAATTTCAGCATTTGTGAAAAGGCAGTTGGAATGATTTATTATAAAGCACACAAAATATAATAAAAGGTTAAGGTTTTTAACATGAAGCAGGTGCAAATGAAAAATGGCCTTTACCATGCAGTTTTTCTTATTAGTGAACTTTGGAAAGCTACTGCTGCAATTGAAGTCCGCATAAGATGTACTCTCTCATCTTCACAAAGCTTAATAAACTCCTTATCTAAAATGACCTTTCCATTTTAAATGTTCAGGTCATTCCACTGAAAGCTACATTTTCATAATGCAGCCATTTTAATTCAGTACCTTCAGCATTTCGTTTTTCATTTATTAAAAAAAAAAAAAAAAAAACATCCCCTGGGGTGCAGCAAATAGCATTGTTTGGAAGCTACAAATCAAATATATTTAACAGGAGGGAATAGTTATAATGTGTAGTAGTCTGCAAATTAATACATAACATATGGTATTGGTTGTCATAATTATCGTACACAATTACAGGGCCTTAGAAAGAGGAGACAACAGATTCACAAATTTTTGTTATGGCCTGTCATTCACTTGATGTCCTTGGCTCCCATTAACTCATGGACCTTCTACACAGCAATAACCAAACCATTACCCTGCACTCCAATTCACAAGGCCTCCTCGCTGTTCCATGGTACAACCTTGATTGTTCAGACAGTCACTGTATTAGTGACAAAGGTCTTTCCTGTTTAGTTCAGAACCATATACATATTAACAGGTTTTAAAATGAACCTAAAAGCACATTTGTTTGAGTTAGCCTATACCATTACTAATTTTACTGATGTTAATTGTTTAATTTGTATTTACATACTCACCTAATCCTGACCTTTATACATTATTTGTACAGTGCCTGTGGTTAAAGTGTGGACACTGTGCGAAGTCTTGTTCTGAATAATTACTGGAAAAAAGTAATCCACATGAAAGGTGTAATGACGTAGTTTTCAGTAAACAACAAAAGTATAACCCAAATTCTGAGAACTCCACAAACATGTTGTTGAGTTCTGTTTCTGGTTTAAGACGACTTGATATTCTTGTCATTTATAAATGTTTATGTGCATTCATTTGTTTGTGTGGTGTGTGTGTTTCTATATGGCAGTTTTTGTTTTGATCGCTTTGCCACTTGAATGACTTGATTAATGAAGTATTTGATCAATGGCTTTGATGTTCAAATGCAGATATATCCAAAGTGCAATACAATGAAGCAATAGGCTATGCTGTCTGCAGACGTTGGCATGCACTGTATTGTCACCATTTTGTGCAGGTCACTTGTTTTATTTCTACTAAGAAACAAAAGAGATTATAGGATCATCGTTTGCTAGTTCTGTAGGTTAACCTCTAACATCACATGTTAATGTACATCGTTAGGTTTTTATTTTTAGAAGGCTGTCACTTTGAATGCTAGCCACAGCTTGTTACCTACATTCTGACCCCCCCCCCCTGCAAAAAAGAAGTTTAAACGAGAAGAGTGATACTGAAGATTTGCTCTCTTCATGGACTTTCATGTTTGTTTGTTTTGGGCTGTCTGCATTCAGCACTCTGAATGCCAACATTTTTCAATATAGAACCTTCTTGAACATATATCCATGTCTATGTGGTGTGTTTTTACATAAGGAAAAGTAGAGATTTTTGAGGGAAATAACCAGAGAGAGAGAGTACCTGGAGCTGAAATCTGCAGTACAAGCAAATTACCTATTAAGTACCAGGACTCCATTATGGATTTACTTGCAGAATTACATGACCTCAGTTCTGGAATTGGAAAGCAGCTTGATTAGAGCTGCAATACCAACTGTATGAAATGCCCTACCTCCCAAACCCTGCTCAACACCAGGAAAAACTAAATCCCTAAACGTAAACAAATCCCTATTCATACCTTACAAATCCTTACTCTCCCTTCTTCACTCAGTCCCTTACTTCTATCAATTTCTCTCCCCCTGGCTTTCTCTCAAAATATACAAGTGTGCTTTTCTCTCTCTCTGCATTGCAATTCCTGTTTGTATTATACTAACTTACCATTAATTTCTCTATTAACTGGTTACATTTGATCTAACCAGTCTGATTTTCCCATTAAATCAAACGTTAATAAATAAATGAATAAAATGTTACATTTTAACAATGCATTTGTATTCCTGTTGCTAATATCATTTCATGCGCATAGTGACTTCCTGTGAATAAGCTCTGCTTTAAATTATGTGCATTATCTTACCAATATTTAATTGCTGTTGCAATAATTTTACTGTTAATATCCTCTTTAGTTTGTATTTCTCCATCTTTGTTACAGTGAAGGTTTTCTCCCTTATTCTTCCATGTACTCGATTTACCACAATGGGGAATTTATAGTAAAAAAAAAAACAAAAAAAAGACACACACACCTATAGATACACATAAAATAATTAATTAGCAAACAAATATTAAAACACTATTCATAAAGACAGAACAAATAGCCTACAGAAAGCAAGGGTCATATTTATAGTACCGATGAATACTCTGCAAAATGGAGTATACAAAGAGATTGCAAAGCAAAAGGCATAAGGGTTCTCCAGCTAAGCAACTGTCTGTTGGTGCAGCCTATGTACATTGGTACTACAACTTGAAACATGCAAAGAATGGCAATTCTTATACATTTGACCTATGCAAGTTCTTAGGTGGGTAAGACATATGCAATGTGACTCAACCACATTGTTGCCTCAGTTATTAATGGGCGACTCTGAGCAGGGCGAACAGAATTACTGCATACTCCTCTCCACGCTGCTTAGACAGCAAGCGAGTGAGTAATGCAATGTAATCATTGTGTATGTTTGCATGGGACAATACTTGTCAGTAGGTCTGCATGCATATGACTGGGTGTCTATTTTTATATATGTGTTTCAACTGCTATAGTCTGAGGAATGTCCTTTCTTCCAGAATACAGAGGCCATACAGATGATTATTTATAGTGGTATAGGGTCGAAAATCCTTGCAGTTCTACATGCACAAGAGAAGGGTACAGTCATGGAAGGGTGGTAGTTTTCAAAGGGTTGACTTAACAGCAGGTCATGTTTCATCAGCTGTGTTTCACTGCACTAAATTTGATTAGTCAATATAACAGTGTTTTAGATTCTATAATGTGTTAGGGAAAGTTTTCACCAAACTTTTAATGTGTTATTTCCTTTTTTTTTTCCTCTGTTCAGTTTTATCAAATACGTCTCTACAAAGACCTGGATGTGTAACAATCACTTATCCCTTAAGCCAAGCAAAACCAAGCTCATGGTATTCACTCCTAGGAAGATAACCTCCTTAAACAATATCCAATTCACTACACTTTCTCATAGTAATACGGCAATCAAGGTAGTTTGCCATACAAAATTATTATGAATAATGATACACAAAACACATGAAATTTGACCTACACAAACACCATAGCATAATGCACCAAAACCTAGAAATCCTATATAGGCAAAATTCTTACTCAGCTCTGCAACAAAACAAGTTCTAGCTTCCCCTTACCGATTACCCTTGCTCCTATATGGTCCACTACTGCTTAGTAACCTTCAAGCTAAACTTGTCTTGCTTCAATAAAATCAACAGATTTGCTACCAAGACTAAAAACTATACCCATCACTGTACTGCTCTTCACTCTCTGAACTGGCTTAAGCTATCTCACCACCTCCGTACCAGCAACCAGCAGGAGCACACAAAATAATCTTTAAACATTCAGATTGCCCTGCTCTTCGACCAACTTTCAGTTTCTGCCATCAAAATAGACCCCTCAGATCTGAGAATCATCATTTTTTCACAGTACAAAAACAAAACCTACCAGGTGGCCAACTTATGTACTGTTGTGCAGTAGCCAATACATGGAATGCCCTACCAATAACTATGAGTACTACTCAAAATCCTTTCAAAACCTCACTAAGACTACCCATCTTCCATTTGAAATTTCAACTGCACCTTGTCTCCCCCTCTCAAAACCTATAAGCCTCTGCTGAATGTTGACATTGATGTTTAGCATTTGCTATGCATTAATATCAGCTGTAAGCCCTAGTGTTCCTACAGTCAGAAACAACCTTTGCTGCTCTTTACTTTTGTCAATTTATTATACTTGTAATGCAGCCAATTATTAAATGTTACCTTTGCTGTATACATGTGAAAATTCAGACATTGCCATCTGTTCTAGCATGTCTGACTGAAGCTTTGTACATAATTTCAGATTAATATATGCTAGCATGGCTAGCTAGGGTATTGTAAATAAGCTCTTGTATGTTGATTAATACTTTTTGCAGAAAATGTTTTAAAAAAGCTGAACAGTTTTCTGTTACATTTCTAAATGTACATGTTTATGTGGGATATTTCAAATGCAGGCTGCATCAGAGTCAGATGATCTACAGATGATGTCATTGGAATGTTTCCAGTTGCTCTGCGTTTACTTTCAGAGACTGATGACAGGATGGAACTTTCAAAACAACTGCTTGTTGACTTACAAATAGTGAAATGAAAAGAAGAACTGGAAAAGTTAAGATAGTTGACCTGGTTTATAAAAGAGCCTGCTGAAGACAGTTAATACAATTGTTTAGTTGAGTACACAGTACTTTTTCAGTACAATTCACAGCTGTACTGAGCAGTGGATACCCAAAGGACTCACCAAAAACTGTAAAAGCCTGTGTTTGCTCTGGTGTGATATTCAGTTTAGATCAGGGACAGTGTTCTTTAGGTATATAAGAAATTACAGCTAATCAGACAGAGGTTTCTAAATGTTAAATTTCTATCCTTTAGTATTAATTTAATTATTACTGGTGATCAGATGTTTACTGAAATTACTGTTTTATATTTTTAATCATTTTGCTCATTATTAAATATTTTTATTATCTTACATTGTGGCTGATCCATCAGTGTATTCCTTAGTGATTTGAGATTGCTTATACCTGCTTTGATTATTCTCAGGCCACTCAAAGCCTGGCTGCTTTAGGTCAATTGCTACCATTTGTTTTAATACAGAAATTTAATAATTGGATACCCCTTTGAAAGGGCATGTAGACGCACTGTTTGGTAGCAGCATTTTGCCTTATCATATGGGGGAAATGACACAACTGGAAATCTGTGTCAAGTTTTCCCAGATGTGTAGCATTCACTTTATTTAAGAGTGAGTGTATCAGAGGTCTTTAACTGGGACACATTGCTCTGGAGTGCGTAGAGTAAGGGATTACATTGGGGTGGACAGAAATACACCAGTCCAGTCTCAGGTTATACACCATGTTCCTGTTGTGCTCTTAGGGGAAATTTGTGAAATACTTACCCTGTTTACTTGATGGTCTCACACTGGAGTCAGTAGTGAGGACTGGAGTTCTAGTTACTGACCCAGGATAGTAGGGGGTCATCATATTTTTTGGTGGGAGTTTGGTGGAATACTAGCTGGTCATCACTGGAACCTTTCAGCCAAGGCCTCCACTGAAAATGGGCTCATGTCCAGGGGACCACCCCAGTAAACAAATGTAATTAAATTAAATAAAATGTTATTTTATTTAAGTGTTTGATGTTTTTTTTTCTTTTGTAAATGAAAGGATTTGGTTATGTTTGTGGTTTTACTTTGTAGGACATTTTTGGAAGTGTTTCCTTTTTGAAAGAATCTATATTTTATGTCAGTTTTGTTGCGATTAACATAACTGCTATTTGTGTGACACCAATTTACAGTTTATAGGTGACATTTTTATTTCCCACCACTGTTAAGTAACTACGGAGTTACTACACACACAGATACATGTATATTTATATCTGACAGTTGTGGTTGATAAAGCCGTGATATGATAGTAAATGGCAGCCTGTCCTGAAGCATTTTTTTTTTTTTTTTTTCGTGTTTCTTGATGCGTTTTTCGTAAGCTCTATTACACTGGTACAGTTTCTACAAATCCATCATATAGGGGGACTCTTTGCTAAGCTTTACAATCATGCTTGCTTTATGTATAAACACAAAGGACATTATATTAAGTATTTCAGCAAAGGAATAGGAAATACAAATGCAATAGATCTGCATGACATGTATATACTCACTTTTCCATTTTACTACCTATTTTATGCAGTTTGTGGACACAGGAGCATAAAAGCATATCCCTGCACTTAATTTGTAATGGCAGAGAAACTAATCATGGATGAGATATCAGTCCTATGGACAGCTACTCAAACACCACTTTCACACGTGTAGACAAATGATGTGGTCCACAGTTCATCTAGCAGCATGGTATAGCATTTAGGAGGTAACTGTAGCATCAGCTGAAAGCTCAAACAAATGGAGACCAGGAAGATCCCATGCAGTGAGATATCAAACTGAAGAACCAAGTACTATAAGACTAGCGACATTAACTGCTGCACAATTACTCTGCCCTGATAAGTGTACTTGTTCTCATGTAGTTAGTGATTTAGAGAATGGAATATTAACTGCAAGGATTGGTTCATTTAAAATATTCACGTGATTCTTTTCTTGCCAATGCACAAATAAAGGCAAAGATGCAATAAATAAATAAAAAATAGGATCAAAGGTAAGACTAGGCTACCTTCTTCTGTAGGCAATTTTATGCATAGGCAGTTTCTCTATCAAAAATGAGAATCAAACCCTGTACCCCTGGGCCACACTGTCTCTTTTCATGATCAATCTGAGAGCAGTATCTGGTGAAGTGATTTGTTGAAAGTCAAACAATTGGCAGATGAAGGAATCAAACATTGTACCACATGGAGAAAAGCTCACTGCCTTAACCCTCTGCTCTAACTTAATAAATACATACATACATAAATAAAATGTCATTTTGTGGACTGCCATATCATAGTTTCATTACAGAATGCTCCTTTCATCTACTATACTCAGTACTTCTAATAGAACGCATCATGAACAGACATACGTTTTGGAAGACATAAGCCTTGAAGTGTCCTGCTTTGTCTAGTAGTAAAAACGTCAACACAGGAAGATAATCAGTTTTCTGCTACCACCACCCAATCAAAGCCAGTATTATCTAGACCACAGAGAACACCCTTGTTTGCAGCTCATTATAGTTAAGGGGCAGAAGGCAAGGTGTCATGTTCTCTCCCCCTTTGTTTCCCTTATCTATGAGACAGTGTGGCATGGTGGTATTATATTTGGGGTAGAGGGACGTGTATTGATATTGAGGGATGTTTGAAGGCTTGCCACCAGTGAAAAATACATGTTTTTATGTTTTAGACCTTTAAGCATATAATAATTCTACATCAGTTAAATGACATATCATAACTAACAGTACATGTACACCAACAGCAGATGTACACCCAAACCCTAGACCTTCTACAAATGTCACTCAAATCCCCCTTCACCCCACCCTTTTCTAGCTCACCTGCTGATGCACAAAACCTGTTTATCACAATAATCAACATACATACTATTTGCCAACAAAATTACAGAATTTAAAGCCTGGATCTACAAAATAGACCAGCTATCATAGCTGTTACGGAAACATGGCTAAAACTACATATATCAGATACCGAAATAATTCCAGCTGGTTATAATATCCTTTGCCACGACAGACTACATCAGAAAGAGGGAGTGTTGCTTTCACTTTAATCTATCTCGGTTCCTAAACCATTACGTCCTATCCTAAACCTGTCCCCAACTTTTGGAAGCATGGAATTTCTTTTAGCATCACTACAAATAAACAATACTAAACAACTGTTCATAATAGTACTATATATTCCCTATGGCCATAACATCCCTACTCAAAGATTTTCTGTCTTGGACTACCCCCATAACATATCTCAGGAAACAATCATTCTTGAGGACACTAATATTAACTGACAAAATTTAATTTTATACTCTCCTGAAAACAGTATTAACTTGTACAAATACACCCAGTCTATTATAAGCCCTACTCGAGTACAAAACAACCAACCAGAATCCACCTTGGACTGGATCCTAGTTACAGATCCACTCAAATACTCCAATATTGGTACCCTCCATAACACCTTAAGCGACCACTCACCTGATATTACTTGTAGAACCCACAATGAAGTTCCCAAGCCCCATTCTTGCCAAACATCTAGAAATGTAACCAATTTTTCCCAGGAACCCACTTAAAATATTACCTTTAGAAGAAGCTGTAAACTATTTTAATAAGGTCTTTCTTGATACCCTAAATACTTGAGCCCTCATTGGTTATAAAAGAACAAAGTTCAATCATGCTCCAAGACTTACAAAACCAGCTAAACAAATTCTTCTCTCCATAGATCAAACCTGGAAAGAAGGGTGCAAAAACAAAAACCAAGAAAATGAAACTACCTTTTAACAACTTCAAAATATTGAAAAGAAAACACCTACTTTACACAACTATCTAGTGAAAAACTCAATCCAAAAATTCTGTAAATCTAACTTCTGTCCTAAACCCAGGGACCATACAAAACCACTCACCTTTCCCTGATAAAGACCCACAACAAATAGCTCACATTTATAACTCCCACTTTAACATCATTCTTAAACTTGTAAAAGAACCAACTCCAGCAACAAATAACTGTCCCAACACGAAGTTTAATATTTCAAATCACTATCAAGAGGAACCCTACTTGGATCCCTCATTCTATAAAGATAACACTAGCAGCCTCCCAGAATCGTTAATATTCTCTTAAAACCAGTGCCCACCTCAAATATTTAAGCTAAAGACCACCACAGATCTAATCACGGGACCCTGCTGTACAACTTGATTCTTTTGTTCATAACTGACTCCACCTGACCGTGTAATGTTCATTAATTTTTCACACAACTAATCTGCATCTCCTTTACTGTCTTATTTATTACAATCAATGGCTTTAACTTTTAATCCTCTCTTCTATCAGTGGGTAAAAGAATCGATTGATATGAACTGTTATTCTTACAGCACACAATATGCTACTGAACTGTGATACATCAAACACTGACATCTAATCGAATTGCATAAACCACCTTAGTTTGCTTATTACTAATTACAAAATTGTATAAAAAATATTTTTTCTCTCTATTACTGTAAATAGTATTTTGTTGTCTATTTATTATAATTTGGAACTTTTCTCCCTGGGCCTTCACTGAAAATGGGTTTCTGACCCAGTGGACTTTCCAGGTCAGAAAATGTCAATAAATAAATATATTTTATGTGCTGGAGAAGAGGGCAGTTTGGCTGCGGCTGCTGTTTATCTTAAAACTATACAAAATAAAATGTCACCTGATCATTAAGGAAATAAGAACAAAAATACTCAAGGTTATGAGAGCCTTAAGATGTCTTGACAGATATATCCAAGTAGACACGCAGAAATGTTCGAGTGCCCTTTTTCTAGCAATTGAAAATGCTTACCTCCCAAACAGTTCAGAGCTATTTTTAAGTCTAACATACAAAAATCAGGAAAATAAGTATTTTATATTATTAGTCTCAAGAGAACAATTATGAAGCTGAAAAAAGAGTAGTCTGTGCGCGTCAACAATAAATATGCTTTATATAAAACTGAATCTCTCAGAATAAGTGTCTGTCCTTACAAAATAGCAATACTTAGCATTCCTGCAATAGCACAAAAAGCAAAATGCTCAAAACAGAACTCAAAAAATTTCAATAGTTACTTATTTAAATATAAGCAGTTTTGTCATTTGTTTTGGACATCTAGCTTCAGCAAATTCAAATTCATCCTACTGCATTTTCTATGAAAATGCTGTCTCATGGGTATTATGAATTTCAATAATGAAGATGCATTCGAATGGACAGAAAATAAATAATGGTCTGTGTAATGTAGGAACGGGGTATAATACAAACAATCATTTTAGTAAAATATGAATTACTGAGCACCATTTTCAATAAATGTATACACAATATCTTAATGGACATGTGCTTTACATAAAACCATTAATCATTGTTCCCACTCTGTTACTGGCTTTCTTTAATTCACCTGGTTAGTATAACGCTTTTGCTGCTTTGTTTCTTCTGTCCAGATATACTTTACTGTGTCTGAATTGTGTAGTTAGTATATTAGTCTCCAATGCAGTGTGTAGTAACACCACATTGCGCTTAGAAAAGTAATAAGCACCTTGTAGTAGTAATTTTATTTTTTAATTACTGCAGCATTTTAATAATCTCACTGTCAGTGTTTAATTCTAAATACAGGGTGTTGAAGAAACAAGGTAAAGTTCAATAAATACTTTTTTTTTTACTATGCAATCTTCATAATTATACATTTCGATATCCTTAGTTAAATAAGCAGAACACAATATTTAAATGCAAGCATGTCCCCAGAGGAAATGGGGCAGATGTCAGCTGCATGTATCAAAGAAGATTCACCAGTTAATCCACAAAGCTAACATGAAAAGAGAGGCAGCTGGAAACATTCCTTGTAAGTCACATAATCCCCCTTTACTGCATACATATCTGCAATGTTTTGCATAGCAGCTGCTTAATTTAGCCTTAAAAGAACTAGATAGATTCATAGGTTCATAGATTAGTACTAAGCTAACTGCCCTTGTAAGCCATTTTAAGCTTAGCCAATTATCCCTTGTGAGACTCAAACCCTGCACCTTGTGTTTGTAAGGCAAACACCTTAACCATTAGGCCACCCTCCCAACCCCACAGATACATTTGTGAGAGACAGGTGATTAGAAGGGGTTTGGGTAGTAAAACTAAAGACCTTGTCATACTTGTTAATGTTACTAGCAATTCTAAAATATGTTCATGTAAATGTTCAATACGGTTATTTGTACAGTCACTTCTTTAGATGACTTCTCAAATGTATCGGAAGGCCATGAGACTGCCAAGTCTTTATACAGTACATAGCTACCTACATGTTTCAAAGTCTGGAATTAAAACTTCAAACTCAAAATTCACCAATAAAGAGAAGTATTTTGCATTGTAACTGACAATCTTGCATTCTGTTAGTAGTTCATCTTGAACTTTTTTATCCAAACATAAGAAGTACCGGAAAAGGAGGTTTAAGATCATCTCACTGGAGTGGATCTATTATAGCTACATAATTAAGGCTCAAATGCAAATCACGAGAAGGTTATGAGTCAATGGACTTTGGGTTAGAGACTACCTTCGCTACCTGTAACTGATGAGAGTATAGGCAAAAAAAAAAAAAAAAAAAATGGACAGGAAATTCCTAATTATTAGACGTGCTGTGTTAAAGATTTTAAAAGATTCTAGAACAGAAGTTAAGTTAAAACAGGATTATGAACAGAGCACTGAAATATTGCATGTTATAAGACTCCGTCAGTGCACTTTAGAAAATTTTATGGAAAGAAAGTACTACACAATGGAACAATGGAAGGGCACCTGTATGCCTTCCAAGTATTTAAAGTCCAGATGGTTTACAAATTTTGCTTGGAATTATTTGCATAGGTATTTTTATGCTGAAGAAAAATTAACTGAATGTTTCCTCAGACAGATAGCAAATGCAGATGGTGTGACAGGAAAGACACAGATAACAAGCTGGTAGATTTTAAAAGTTGATTGGAGATTACATTGTCTGAAATTGTAGGGAAGCAAATGGTTGCAACTAAGGAAATTATTCTTTTGAGCTGAAATATAAGGATCTAAATTGCCTAGATATAGTAAGTCCTTACCATGCGTATTGCTATTGGCTGCAAAAAAAGCAATTAATAGGAAATGTAAATTAAAATCTAAACTAATTTAAGTACTGAATCTTGTGAATCAGATAAAAGAACTGAGGTGAGACCTTTAGAAAAGGGAAAAAATAACCTAACTGTTGATGTAACACCCTAAGAAATGTATAAATGGATGGAAGGGAATTTATGTTAAGTACCAATCACATTTCAAAAATGTCATGTTGAATTAAGATGTTTACATATATAGCAGGGGAGAATGATATAGCAGCTAGCAAAAGCATCATCATAGCTTTATAGTAGACTTTTGTTCTGTATAGCAGGTTGAGTTGTTCATGAATCATTCCAGGGGTATAGTTACATTTATAGCTTATCTGAAGATAAGAAAGGTAATCAGATACTTTGAAAATAAAAGGATTTTGTTTTGTCAAAAACAGATTAACAATCTTAGGAGATATAATTATTCAATAACTTACCCACTTATTCACAAATTTACTCCATTTGCTTATATATCTTAGAGCAATCAGGATCATATTAGTCCAGTATTGATTTCAACTGTATGCACACAGTTTGTCAATGAACCAGAAAATACTAAGTCATTTTTATATCGCATGCAAAGCTTTATGATTCACTGATAGCTTCAACAAACAGGAGCATGCCCAGCAAAGACACTTAAAGAAGACAAAGAAATTCTGTTCTATATTCTGTCTTGCAAATACTTCATTAGAGTCGCTATGGTCTCCCATGCAAATAAGCCAAGGGAAATTAAACCAAAAGAGCCCTTCTTATTAAAAGTGTATACATAAGTTACTTTTTCAAATGCCTTCAAAAATTCAATTACGTTTCCACTGGTGTCACCATTACTGGAGTCTCTTCCCTGGGGTACATTAAATATTCCCTCTTTATCTTAGTTATATATTACTTTTTCTGGTGGCAAGTAGTCTAATTTTATATTTATTTTATTTTTATTTTACATTTGTTGACCAGGATAGTCCAAATGGATACACGTCCCTTTTCAAGAGGCCCGGGAAGAAAAGCTTCAGATAACACGGAACATAACAGATATGAGTCAAACATATTTACAAAGCCCTCTAATAGGTACTCACATTATACACAGTGTGTAATAGTATACAAAAACAACAGGTTGCAGCAAGCTATTATGAGCAAGAGATGCATACAATATTAATTTATATAAGACATTGAATAAGTAGTGATTAATCAGGGTTAGTACAGGGACAAAGCCAGTGCTCTTTAAAATACTGTTTGAGGCCTTTTTTAAAAAGACTTAAAGAAGGTTCAAGGGCAAGGTTAGATGGAAGTGAATTCCAAGTTTTACCATCAATGTTGGCAAACAGGGAGTCGCCGGCTGAGTTAATGGCTTTGTGGGTTTGGACCAACAGTTTATTGGATGATCATAGTTGCCTTGAATTACTGTATGGCTTTATATTTTTGATTGCCTGAGTGTTTTCAGGTTGGTACAGAATTTTGTGTGCTACTATAAGCTGATTGAACAGAAGTAGGCTAGGCAATTCTAGCCACCTGAGAAGACAGTGATCTGTCCTATATGTTGAGCCTATGGCAAATCTGGAAATATGGCTGTAACAGTGAGATAGCTTACCAAGTTCAGTTTTGCTCAAATTGGATTGTATGTGTGAGTCATACAGAAGGGTAGAGAGTAGATGTGAGAGGGTGACTGCAGTCCTAGCTAATGGAGTTAGAAAAGGTTTGGTTCTATATAATGAACCAAGCTTCTTCTTAATGGTTTTTATAGTTTTATTGATATGCAGATCAAATTTGAGATTATTATGCCTAAAAGCTTAGTATGGTCATCTGGATAGAGAGAGGTACTGTTGTTGGATGTTATGGAGAAAGAAAATGGGGTGGATCTACTGGTGGGTGTAGAGAGAGCAGTTTAGTTTTGTTGGGATTTAACAGAAGGTGATTAGAGAGCTATATAGATCAGGGTAGAATTGTCTGCATATGGAATGCAGGTTGCATCAGTGATGGCAGTATGAAGATTGTTCATGAAGATAGAAGAGTAGAGGACCTAGAATAGATCCCTGTGGGACACCAAGGGTGAGAGGTAACAGGGTGGACAGTTTCCTCTGCCATAATAGAGCGTGTTTTCTTCCATTCAGATAGGATATGAACCACTGAATAGCATGGTTATCTAGGGAGATGGATTTTAGGGAATGGATGAGTAATTTGTGGTTGACCATATCAAAGGCCTTTGACAGGTCTAGAAATAGGATAGGATAGCCTGTTGTTGTTCCTATTTTGGAATATGGTATTTGTAAAAGAAAGGAGGGTGGAAGTGGTGCTGTGATGTGGACTAAAGCCATGCTGAGAGTTGTAAGCAGACTGTTCTGAATGAGATAGTCCACATAAGCTGCTTATGAATGCGCTTATCCATTAATTTGGCTAGTGGTGAGAGAATGCCAATGGGTCTGTAGCTGGACAGTTCAGATAAACTTCCACCTTTGTGGAGTGGGATAACATGGGATATTTTACAGATTGAGGGGATAGTTCCATCAGTTAAGTGTTCTATTCATTAGGATAGAGCTGGGGAATGCTATCGCATTGGCAGCTTTTTGTAGGTACTCTGCAGGAAGGATGTTGGCAGAAAGGGTGGATGATTTTAGTTTTTTGATAAGGGATTGGATAAAAGTGGTAGAGACAGGTTGGAAGTTAAAGGGGGGATGAGAAGTTGGCGTGTTAGTGGTAGAGTTAGAGTGGGTGGGAGTAAGCTGGTTAGCTAAGGACTGAATAGTTTCAGTGAAAATGTCATTAAAGGCAATGTCAACAGTTTCTGTGGGATTTATGGGTATAGTTTGATGGGGTTGGGATAGTAGATTGTCCTGGATGAAGAAGTCGGTTAATAGCTGCTGAAAACCTTTGGGGATTGTTTTGGTGTTTAAATTGGAAGTTCTGGTAGTAGTTTTTTTGTCTAGCAAAATGAGTTTTTTTGTATCACTTCTAAGTTGAGGATATCTCACTTGATCAAGGGGGGTTTAGTTGTTCGCCATTTGGTCCAGGCTATATCTCCAAGTTTGATTTTTATCTTACTTTCCTTTGAGAGCCATGGAGCAGTATCAGATTTAGTCTTTATAGTACGTGCAGGAGCATGGGAGTCAAGGATGCTCAGGAATTTGTTAAAGTACTATAAGACCAGCGACATTGGCATTCATCTAGTGGTAGATTTTTTAGGATTGACCAGTTGACCAATTTAAGTTGGTTTAGGAAGTCAGTAAGATTGAAGTTTTTATTATTTCATATTATTTTGTACGTAGTCTTGTGGTGAGTTTCGGCCTTATGCTTAATATATGTTAGTGAATGATCACTTAGGTCATCGGGGAGAGAGTCCAAGCTATATACAAGCTTGGTTGGCTATTGACAAGAACCCAATCCAAGATACTTACCTGTTGGTGGGTTTACTAATCCTAGTGGGAGAGGTTACTATTTGTGTGAACCCAAACAGATTTATATGGGTGACAGGAGATTCATCTGAGCAGGTGCACAAGTCGGTGTTAAAATCACCAAGAACAATGGTTTCTTGGGGGTAGGTAGTGGATAACCATTGGAGGATATCTTCCAGAGTGCTTATAGTTTCATAGTTTCATAGTAGTGTACTAGGCTATCTGCCCGGGGGCATTTACAAGCCTAGCCAACAGTGATGTGGCTTTACGCCACCCCATACTATGTAGTTGCGCCTCTCTAGTAGTGACACATGTGGAACCCCATTATTTAGTAAACTATACCTCTGTCTAGTAGTGACACTGAGGTCACTCCCGGGGTAAACTTGCGATCTCCCATCCATGCATCGAGATTTTTCTTGAACAGTGCCAATGAAGGGCTCTGTCTCACGTGAACTGGGATTTTGTTCCAGAGTATGGGTAACCTCTGTGTTATGAATCTATCCCTCCAGCATGTCCTATTCATATTTGTGCAGAGGTTGAAATCTTTAGCTCGTGTGGTTCTGGTGGATTTGGATTTTTTGAGATGGAGCATGTCCATCAATTCCTGGTTGGACATGGCCCTGTATGTTAGGCACAAATCACCTCTGAGCAGGCGGTATGCTACTGAATAGAGCTGGAGTTTCTTTAATCTAGCTGGATAAGGCACATGTTTTAGACCTATGATCCTCTTGGTGAGGTACTTCTGGGGTCTTTCCAGTTGCTGCATGTGCCGGGTGAGATACATCCCAAATGGAGCATTATATTCGATCATGGGCCTGATGAGGGAGGAATACAGAGGTACAATGACCTCCTTTGATCTGGATGAGAATCCCTTCATGATGAGATGGGCTAGGTAGAAAGTCTTTCTGACCACTTTGGCAACATGGTTGTCAAAGGAGAGGTCACTATCGACTTGAGTCCCCAGGTCTCTGATTACATTTTCTGTATTCAGTGGGTTATTGTCTACGTGATAGTTTGTGGGTACTTTGTTTTTCCCAAAGGGATGACTATACATTTTTGGCGTTAAGTTTGAGGCCATGATTCCGGCACCAGTTGTCCGTTTCAGTGAGACCTTTCTGTAGGATGTGTGTGTCAGCAGGTGAATCCACTATGGCCCAGTTTGCAGTCATCTGCAAACTTTGTCAGCCATAATCCTTCCATGTTTGCTTTTACATCTGAAAAATAAATGCCGAATAGGAGTGGACCCAAGACTGAGCCCTGTGGGACACCACTTGTGACGGGTTTTGAGTCTGACATGGCTCCAGCAATTTTAACCTTATGGGTTCTGTTTTTAGCCAATTTGCTACCCATCTTGTGACATATGGATTTACATTTAGGCTGCTGAGCTTGTCGATGATGCCAGAGTGTGGTATTGTGTCAAAGGCCTTAGCCAAGTCCAAATAGGCAGTGTGGACAGCCTTGCCCTCATCGATGGCACTAGTGACTGTCTCAAAGAAGTCAACCAGGTTTAAGAGGCAGGATCTGCCTTTTACAAAGCCGAACTGTGTGGGATCAAGGGTCTGCAGATCACCAATGTCGCCATTTATGAGTTCCATGATGATCCTTTCCATAGCCTTACAGATCAGGCTGGTCAAACTTATGGGGCGGTAGTTACCTGGGTCAGTTGAATTTCCCCCTTTATGGAGTGGGACCACTGTTGCTGTGTGCCAGTGTTCAGGTACATATCCTGTAGTGAGGCTAAGATTGAATAGAGTTCTTAGGGGCGGGTTTAGTTCCTCTTGGAGTTCACGTAACACGCAACCGGGGATACCATCGGGTCCCATAGATGCTGTGTTTTTTGCCTTGTTGAGTGCTGATTTCACCTGTGTGTCTGTGATGACAGGTAGGTTACATTCAGCAGGGATAGTTACTTCATCTTTAGGGGGTGAGGGAGGGGAGAAATTTGCACTGAACCTATCTGCCAGAATGTTGGCAATGTCAGTAGGGTCAGTGAATTTTTTGTTATTGTGTACCAGCTCAGAGCATATCTGAGAATTTCCTCCCAAGGTTCTGACATAATTGAAGAAGGCTTTGTGATTGTCTTTGGTATCCTTGGCAATCTTTTTCTCAAAGTTTGCTTTAGATGTTTTATGAGAGGCGTAGTTTTTACTTGTGCTGATCAGGAAGCCTTTCCCTTGTGGGATTTGGCTCTGTCCTGCAGCAGCTTCCTTCTTTGTTGTACAGTTTGTTTATAGCGGGGTCCACCAAACCGGGCGTTTTCCTTAGTGGAGAGGGTCTTGGTTTTAGTTGGGATTGCCTGATCCATGCATTCCTGGAGATGTCCATAGAAGGCTTTTGTGAAGGATTCAGCATTTTGGGATGTGGTTTCCATTGACCCAGTAGGCTTAAAGGATATCATTTCCGACTTAAGGAGCTCAAAGTCAGCTTTTGAGAAGTTTTTCACTGTAGTCTTTTGTTCTGGGGGTGGGGTGGGATATGTACATCCAACGTGATCAGTTTATGATCAGATCTTACTAGTGAGGGGTTTATATCCGGTCTGGAGCATTTGGACCCCATGTTTGTGATAATCAGGTCAAGTATATTATCTCTCCTCGTAGGAGAGGTGACCAGTTGCTCCATAGCATTTGAGTTTATGAATTCCAGGAATCTTTGGGCCAGGATGTTAGGGCTAGAATAGTGGGCCCAGTCTATGTTGGGGTAATTGAAGTCACCCAATATGATGGTGTTTGGTGTGACATTCATATCCTCCAGTGTTTTCAGGAATGCTTGATGGGATTCCTGGGATTGGGAGGGTGTTCTATAACATGCGACCAGTTGTATGGCAGTTTTACCTATGGTGAGTAAAACTTGTATGGTTTCTGATGCTTCATGAGCAGCCACCAATCGAGAGGTGTAGGTGTCTTTTATGAAAATGGACACTCCCCCTCCCTTTGTGGTTCGGCCTGGAACTTGAGGCGAAATGCATGATATGAGGTATAGCCTGGTAGTGCTGGAGTACTCTCAGGAGCCTTGAACCAGGTTTCAGTTACTGCACAGACATCGATGTTCTCCATACTGAGAAGTGCTTGAGTGCCTGCATCTTGAGATTTAGACTTCTGGCGTTGAGCAGCATTACCCTTAATTTTTTCCATTTTGTTTTTATGGCGGTTGATTTGTCCTTTGAGCATTGCCTAAAAAGGCACTATGGGGTGGCAAGAGCCTTGGCCAGTATCCGGAAGCCCAGTGGTGACAGGTGCAAGCCATCCCTTGCGAACAACGTGGCTTGTCCAGCATATCATCCCAGGCTGACAGACATTGGATCCCCTAGAATGACACCAGTGATTAAGCCAATTGTTAAAACTGATCATTTTGTCTTTGTACTGAGGCATCATTCTTGGCGAAGGCAGGATGCTGCTCAGGGTCAGGGTCATACCAGTCTGGGCTACATAATCGGAGAGCTCCTCAATGTCTCTTTTCATGTAGTCCAGGGAGGTCGTCTCAGGTCATTCACACCCGCATGGACAATGACTGAATCATATTTGTACTTGCTTTGGAGTGACCTGAGTGCGTGTGTAATGTGGCGGATCCTAGCCCCGATAGGCAGCTCACCGTTACCCTCTCCTTATTCAGCCTGGTAAGTGGAACATCGGTGTGTCTGACTATAGAGTCACCTATTACTAATGTCTCTGGCATAGTATTTTGCCTTAGGGGCTGTGAATGTGTGACACACCTGTTGCTTGAGGTATGTGTTGTAGGTGTTGTGTTTTGTGGGGTGTATTTCTGGGTGTCTGCTTTGGAGGCCTCTGTTGTTTTGGTAAGTTTTTACAAGAGCCTCCGAGTATGTCTTTGTGTTTTATGTGTTTGGTTTGCATTGGTGGTGGTTATATGTGTGACTGGTTTAGCTTTGGGTGTGGGTACCATCTCTTCCTGACTGGTCTTGCCAGTCCTGAGTTGAAGAGTTCAGCCTCCAGTCTGGCTATATAGTTGCATCTCTCACAAGTATATGTGTTAGTAGGAAGGAGGAGAGGGTTGTCTGTGTACATGAGACAATTGTAACATTGTCTTAAGATTCCCAGATTAACCAGCTGAACAAGAGAGGATGCTAGTGGTCTACCACTCGACATACTAGAATATTTTAAGGAGTGTTGTGCCTTTAAGGGAAGTGGATATTCACAGGGGTAGTGGATACCTGTAGTGCTTACTTTAGGGTAAGAGTGCTTGGTTTTTTTATGAGTGCTTGCTAAGGATAGAAGTTCCGAAAAACAAGTGCTGATATATACAGCTAGATAGACTGAATAGAGTTTCTAAGGGAAAAATTGAAGAGCAGACTTGGCGGAGCCAAAAAAAGTTAAAACCTGTATAGAATAGTTTACACCTGTATAACGCTGCTGCTGGGTGCCCGAGCAAAAGCCAAAAACGCCCTAAGGCAGATTTTTATACAGGGAACTTGAAAAGAGCTGGAAATGGTCCAAGGCAACCAATGAATTACAGCTCAAGTGCTGAGATCACTTCCCCCAGGGACAGATAGGCTGCTCAAGGCTCCCCACTCCCACTGGTGAGCTCAGAAACTTCCTTCTATCCAAGTAAGGCAATGGCCAACACAGGAACTACACACAGCCCAGAATACAGCAAAGCCTGTATACTGGTCTTAACTAGTCGAGCAAAGGCGGAAAACAAGGAGTATTTTTTTTTTTTGTTTTGTTTTTAGAGAAGAACACAGAAATGCAGTCAGGCAAACAGTAAAACGATTAACACAGGCTAGCACACTTTAGTGAGCAGCCTCAGCAATTAAATTATCAAAAAACAGTAATATTCGACCAGATTCGACCAAAATACTACTTTTATCTGCAGATACTTTAGAATACAGCTGCAAAGCAATAATACTGTTGTATCTTATTAAATGAGAGCCTGAGTGGACAATCCAGATAAAAAAGCCAAAAGTACTTAAATCAGGAAAGTGGTCGCTTCTTTCAGTTCTCTGTAGCCAGGACCCTCTGCAGGACCACGTGGAGCTCTGCTTGGGTATATAGCCAAAAAACGCCCTGAGGCGGATTTTTATACAGGGAACTTGAAAAGAGCTGGAAATGGTCCAAGGCAACCAATGAATTACAGCTCAAGTGCTGAGATCACTTCCCCCAGGGACAGATAGGCTGCTCAAGGCTCCCCACTCCCACTGGTGAGCTCAGAAACTTCCTTCTATCCAAGTAAGGCAATGGCCAACACAGGAACTACACACAGCCCAGAATACAGCAAAGCCTGTATACTGGTCTTAACTAGTCGAGCAAAGGCGGGAAAACAAGGAGTATTTTTTTTTTTTGTTTTTTTAGAGAAGAACACAGAAATGCAGTCAGGCAAACAGTAAAAACAATTAACACAGGCTAGCACACTTTAGTGAGCAGCCTCAGCAATTAAATTATCAAAAAAACAGTAATATTCGACCAGAGTCGACCAAAATACTACTTTTAAGTGCAGATACTTTAGAATACAGCAGCAAAGCAAAAAAACAGTTGTATCTTATTAAATGAAAGCCAGAGAGGACAATGCAGATAAAAAAGCCAAAAAGTACTTAAATCAGGAAAGTGGTCGCTTCTTTCAGTTCTCTGTAGCCAGGACCCCTCTGCAGGACCACGTGGAGCTCTGCTTGGGTATATAGCCAAAAAAAACGCCCTGAGGCGGATTTTTATACAGGGAACTTGAAAAGAGCTGGAAATGGTCCAAGGCAACCAATGAATTACAGCTCAAGTGCTGAGATCACTTCCCCCAGGGACAGATAGGCTGCTCAAGGCTCCCCACTCCCACTGGTGAGCTCAGAAACTTCCTTCTATCCAAGTAAGGCAATGGCCAACACAGGAACTATTGCCTGGGGGAATGTAGGCACAGACAATATTTATACTCTTACTATTGTTAATTTGCAGTTTGGTAATGAAGATTTCTATGTTATTAAATGGGGGTGGTTGAACTGGAACTCTATTAACACAATGTATTTTTGTAAAGAACTGCTATCCCACCTCCCTTCTTAGCTGTTTGGTCTAATCGGTGTATGTTGTAGCCCGGGGGTAATACCTAATTATTGGCAGTACTAGGTATAAGTCAGGTTTCTGCAAGACACATTATGTTTAGGGAATGAACTGCTAAGAGGGCATGGAGGTTGGGGATTTTATTATTTATACTTCGAATGTTCAAGTAAAATGTCAGGAGAGCATTTGCAGGACTGTTAAGGGGTAGTTTATTGATGGGGTTGGTGGTATAGGCGCTATTGTCACAAGGTGGAGATGGGCCAGGGTTGGGATGGATGTCCCCATCTGTAACAAGGTTATACTGAAATCTGATTATGAGCTTTAGAAACTTATAAGTCTTGGATAGTGCTTGTCCCTTGGATTAGATTTTAAGGTTTTAATTGGATGATGAGGTAAAGGAGATAAGGGTTTGGATGTGTGGGGGATAGTTACGTGAGATAACTTGTAAGAGAAGTCTGGGGTAGTAGTTTGAATTTTTGGGTAGTGGAATCCATGGTGGTACTGGTTTTTGTAAGTGGTGAGGAGATAAAGGATGACCATCAGGGGAAGTAGAGAAAATACTAGTGTTTTTGTTGATGCTAGCATAGCAAGGGGCCTGGCCATTACAGGGCACAGTTTTTAACCAGGATTTGACAGGAAAGGAAGGAGAAAAATTGGGTTGTAGAGAGGGAGGACCACTTAGTGATGTGTGAAATGCTGGTTGGGAGGAAGGAGCAGGGGGACTGCCTAGGACAGTACAAATTTAACAGTACTGAAGGTGGGTGGGAATAGTGGGCAGGGCGGACCAGGGCTAAACTGGCCCACAATATTTATACAACAATTAAGCAAAGCTTAAGTTTATAATGGGGATGTAAGTTATTTGCCTTACTACATTTTAAAGATGGCTCCCAGAGGAGTGGGTATTGATATAGCCTCCTATGAGAATGGCTCGGGGGAGGAGGGCAGAAATCATCAGTGTGAGATTGGGTGGTTAGAACTGGTTGCAGAGCAACCCCAGCAGGACAGAGTCCAATAAGAAAATAAGAAAAGCAATCAGAAACCAGGAAATGTAAGAAAGACAATACACTATGTTAGAGCTTTTCAGCTTACAGAGACCAAATGTTGCTAGCAAACTCTAAGGATGAGTAGAGCTAAGGGAAATGGGACTGAACTACAGGCTTGTTCTGGAATAGTTTTAACCTTAGACTCTGGAGCTCACCTGTTTACATACAAAGGGAATAAGGAACTTGTACAATTAGTAGAGTATGTTCCTACCTAGTGGTCGACTTCATTAAAGTTCTCCAAGTTGTAAGCTGAATGGAGATCAATGCAGCTGCGCTCACCTCACAATGATAGTCACAAAGTAAGAGAAAATGGTTAAAAACAATTCACTGACATTCACCTAATCATTAATTCTACTGGAAGGCTTGTGTATAAAAGCTGAGATTTCCCAGGGCTGATTTGAGCTTTTGCTGAAAATTTGCTTAACCGAAGGTAGGGTTGGGGGGGGGGGGCACGATCCCGAGGCTTGTGGATGGCCCGAGCCAACTGTAGAGAGAAACATTTGTGTGTGAGCAGAAAGTGAATAGTACAGTTCTAGGAGAAATGGAGACAACTGAGAGAGTAGAGGATATTAGTCAGAGAGTGATAGAAGTATTATCAGAAGACAGAGAGTGGGTACAAGAAATGGTACAATAAGTATGTGCACAGATAAATGCCTGGGGAAGAGTAAAAAATTACAAAGAATAGGAAACTGTGTCTAGACAGATCAAGTCTAATAGGTTAAAGTACTGCCATAGTTATATAAGACACTGGTTATAACGTTTAACAAACACTGTTTCTGTTTTTCATATACCAGATAAACAAAGTGGATATTTCTGCTTACAAGTACCAAGTATGTTTCTGCTTACATACCCAGTTCGAAATGCAGTTAGATGAGCTGCAGATTAGAGTTTGCAACAAACACTGTTACTGCTTTTCAGATACCAAATAATCAAACTGTATGTTTCTCTCTACTAATAGCAGGTGTGTTTCTGCTAACCAATACCAATTTGAACTGTAGTTAGGTAAGATATTGGCTAGAATTTGTAACAAATGCTGTGTTTCTGCTGTTTGTGTACAAAATAAACAGCAACTGTTTGTTTCTGCTTACTAATAATAAATGCATAATACAGTGAAGCAGATATCAATAAAGGAATTGTCTATGAAGTCACTCTAGCTTCCTAGGTAAGTTTAGATATGTAGGTATGCATACGCTGGAGTAACTACCAAGCTCTTCATATACAATGAGCAGTAAAAAAAAAAAAAAAGCATCACAGTTTTGTCATATTATACACTTTAAATAACAATAATAAATGTAGCACTAATACAGACCAGCATAAAAATCACTGTAAATTATGACAGCAAACAGACAATGCTAAAAAGGCATGCGCATATACAATGAAGAAAAAAAAAACTTACAGTGAGCACAGACAGCAGACTAAGGGAAGCTCCTGCGGGTTGGGACTATACTACATTTGAAAGATGGGTCCCAGAGGAGTAGGTATTGATATAGCCTCCTATGAGTATAGCTCGGGGGAGGGGGTTAGAAATTATCAGTGTGAGACTGGATGTTTAGAACTGGTTGCAGAGCAACCCCAGCAAGGAGGAGTCCAAAAAATAAAAAAAAAAAAAAAAAAACAATCAGGAGCCAGGAAATGTAAGTAAGACGATACACTATGTTAGAGCCTTTCAGCTTAACAGAAACCAAATGTTGCTAGCAAGCTCTAAGGATAAGTAGAGCTAAGGGAATTGGGACTGAACTAAAGGTTTGTTTTGGAATAATTTTAACCTTAGACTCTGGAGCTCACTGGTTTGCATACAGAGGGAATAAGGAACTTGTACAATTAGTAGAGTATGTTCTTACCTAGTGGTCAACTTCATTAAAGCTCTCCAAGTTGGAAGCTGAATGGAGCTCAATGCAGCTGTGCGGACCTCACAACGATAGTCACAAAGTAAAAAACAATTGTTGAAAACAATTCAATGACATTCACTAATAATTAATTTTACTGAAAGGCTTGTGTATAAAAGTTGAGACTTCCCAGGGCTGATTTAAGCTTTTGCTGAAAATTTGCTTCAGAACCAAAGGTGGGAGTGCGCAATCCCAAGGCTTGTGGATGGCCTGATAAAACTACTAATTAATTCTACTGGAAGGCTTGTATATAAAAGCTGAGACTTTGTAAGGCTGATTTGAGCTTTTGCTAAAAATTTGCTTCAGAACCAAAGATGTGTGTGGGAGGGGGAGGTGGCGCAATCCCAAGGCTTGTGAATGGCTTGATAAAACTACTCATTCTACTGGAAGGCTTGTGTATAAAAGTTGAGATTTCCCAGGGCTGATTTGAGATTTTCCTGAAAATTTGCTTCAGGACCATACGTTAGTGGTGGTGGTGGGGGGCGATCCTGAGGCTTGTGGATGGCCCGAGCAAACTAATAATTAATTCTACTGGAAGGCTTGTGTATAAAAGCTGAGATTTCCCTAACACCGCCATTGCTTATTAAGTTTATACTCATAGTCCTGCCATTTAAGAGCTGCACCTTGGCCTTCCTCCTTGCAACTCTCTGCACAAGCCCAGACTCCCACTAGTGCTAAAAGCATGGAATCAGCAAGACACAAGCAATAATTCTTCACAGTGTGTGTTACGCAGCAGGAATTAATCTAATGAGACTGACCTTAAACAATCAAAAGCCTAATGGATGATCAGAAAAAAGTTAATATTGCAGCAATATATTTTCCACACCCTTCTAACAGTACAAATTTTGAAGACATCTTGTAGCAAATACTGGTTTCCAAGAATAATACATCGGTGATCTATGGCAATAGTAATTTAGAGTGGAAATGCTCCAATAGGGAAGAAATAATTATTATTCCCTGCAAATACAATCCTTCTAAAATTACAAAGGATGGCAAAACAACAAATTAACTTTTATTCTCTTCTTCACTGGCTGTCATAATTACAGAAATTCCAACAAAAAAACTCACTAATACTATGCAACTGACCGTAGAAAAATAAAAATAAAATGTGATGATCAAATCAATACAAACTTTACTACAGAAACCTGGTAAGAGCTTTTATTTCAGAAGGAACTTCTTCAGACCAAGTTAATTCAAGAAAAGAAACCTTGTATAAAGTCCTGAAAAGGAAAGGGTTAATTCACGGATTAATTTTTTCTGGTCATGTGATTGTGATGTAAAGCCTTTATATAAGGTACTTTTTCTTGATTTAACTTGGTCTGAAGAAGTTCCTTCTGGAATGAAAGCACTTATCATGTTTATGTAATAAAAATTGTATTGATTTGATAGTTAGCACATTTTATAATTATCGAGATGCCAAAAAACTGCTGAACAGCTTTTTTTTTTTTTTTTTGCGTTTGCTTTAGTTCAATTTGCTCTGGGAGTGTTTTTTCATTAGTTAGTGGTCACTCTTTACTCTCTTAACTTTCTGCAGTACTGTTACTCAAATTCTAGACAGATGACTCCCACTAAAAGAAGAATAAGAGGCAGTTGCATTCCCCTAGTTAAATTTGGAGTTAAAAAATCATGCATAAGAGTAAAAAGTAATGCTTGAAAAAGTGGAGAAGATGGTATGAAACTACTATTAACTCAATCTAAAAGAACTACAAGAAAAATAAGTATTAATTTTTCAACTCGCAAAAGTCCCCTTTTCCCACTATGACCATAGATTGCATGTCTATAACAAACTTACAACTACTCGTACTATTAAAATTCTTTGGAAAAAAAAAAACTAAATTAAATACCAACAAACTCATGAAATTGTACAAAAAATGCAACATAGCCTCCTTTCTGGCAGATATCACGGTTTTCACCCTAAATGTAGTACTCTAACCACACAAAAATCAATTATCAATTAAAATTAATCAAGTTAAAACATTTTGTTTTTAGACAGGTGTTGTTTCCAAACTAAAAACAACATTCAAAATGCTGAAAGTTCCCTCTCTCTTCACAAACCAATCAACTCAAGATCCTCTATAAATGTCGTCTCTTGGTTTAAGAGCAACAAGAATCAGAACATCTGTGGCTGCAAGACAAAACTACATATTAGATACAAGCGCCTCATCATTCTGTGTTAGGCCTTCTGTTACTTTCATTACACATGATTAATTTTGAGACCAGTTGGCGCAAGGTACAAGGTTTGATCCTAACATCCGACCAATGCCTGTTTTGATTTTGTACGTTCTCCTTCTGTCTCCGTGGCATTTCTCACACATCTAAAAACATGCTGAGTGTTTCCATCTCAAATTCACCAATGAATGGAGCTGTGGGCAACAGCACAGACTCTACATGGTGGCCTATAAGGAGAAGAGTTGTACAGACCAACCACTTCAGGCATCTACTGTGGTGTGCAGTATCCTCAAGATAGGAGAACATGGATGACAGACTGCATACTATGGCAAGGCTAGCCAGTCAGTGTAAAATATGGCTCTAGGTGATTTGGTCATGCTGACTAATGTCACAAAATGGGCATAGGTAGTTACCAGTGGTAAGTAGGTTGAGAACCCGGCCTACTCTGACTTATCCCAGGGAGCCATGCTAATGGTGAGAGGGATATATGTGCCCCTATTGGCCAGTTTGTGCCTGCCATAAAACCTAGCATCCCTGGGTCAATAAGCTACTGGTCGACCGATGTCTAGCTGCCCAGCTTGAGTTACCTGGGATAGCTCTGTTGAGTGAAAGCTGGATGTAAAACCAACCAACCTGCCAAACCTGAATTGAGAATTGATACTGTTAATGTAGGTTCACTGAGAGGACGTGACTGATAAATGGGTATGCTGAGTAGTAGAATTTATGATGGGAGATGAGCGGTTCGGAGTCAGATCAGAATGCAGCAATATTGACCCAATGTTTGCAGTGAGACAGATACTTGAAAAGAAGCTAGAGATGAGGAGAGATTCCAACTGGTCAATCCTAGACATGGAGAAAGCATATGACATGGTCCCAAGAAAGCTGATCAAGGCAATACTGCAGTGGTTTGAGGTCCCAGAAATATAGGTAGAATTAGTGCAGGCTACATACAAGGATCCAATGACTTAAGTATGAACAGTGTTCAGCCTCACAGAGGGATTTCCCAGTAGGAGTGGGTGTACACCAGGGTTCAGCTCTGAGCCCACTGCTGTTCATACTGGTGAAGGACTACATTAGCAAACAGGCCGAAGGGGGCAGATCACCAAAGTTGCTGTATGCAGACGATGTGGCATTAAAGGCAGACTCTGAGCTAGAACTTCAGCAAAGGATAGAAGATTGGAATGCAAAACTGAAAGGCACATGCAATGAAACTAAGCACAGATAAGATGGTGGTAATGGGAGCAAACTGGGGAAATCAAAAGAAGCTGAGAATAGACACAGACGGGAAGACAGTGCAACAGGTAAACAAGCTTCATGTATCTGGGAGGGGTGTTGAGGAGAAGGGACGTCTGAATGAAAAGGTCAAAGCTAGAATCAGAAGGGCTGTACCAACTGACAGAGTGTCAGAAGTAGTCTATGACAAAAGAATGCCAAAGAAGCTGAAAAGTAAGGTTTATGAGATAGTGGTGTGACTAGTACTACTGCATGGTACAGAAACCTGGGTAGTTAAGGCAGAACAGTTGAAGAAGCCAGACATGATGGAAATGAAATACCTGAGAAAGGTGGCAGGATGCACAATGTGCGACAGATGAAGAAATGAGGACATAAGAGCAGAAGCCAAAGTAGCTCCAATTGCAGAAAAGATCAAATAGAACAGATTACGGTGTTTTGGACACATGCAGAAAAGCAGAAGACAATCTGGTGATGAAGATTTGGGACATACAGGAAGAAGGTAAGAGGAAGTTAGGATGTCCAGCAAAGAGATGGATGTATGTGTGAAAGAAGATCTGCGACAATCAGGCATGAGCTTTGAAGAAGGCAGGAGTGTAGCACTGAATTGAGGGAGTTGGCAACAGTTAACACGATACCAAAAAACCCATGTTGAAAAAAAATGGGAAAAAGGGGGGCTGATTATGATTAGCTTACGATTCAGTCATGCACATCTAATCTGAATCATTTTCTCCCCGGGCCTCCGCTGAAAATGGACATGCATCCAGTCGGACTATCCCAGTCAACAAATGTAAAATAAATAAATAAAAAATAAAACAAACATTACATAGTCATTTATTAATACCGAGCTTAATAAAGCAAACATCATTCAGGCTCAACCTTAGAAAAAGTTTTTGAACTTATCCAGCAATAAACACAGAGGACTAAAGCTCCAACTTCCTGTGAGATGGGTACAGGAATCGAGTCTCTCCAACTTTGTTAGCCAGTTGTCTGACCTTGAGCAAGTCACTTAACCAAAGAAAACATTAAGACACTTAAGAATTTGGAGTAGAGTGCGCAATGGCCTCCTGGACTGCAAGAACCGCATGACTAGTGCCAGCCTATGACTTTAATTTGGCAGTGTTGCAGTGCTAATAATATATCAAATCTCATGACTTTTGGTAGATCAAAAAAGTTAGACAAACTTCTGCTTTGCAGTATACTACTTACTGTCTCAACCCACCAAAAATATTTGGGTGAAATATATCCTCAGACTTCATCAAGCCAAAAACTTGCTGATCTTCCTATAACTATCGTACTGCAGTAATTTATATAAAATTTAAAACAGGCCTACAGCAGAAGCACATACAACCACAATCCATTTACTAATACCAGGGTAAGAGATTACACAATTTATAGCCACACTAACAGCTCATAACATTATGTACTTTAAAAGTCTGAAAACAAAACATTAAGGTTCATGAATCTGACAAAGGATATGGATCGTCAAGGCCAAAGTATATGATGAGGTAAATGGATTCCTGTTTTGGCCAAATACTTATTCATTTTTTTAATCCTAACATACAAACTACTAAGGGATCTACACTATCCCACCTTTAACTACCAAGCATAAAATAAGAGATGCAATACATTCATTAAGAAGCAATTACATTCTTAAATTAGATCAACCTCAATTTTTTCTAGCCACTTTTGAAAGCTTCTTCAGCAAATCTTCATCAATATGCTAGATTAACCTTCTTGCAAATGTTTCTTCAAAAGGCAATTATACTTGCATTAGGAAAAAGCATGAAAATTTTTGATCAAAGAACTTAAATGCACTTTCTTCAAAGAAACCAGCTAAAGCTATATTTTCAGGTATGAAAAATGTTCTGAGCAGTTTTTCCGACTTCTATTTTTTTTTTTTTGTTACTATCATGGATTGTGATGAGTAAAACTCTACACACATTACACAGCTGTGTACTTATTTATTTATTTTGAAATAAGTTAATGTTTCTTTAACTTGACAGTGTTCTTCACTAAACGCATACAATTACATCTTATGCTGGTTGAAAGGGGTCTCAAACCAGATCACTTACCTCCTCAAAAGGGATCTATATTACCAGGTCAACAGGCCTGTTCGTCAAACGTCTCCTTATGTCAGCACTTGTACACTGAAATACCCAAATGTCGAATAGGCACAAGGGGAAAAAAATTGCTGGGCCATCAAAAAACAAAACAAACTGACAGACAAAATGAAGTGGGGGGCTGTGCCCCTTACACCCCCCCCTTACTTAAATATACCAACTCAGAGATCACACTACAGTGGAGGAAATGGCAAATTCCAGACAATGGCCCAGCAATTCTTTCCCTAGGGAAAAAAATCCCTTTTGTGGCCGTTCGACATTTAATTTTTTCTGTGTACATGTGCCGACATATGGGCATTCGATGAACAACCCTGTTGACATGGTACTATAGAGCCCCCCAAAAGATGATATATAACTGCATAAACAAATAATTAAAAATAAAAAAAATGGACCCTACACCTTAAGAAAGTCCTGCAGTAAGAGACTCTTACCAAACTGACAGGGTTATTACAGAGATTGCTCCTACGGTAAACAGTAGGGTAATGACTAGACATTCTGATGCAGTTATCCATAAACATTGTACTGAACCATACTTATAAACTCATAAGTGATAATGAAAACATTTCTGCAGTACAGGGAAGAATTTGTGCAGTGCAGCACATTCATTCTAGTGTGCCAAATAAATTATATGCCCTTATGAAGTAACCTGCGTATATCCCTTGATGACTTCAACAATGGAGGCTATTTTTTTCAAAGATAGTTGTGTGTATGTATTTCTAGGTTTACACTTTGTAGGAAGATTACTTGAGATTTTGAAGGTGGTAATAGACATTGGTTTTGCATTCTAAAGTCATAAAAATGTCTCTCATCTTGCTGCTACAAAATTAAGACTTGTGGTTAACATTTTAAGGGGTCATTTTCTTGTCTTTACCAAAGTAATGTTATCAGTACATACACATTCACAATGATGCCCAGACACTTTGCTGCACATAATCTTCAATTTTCTGAAAATTGTGGTCACTAGACACTTCATGAAATATCAGAAAAGCAGTATAAATATTATCATCTTACTGTGAAATAAGATGGCTTAAAGAATGCCTAGATCTCCTTTAAAGCACTAGCATTGTGTTGAATGTTTAATGACAGTGAATGGAACCTTAAAAATGTGAAAAGTGAAACAGGGTAATATATATTAAATCAGAGACTGCAGTTATCATAACATACCTGTTCACTGATAATTTATATATCATTATTGATA